>NC_092333.1:340642500-341242500 GCF_046630445.1 Rutidosis leptorrhynchoides
ACTCCCTTTTTAAATGCTTTTGCTATATATATTTTTGGGACTGAGAATACATGCGCTGTTTTTATAAATGTTTTACGAAATAGACACAAGTACTTAAAATTACATTCTATGGTTGGATTATTAAACCGAATATCGCCCTTCAAGTCTGGTAACCTAAGAATTTAGAGAAATGGCCCCTGATTGACGCGAATCCTAAAGATAGATCTATGGACCTTGACATGTCCCATTCAGGGTACGAATGCTTTAGTACTTCGAGATTATTATACAGACGAGAGGTTCTGTTTTGGGGATATTCTATGCATTAAGTTAACATCGGTTACCAGGTGTTCAATCCATATGAATGATTATTTTTGTCTCTATGCATGGGACGTATATTTATGAGAAATGAAAATTTTGTGGTCTATTAAAATGATGGCAATGAATGTTTATGATAAACTAATGAACTCACCAACCTTTTGGTTGACACTTTAAAGCATGTTATTCTCAGGTATTAAAGAAATCTTCCGTTGTGCATTTGCTCATCTTAGAGATATTACCTGGAGTCATTCATGACATATTTAAAAAGACGTTGCATTCGAGTCGTTGAGTTCATCAAGATTATTATTAAGTCAATTATAGTTAGATATATTATGAAATGGTATGTATGCCGACAACTTTCGATGTAATGAAAGATTGTCTTTTCAAAAACGAATGCAATGTTTGTAAAATGTATCATATAGAGGTCAAGTACCTCGCGATGTAATCAACTGTTATGAATCATTTATAATCGATATGGACTTCGTCTGGATGGATTAGGATGGGTCTCTACAAATGTTATTTTAGAGTGAGAAAGAACTGTGTGAGAGAGAAAGTGTAATTCTCTCTGACTAAAGTTTAGATCAGAATGGTGTGAAATGTGGTGACCCAGGGGGTCTATTTATAGGCATAGAATGTTCAAAATTCACGGGATACACGTGTCAATCACTGAATGGTTCTGTTACGTGAAGTATGCTGAATGTCGGTGGTGTGTGCTGACGTGGCTACGTGCCATTCACGCGCTGAGTTAAAGGGCTTATGCATAGAAGCTGCCTGCAGGGCTTACGCTTGACGCTGGGCGGCCTGCTGGACGCTGGGCGGCAAGTGCTGAAAACTGCTAAATTTCATCATGTCTTGTGTTCTTTGATCTAATTTTCTGTATAAAAATGATGTTTTTATGCGTGTATCTCCTTGGATACACCATTAAGTCCCCCCAGTTTAATGTCTTTTTTTTTTGTAAAAAATAAAGTCATTAAACTAAAAATAAAAGATGCCTTTTTTCCTCGAAGACACAAAACTGCTGTAGCCGTCTGATTTTCTGCTCTGACGTCATTTTATCAATCATGAATTTGCCCCCAAAATCTTTTTAATTTAATTTCGAAATTCAAATTGTTTACTCTATTGATCTGTCCCATACACGTGTCTCAATCTTGTCCCTTTATTATCTGTTTGCTTGACTATAAATTGGCCGACCTTTTACCTTTTTTCTTTTCTGAAAACTAATTAACTGCTGTGAAAATATCTTGCAATTTATTCAATTTATCAATCCGTGAAGTGCAGGGTCAGTGATTGTTCACCTTCTTCTTCAAAATTCCAATCATCGTCCAAAAAACCTTCATCACTGTGTTGATTGTCCGTATCATCAACTAAGGCATTCAACTGATTGAATAGATTGGACAATTGTGATTTAGAAATTGACTTTCCTTTACTGTTATGCCTAGCGTTCACGTCAGAAGTTTTCTTGAAAGAGACATTATGTGTTCCTCGCCTGGCCTTTCACATTCCTGTGCTGGAACCTCCCATCAATAGTTTTCTCAATCGTGGTATGGTTTCATGAACTTGACTATCTGCTGTGTCAGTGTCCAAATGATCTTCTTCTTCAATGGAAGTCTCTTCGAGAGTTAACTGATCAACTGGTATATTTTCAATGAGGTTTTCATCGACTGGTTCAAGTGTTGTTTTCGATGAGGTTGTTTCAGTTGCCTTCGTGCTCTTGGTGGTTTTGGTGGTCTTTGAGACGGGTGGCACCATCTGTTAGTACGATTTTCCGTATAGCGGCTGTAAGGTACTAGTACAGAAAGTTAGCTGCTCAGCGTGTGGCGTATACTGTTGATTGTTGTTTGCCCTTGAGAAATAATCTCTGCAGACCCGGAACACAGATGTGAGATCTGTGGGGTGGCCTCAATCAATCTGTGGATCAATCTGTAATGATCCGTTCAGTGCACTGCTGCTAAGTGGCTAATGTTATTTTAGAGTGAGAAAGAACTGTGTGAGAGAGAAAGTGTACTTCTCTCTGACTGAAGTTCAGATCAGAATGGTGTGAAATGTGGAATACACGTGTCAATCACTGAATGGTTCTGTTACGTGAAGTATCCTGAATGTCGGTGGTGTGTGCTGACGTAGCTGCGTGCCGTTCGTGCGCTGAGTTAAAGGGCTTATGCATAGAAGCTGCCTGCAGGGCTTACGCTTGACGTTGGGCGGCCTGCTGGACGCTGGGCGGCAAGTGCTGAAAACTGCTAAATTTCATCATGTCTTGTGTTCTTTGATCTAGTTTTCTGTATAAAAATGATGTTTTTATGCGTGTATCTCCTAGGATACACCATTACCACTCTTTAACCGTCACCCTCGCCATCGATTTCTTGCGATTACCATCGACCTTCACCACCACCCGTTATCTCCTAACTCCACCATGTGTACCATCGATACCCACCACTCCGTTCCTGGGTTATGCTTACTATTTTCTACTACTATTTAGGCTTCATGTCGAATGAAGATGATGGAACTAGACTGCTGCTACGTACAATTAAATTATCCTATTTTCGGACGAGCTCCAACAACCACAGCCACCACCATCCAATACCGTCACCTCTATGTTCTTCATTTGTTTTCTGTTCTTCAACACGGTAACCACTACTGTATCTATTGCTATACGAAAATTACTACTGCAAATTATGTTCGAAAACACCATGGTCGTGCAAAGGCTCGCTATTGTTCTTTTTTCTATCTCTGGTAAACAACGATGAAGATGATAAAATTAAACGTGTATAATGATGATGTTTAGGGTTAGGGTATGATAAAGTTATTGATAATGATACATAATATACGTTAACAATGATGATGAGTTGATCATGAAGTAAAACGATGATGGTGATTATAAATGAGGTTAACGATGCTAGCATGATTAGTATTTTGGCCGACACACACCTAACCCATTTGTTTCTGTCGATGTTCCAAAAAGCAAATCAAACCCCACGTGAATTATAATCTCTCAGCTATCATTTATTCACGATTTAATTCCTATAATATACATCATGTTAGGCTACTAAGTTAAATCATTTGGGCTGCAGTGTTTTTGGGTTCTGTTGGGCCGAATCCCTTTTTGTGTAGTTGAGCCGAGAAGATGAAAGTGGAAAAGGGAAACCTAAATAATACGATTTATAACTATATTTGTGGGAAATCAATCATATATATGGTAACATAGGAATGGTTAAGGAGTGTTGGTTGTAACCGAGAGGTCTCGGGTTCGAGCATAGGCTGAGGCCTTTATTTTTTTTTTTAAAAAGCTTGATTTTGAAGGTAGTCACATTTTATTATTTTTATCTTTATTATTATTGTTATTATTATTAATTATTGTTGTTATATGATTAATATTATCAGTAATAATCATTAACATTAAGAATTATAAGTATTATTATTATTATCATTAATATCATTCTTATTATTAAAGTAAGTATTATTAGTATTAATATCATTGTTATTATCATTCTTAGTAAAATTATTATTAATATAGTTATTATAGTTATTATTATTACTATTATTATTATTATTATTATTATCAGTATTATTATCAGTATTAGAAAAATTATCATTTTTATCAAGATTATTATTATTATCCTTAATCTAGTAATACTACAATTATTAATTTTACAAAACCAAAGATATATACATATAAAAATATATTTATTACATAAAGTATACTAATATTACATAAAATTTGTTTTAACTAATATTATTGATATAACATTAACTAAATATCAAATAAGAATCATAATGTATTATAAGTATTAATAAAATTATATATAAGAATATTGATCTTAATACATAACAAAATATATAAAATTAATTGATTTATATTATAATATGTTAATATATATACTTGATATAGGTTCGTGAATCTGAGACCAACCTTGCACTTGTTCAATGCCGTCATATGTATTTTTATTACGAAATACAGTATTGTGAGTTTCATTTGCTCCCTTTTTAAATGATTTTGCAATATATATTTTTGGGACTGAGAATACATGCGTTGTTTTATAAATGTTTGACGAAATAGACACAAGTACTTAAAACTACATTCTATGGTTGGATTATTATACCGGATATCACCCTTTTAGCTTGGTAGCCTAAGAATTAGGGAACAGACACCTTAATTGACGCGAATCCTAAAGGTAGATCTACGGGCACTAACACCCCCATACTGGAAAATGGTATGCTTTAGTACTTCGAGTTTATATTATACAGACGAGTTTCTATTTGGGGATATTCTATATGCATTATGTTAATGTCGGTTACCAGGTGTTCAATCCATATGAATGATTTTTTTTAAACACTTGTGAGTGTATGATTATTGATTAAAGGAAATCTTGTGGTCTATTAAAATTATGGAAATTTATTGATTACGATAAACTAATGAACTGGCCAACCTTTTGGATGACACTTGAAAGCATGTTTATTCTCAGGTATTAAAGAAATCTTCCGCTGTGCATTTGTTCATTTTAAAGATACTACTTGGAGTCATTCATGGCATATTTCAAAAGACGTTGCATTCAAGTCGTTGAGTTCAATAAAGATTATTATTAATTAAATGATAGATTAGGTCATTTATAAGTTGGATATTATGAAATGGTATACATGCATGTCAACTTTCGATGTAATGAAAGGTTGTCTTTTAAAAATGAATGCAATGTTTGTAAAATGTATCATGTAGAGGTCAAATACCTCGCGATGAAATCATATGTTACTGTATTCGTCAATATGGATTAGGACGGGTCATCTCAGTTAAGTCATTAACGAAGAATGTACATCATAGCATATTAGTAACATGAACTAATCGAGTAGTACCTACCAGTTAAGATTCACACGTAATAGCTTAGTACGAAAAGGTTTATTTTGATTTTAAAATTCATATATATATATAAAATATACATATAATTCCTTCAGGAGAAATGAGTTAATACTTCATAACTCGTTGATACAATATACGCGTTGTTGATTTGTGATGATGTTGGTGATTATGGAACTGGCGGAGCTTGTGATGTTATAGGTGCTGCTGGTGCTAACGATGTTGACGGTACTGACGTGCTGCTGATGCTGACGGTACTGTTGATGCTGCTTGTATAACAAGTCTAGCTTGTAAATCGCGCACCATTCCTGTCAGGGTTTCACTTCATTATTTCTATCCGACCACTCATCTGATTTACAATTTTCACTAGAATATATAATCTCTAAAACTTTTTAGAAACTACATATTCTCTGCAGAATAATTCTTCGATGAAGTTATGAATCAATACTTCATCGTTTGTTGTTGTTGGTATTCCTTGGTATCTACAGGGTGTATGACGTTGATGCTCGTGGGACAGTTTGTGATTTTGAAGCATGGGATGTGGATGTTGTTGGTGATGGTAATGGTACTGTTGGTGTTGATGATGGTGGTACTGTTGATATCGGTGATGCTGCTGGTGCTTGTAACCTTTGCACCATATTCTCCAAAACCACTACCCGAGCGCGATGCTCGTTGACTTCTTCTATTACATCGGGATGATTGTCGGTTCGGACGAGCGGATGAATAAGATTCATAATTTGAGATAGTATATAATCGTGACGAGATACTCTGGAATGAGAGAGAAAATGGTGTTTCGGACTGGTTCGCCGGTAAGTGCTTCAGGTTCTTCGCCCAGAGGGAAATGTGGTGGATGGAAGGGATCACCTTCTTCTTATCTCCAATGATTAAGTAGGCTACGAACCCATCCCCAATTCATCTAGAATAGATGATGGCTAATTGGTAGATCCATTCCGGTCACACTGCTTTCAGAGCTCGAGTGGAAATCCATATCGAAATAGTTGTCGGAATCTAAGGAATTTGAACTAGATGCAGGATCCATCTTGTATAATCAGGGAAATGATTTTTGACATGAAATAGATTATAGGACTTAGATTTGGTATTCTTTAATACATAATTTACATATGTATATATAATACCAATATCCCATAAATTACGGAGGAATCTTCGGAAGATGTCAGGCAAAGTTTACAGTAACAGATATGCTAAGATATGAATTCGTCTGTACACTATCTATGCAATAAATGCAGGAAAATGTGTCTAGACTTAAGAATGATAAGCAAGTAATTTCTGAAAAGAAATGATAAGCAAAACTCAGTAAAAACATATACGGTCATCGTCCAGACTCACTAATGCATCCTAACAATTACCAGTTAAACATACTAATGCAAATTCTGGTTCCCTATGACCTCAAGCTCTGATACCAACTGCGATGACCCGTCCAAATCCATTTGGACGAATACATCATTCATCGATTTCACAGTGAGGTACTGACCTCTACATGATACGTTTTGTATACATTGCATTCTTTTGAAAAGGCACACCATAATTGAATATCAAATTCCAAGGTTTTTACCATTTTATGATTTCTACATATAGACAATCACCGTAAATAATAGTTTACAATACTACATCCGTTGATAATGCAGTCAAAATAAGATACATGGTGATGATTTTGTGAATGCAACGTTTTCTCGAATAAAGCATGTATGACTCCATGCACATAGCTTGTATCACATATAAGCAAACAGCGGAAGACTTCTAGGAACCTGAGAATAAACATGCTTAAAAGTGTCAACACAAAGGTTGGTGAGTTCATAGTTTTAATGTTGCGCATAATCTGTATATAAAGGTGGATAACAAGATTTCAGTTGTTTCATCCATAAACGTTTATCAAAATATTCTACATGATTGAGCACCCTGGTAACTAAACTTTAATGTATATATAATAAGTACCCCTGTTTTAACATATATGCAACCAACATGTACAATACACGCAATCTAACGTGTACTAAACTCAAATAGCATACGTCTGTTTTATAGTACAGGCTAGGGTTTCTATACCTGGAACAGATGGGGATGTCAAACCCTATGGATCCATATATAACTACTCGCGCCCACCAGTTCTTATAACCGGCAGTTACTAGTTACCAAAGATAAGGGATTTTCAGTTCAAACTCGGTATAGAATTTAGTATGTACTTGTATCCATTACGTTTAAAATAAATTGCATGTATTCCCAGCCCAAAAATATAGATTGCAAAAGCAATTAAAAAGGGAGCAAATGAAACTCACAATACTGTATTTCATAGCAATTATGCATATGACGGCACTGAACAAGTGCAGGGTTGGCCTCGGATTCATGAACCTATATTAGTATATGTTGATCAATAACTGTCTAACAAGCTAGGTCAGGTCATAGTGTATCACAATCCTAATGCTCGAGACCGACATGCAAAAGTTAACAAAAGTTATCTCAAAAAGTCAACTTTGACAATTGTTGGTTAAATAAGAATTCATTTACTCGACTAGTAGTATCCAAAAATCCAATTTATTAATCTTATAAACAAGTTGGTTAAATATTAATTTCAGATTCAAAAGCAATTTCAATTAACGTTAATCATAATTCAAGTGACCATAACTTTTAATTCGTTCATCGAAATCACGCGATTTCTAAATGAAAAGTTATTAATTTTTCGCCAGCTTTCCAAAAACATGCATATCATATACCTTATATCAGTAGCATATGTATTAAATTCGTGATTCATCATAAAACTATCTAACAAAGAAATTTAGCATACAAGCATGCATAAACATATATACTCGAGCACTAGACATGGATACCCTATTAATATATGAAAGATAAGATATGAATGCTCACGTATCAATATTGTGATTCAATATTGCAGGAAAGTACGTAGACACAACGGAAATGATAAATGCTAGGTTGACTTTTGACTCACGATCATAACCCCCAAGCAATACCCATAACCTCCATAGCTATACCCCATAATTTTCTTAGCTCTATCCCGCTTGAAAAACCCATTTGAAATAACACGCTCATGACCTCGTCGTAATATTTTATGTATAATACTTAATAATAATTAATAATAATAATAATAATAATAATAATAATAATAATAATAATAATAATAATAATAATAATACTAATAATAATAATAATAAGATTAATAATGATAATATTAATCTTAATAATAATAATAAAAATAATAATAATAATAATAATAATAATAATAATAATAATAATATTAATAATAATAATAATAATAATATTAATAATTAAATAAATAAATATATACGGAGTAAAGAGATAGATAGATTGTGAATGAATCGAGAGCAGAAGGATCGAGCTTTATAGCCCTGATCTGGACCCAACTTCTCCGCGATCGCGAAGTGGGTGTGGGCAAGAAGCCTGCGATCGCGACACCCCTAATTCCAGCTCATCCATGTTTAACTTCTTCCTCATTGACATATTATTATATTATATTATATTATATATATATATATATATATATATATATATATATATATATATATATATATATATATATATATTAAATTTATATAATTATATATATATTATATTATATTCTCGAGCATAATTGACTTGTACTTTTAGTTCCGATGAATTGTACTTTCACGCTTGACTAATGTCCAGGTTCTGCTTTTTTCGAATGCCTTTTCGTACGCTAAGAAAACTTGTACTTTACGTTTCATGTATTGTGAAATGTCCCGTTCTTATTGATTAAAAACGTTCCATATTAATTGATTTCGTTGCGAGGTTTTGACCTCTATATGAGACGTTTTTCAAAGACTGCATTCATTTTTAAAACAAACCATAACCTTTATTTCATAAATAAAGGTTTAAAAAGCTTTACGTAGATTATCAAATAATGATAATCTAAAATATCCTGTTTACACACGACCATTACATAATGGTTTACAATACAAATATGTTACATCGAAATCAGTTTCTTGAATGCAGTTTTTACACAATATCATACAAACATGGACTCCAAATCTTGTCCTTATTTTAGTATGCAAAAGCGGAAGCTCTTAATATTCACCTGAGAATAAACATGCTTTAAACGTCAACAAAAATGTTGGTGAGTTATAGGTTTAACCTATATATATCAAATCGTAACAATAGACCACAAGATTTCATATTTCAATACACATCCCATACATAGAGATAAAAATCATTCATATGGTGAACACCTGGTAACCGACAATAACAAGATGCATATATAAGAATATCCCCATCATTCCGGGACACCCTTCGGATATGATATAAATTTCGAAGTACTAAAGCATCCGGTACTTTGGATGGGGTTTGTTAGGCCCAATAGATCTATCTTTAGGATTCGCGTCAATTAGGGTGTCTGTTCCCTAATTCTTAGATTACCAGACTTAATAAAAAGGGGCATATTCGATTTCGATAATTCAACCATAGAATGTAGTTTCACGTACTTGTGTCTATTTTGTAAATCATTTATAAAACCTGCATGTATTCTCATCCCAAAAATATTAGATTTTAAAAGTGGGACTATAACTCACTTTCACAGATTTTTACTTCGTCGGGAAGTAAGACTTGGCCACTGGTTGATTCACGAACCTATAACAATATATACATATATATCAAAGTATGTTCAAAATATATTTACAACACTTTTAATATATTTTGATGTTTTAAGTTTATTAAGTCAGCTGTCCTCGTTAGTAACCTACAACTAGTTGTCCACAGTTAGATGTACAGAAATAAATCGATAAATATTATCTTGAATCAATCCACGACCCAGTGTATACGTATCTCAGTATTGATCACAACTCAAACTATATATATTTTGGAATCAACCTCAACCCTGTATAGCTAACTCCAACATTCACATATAGAGTGTCTATGGTTGTTCCGAAATATATATAGATGTGTCGACATGATAGGTCGAAACATTGTATACGTGTCTATGGTATCTCAAGATTACATAATATACAATACAAGTTGATTAAGTTATGGTTGGAATAGATTTGTTACCAATTTTCACGTAGCTAAAATGAGAAAAATTATCCAATCTTGTTTTACCCATAACTTCTTCATTTTAAATCCGTTTTGAGTGAATCAAATTGCTATGGTTTCATATTGAACTCTATTTTATGAATCTAAACAGAAAAAGTATAGGTTTATAGTCGGAAAAATAAGTTACAAGTCGTTTTTGTAAAGGTAGTCATTTCAGTCGAAAGAACGACGTCTAGATGACCATTTTAGAAAACATACTTCCACTTTGAGTTTAACCATAATTTTTGGATATAGTTTCATGTTCATAATAAAAATTATTTTCTCAGAATAACAACTTTTAAATCAAAGTTTATCATAGTTTTTAATTAACTAACCCAAAACAGCCCGCGGTGTTACTACGACGGCGTAAATCCGGTTTTACTGTGTTTTTCGTGTTTCCAGGTTTTAAATCATTAAGTTAGCATATCATATAGATATAGAACATGTGTTTAGTTGATTTTAAAAGTCAAGTTAGAAGGATTAACTTTTGTTTGCGAACAAGTTTAGAATTAACTAAACTATGTTCTAGTGATTACAAGTTTAAACCTTCGAATAAGATAGCTTTATATGTATGAATCGAATGATGTTATGAACATCATTACTACCTTAAGTTCCTTGGATAAACCTACTGGAAAATAGAAAAATGGATCTAGCTTCAATGGATCCTTGGATGGCTCGAAGTTCTTGAAGCAGAATCATGACACGAAAACAAGTTCAAGTAAGATCATCACTTAAAATAAGATTGTTATAGTTATAGAAATTGAACCAAAGTTTGAATATGATTATTACCTTGTATTAGAATGATAACCTACTGTAAGAAACAAAGATTTCTTGAGGTTGGATGATCACCTTACAAGATTGGAAGTGAGCTAGCAAACTTGAAAGTATTCTTGATTTTATGAAACTAGAACTTTTGGAATTTATGAAGAACACTTAGAACTTGAAGATAGAACTTGAGAGAGATCAATTAGATGAAGAAAATTGAAGAATGAAAGTGTTTGTAGGTGTTTTTGGTCGTTGGTGTATGTATTAGATATAAAGGATATGTAATTTTGTTTTCATGTAAATAAGTCATGAATGATTACTCATATTTTTGTAATTTTATGAGATATTTCATGCTAGTTGCCAAATGATGGTTCCCACATGTGTTAGGTGACTCACATGGGCTGCTAAGAGCTGATCATTGGAGTGTATATACCAATAGTACATACATCTAAAAGCTGTGTATTGTACGAGTACGAATACGGGTGCATACGAGTAGAATTGTTGATGAAACTGAACGAGGATGTAATTGTAAGCATTTTTGTTAAGTAGAAGTATTTTGATAAGTGTATTGAAGTCTTTCAAAAGTGTATAAATACATATTAAAACACTACATGTATATACATTTTAACTGAGTCGTTAAGTCATCGTTAGTCGTTACATGTAAGTGTTGTTTTGAAACCTTTAGGTTAACGATCTTGTTAAATGTTGTTAACCCAATGTTTATAATATCAAATGAGATTTTAAATTATTATATTATCATGATATTATCATGTATGAATATCTCTTAATATGATATATATACATTAAATGTCTTTACAACGATAATCGTTACATATATGTCTCGTTTAAAAATCATTAAGTTAGTAGTCTTGTTTTTACATATGTAGTTCATTGTTAATATACTTTATGATATGTTTTCTTATCATAGTATCATGTTAACTATATATATATATCCATATATATGTCATCATATAGTTTTTACAACTTTTAACGTTCGTGAATCACCGATCAACTTGGGTGGTCAATTGTCTATATGAAACATATTTCAATTAATCAAGTCTTAACAAGTTTGATTGCTTAACATGTTGGAAACATTTAATCATGTAAATATCAATCTCAATTAATATATATAAACATGTAAAAGTTCGGGTCACTACAGTACCTACCCGTTAAATAAATTTCGTCCCGAAATTTTAAGCTGTTGAAGGTGTTGATGAATCTTCTGGAAATAGATGCGGGTATTTCTTCTTTATCTGATCTTCACGCTCCCAGGTGAACTCAGGTCCTCTACGAGCATTCCATCGAACCTTAACAATTGGTATCTTATTTTGCTTAAGTCTTTTAACCTCACGATCCATTATTTCGACGGGTTCTTCGATGAATTGAAGTTTTTCGTTGATTTGGATTTCATCTAACGGAATAGTGAGATCTTCTTTAGCAAAACATTTCTTCAAATTCGAGACGTGGAAAGTGTTATGTACAGCAGCGAGTTGTTGAGGTAACTCAAGTCGGTAAGCTACTGGTCCGACACGATCAATAATCTTGAATGGTCCAATATACCTTGGATTTAATTTCCCTCGTTTACCAAATCGAACAACGCCTTTCCAAGGTGCAACTTTAAGCATGACCATCTCTCCAATTTCAAATTCTATATCTTTTCTTTTAATGTCAGCGTAGCTCTTTTGTCGACTTTGGGCGGTTTTCAACCGTTGTTGAATTTGGATGATTTTCTCGGTAGTTTCTTGTATAATCTCTGGACCCGTAATCTGTCTATCCCCCACTTCACTCCAACAAATCGGAGACCTGCACTTTCTTCCATAAAGTGCTTCAAACGGTGCCATCTCAATGCTTGAATGGTAGCTGTTGTTGTAGGAAAATTCTGCTAACGGTAGATGTCGATCCCAACTGTTTCCGAAATCAATAACACATGCTCGTAGCATGTCTTCAAGCGTTTGTATCATCCTTTCACTTTGCCCATCAGTTTGTGGATGATAGGCAGTACTCATGTCTAGACGAGTTCCTAATGCTTGCTGTAATGTCTGCCAGAATCTTGAAATAAATCTGCCATCCCTATCAGAGATAATAGAGATTGGTATTCCATGTCTGGAGACGACTTCCTTCAAATACAGTCGTGCTAACTTCTCCATCTTGTCATCTTCTCTTATTGGCAGGAAGTGTGCTGATTTGGTGAGACGATCAACTATTACCCAAATAGTATCAAAACCACTTGCAGTCCTTGGCAATTTAGTGATGAAATCCATGGTAATGTTTTCCCATTTCCATTCCGGGATTTCGGGTTGTTGAAGTAGGCCTGATGGTTTCTGATGCTCAGCTTTGACCTTAGAACACGTCAAACATTCTCCTACGTATTTAGCAACATCGGCTTTCATACCCGGCCACCAAAAATGTTTCTTGAGATCCTTGTACATCTTCCCCGTTCCAGGATGTATTGAGTATCTGGTTTTATGAGCTTCTCTAAGTACCATTTCTCTCATATCTCCAAATTTTGGTACCCAAATCCTTTCAGCCCTATACCGGGTTCCGTCTTCCCGAATATTAAGATGCTTCTCCGATCCTTTGGGTATTTCATCCTTTAAATTTCCCTCTTTTAAAACTCCTTGTTGCGCCTCCTTTATTTGAGTAGTAATGTTATTATGAATCATTATATTCATAGATTTTACTCGAATGGGTTCTCTGTCCTTCCTGCTCAAGGCATCGGCTACCACATTTGCCTTCCCCGGGTGGTAACGAATCTCAAAGTCATAATCATTCAATAATTCAATCCACCTACGCTGCCTCATATTCAGTTGTTTCTGATTAAATATGTGTTGAAGACTTTTGTGGTCGGTATATATAATACTTTTGACCCCATATAAGTAGTGCCTCCAAGTCTTTAATGCAGGAACAACCGCGCCTAATTCCAAATCATGCGTCGTATAATTTTGTTCGTGAATCTTCAATTGTCTAGACGCATAAGCAATCACCTTCGTTCGTTGCATTAATACACAACCGAGACCTTGCTTTGATGCATCACAATAAATCACAAAATCATCATTCCCTTCAGGCAATGACAATATAGGTGCCGTAGTTAGCTTTTTCTTCAATAACTGAAACGCTTTCTCTTGTTCATCATTCCATTCAAATTTCTTCCCTTTATGCGTTAATGCAGTCAAGGGTTTTGCTATTCTGGAAAAGTCTTGGATGAACCTTCTGTAGTAACCAGCTAGTCCTAAAAACTGGCGTATGTGTTTCGGAGTTTTTGGGGTTTCCCACTTTTCAACAGTTTCTATCTTTGCAGGATCCACCTTAATACCTTCTTTGTTCACTATGTGACCGAGGAATTGAACTTCTTCCAACCAAAATGCACACTTTGAAAACTTAGCGTACAATTCTTCCTTTCTCAATACTTCTAACACCTTTCTCAAATGTTCACCGTGTTCTTGGTCATTCTTTGAGTAAATAAGTATGTCATCAATGAAAACAATGACAAACTTGTCAAGGTATGGTCCACACACTCGGTTCATAAGGTCCATGAACACAGCTGGTGCATTAGTTAAACCAAACGGCATGACCATAAACTCGTAATGACCATAACGTGTTCTGAAAGCAGTCTTTGGAATATCATCTTCTTTCACCCGCATTTGATGATACCCGGAACGTAAGTCAATCTTTGAATAAACAGACGAGCCTTGTAGTTGATCAAATAAGTCGTCGATTCTCGGTAGTGGGTAGCGGTTCTTGATGGTAAGTTTGTTCAACTCTCGGTAGTCGATACACAACCTGAATGTACCATCTTTCTTCTTGACAAACAAAACAGGAGCTCCCCACGGTGATGTGCTTGGTCGAATGAAACCACGCTCTAAAAGTTCTTGTAATTGGCTTTGCAGTTCTTTCATCTCGCTAGGTGCGAGTCTGTAAGGAGCACGAGCTATTGGTGCAGCTCCTGGTACAAGATCTATTTGAAATTCAACGGATCGATGTGGGGGTAATCCCGGTAATTCTTTCGGAAATACATCGGGAAATTCTTTTGCAATGGGAACATCATTGATGCTCTTTTCTTCAGTTTGTACTTTCTCGACGTGTGCTAGAACAGCATAGCAACCTTTTCTTATTAGTTTTTGTGCCTTCAAATTACTAATAAGATGTAGCTTCGTGTTGCCCTTTTCTCCGTACACCATTAAGGGTTTTCCTTTTTCTCGTATAATGCGAATTGCATTTTTGTAACAAACAATCTCCGCTTTCACTTCTTTCAACCAGTCCATACCGATTATCACATCAAAACTCCCTAACTCTACTGGTATCAAATCAATCTTAAATGTTTCGCTAACCAGTTTAATTTCTCGATTCCGACATATATTATCTGCTGAAATTAATTTACCATTTGCTAATTCGAGTAAAAATTTACTATCCAAAGGCGTCAATGGACAACTTAATTTAGCACAAAAATCTCTACTCATATAGCTTCTATCCGCACCCGAATCAAATAAAACGTAAGCAGATTTATTGTCAATAAGAAACGTACCCGTAACAAGCTCCGGGTCTTCCTGTGCCTCTACCGCATTAATATTGAAAACTCTTCCACGGCCTTGTCCATTCGTGTTCTCCTGGTTCGGGCAATTTCTAATAATGTGGCCTGGTTTTCCACATTTATAACAAACTACATTGGCATAACTTGCTCCGACACTACTTGCTCCGCCATTACTCGTTCCGACACCATTTGTTCCTTTCGTTCTATTAACCCCTGGTCCATAGACCTCACACTTCGCCGCGCTATGACCATTTCTTTTACACTTGTTGCAAAATTTGGTGCAGAACCCCGAGTGATTCTTTTCACACCTTTGGCATAGCTGCTTCTGATTGTTGTTGTTGTTGCGGTTATTATTGTTGTTGGGATGATTGTTGTAGTTGCTGTTGCTGTTGTTGTTGTTGTTGTTGTTGTTGTTGCTGTTGTTGTTGTTGGGCCATTTGTTGTAGTTGCGATTGATGTTGCGATTGTTGGGATAATTGTTGCGATTATTGTTGTAATTGCCGTTGTTGTTGTATTGGTGATTCTTATCACCGTTTTCCTCCCACTTTCTTTTGACTTGCTTCACATTGGCCTCTTCAGCAGTCTGTTCTTTAATTCTTTCTTCAATCTGGTTCACTAGTTTGTGAGCCATTCTACATGCCTGTTGTATGGAGGCGGGCTCGTGTGAACTTATATCTTCTTGGATTCTTTCCGGTAATCCTTTCACAAACGCGTCGATCTTCTCTTCCTCATCTTCGAATGCTCCCGGACACAATAGGCACAATTCTGTGAATCGTCTTTCGTACGTGGTAATATCAAATCCTTGGGTTCGTAACCCTCTAAGTTCTGTCTTGAGCTTATTGACCTCGGTTCTGGGACGGTACTTCTCGTTCATCAAGTGCTTGAATGCTGACCACGGTAGTGCGTGCGCATCATCTTGTCCCACTTGCTCTAGATAGGTATTCCACCATGTTAACGCAGAACCTGTGAAGGTATGCGTAGCGTACTTCACTTTGTCCTCTTCAGTACACTTACTTATGGCAAACACCGATTCAACCTTTTCGGTCCACCGTTTCAATCCGATCGGTCCTTCGGTTCCATCAAATTCCAAAGGTTTGCAGGCAGTGAATTCTTTGTAGGTGCATCCTACACGATTTCCTGTACTGCTAGATCCAAGGTTATTGTTGGTATGTAGCGCAGCCTGTACTGCGGCTATGTTTGAAGCTAGAAAAGTACGGAATTCCTCTTCATTCATATTCACGGTGTGTCGAGTAGTCGGTGCCATTTCCTTCAAAATAGTTAAATGGAACAAGTTAATCATACAGAATATTAAGAGTAGTTAATAGTATTTCGTAGCATAATATGAACTCATTTATAAAAGCTTTTTCTTCATATTAGCGTTTTATAAGTTTAAATTCGGGTAGTACCTACCCGTTAAGTTCATACTTAGTAGCTAATATACAATTCAACTACTACAATTCTATATGAAAAACTGATTATAATAATATTTCGCGTTCAAACTTTTATACAATATTTTACAAACTTACAATACCGCTTATTTTACATAAAGCATGAAATATAGCACACAATAACTTTGATACAAGATAGTTGTGAAGACAATTCTAGCTAGTACACAAGTCGTTCAGCAAAGGCAATAAAGACACGTAATTCATACGTCCAGAAACAAGTCATGCATTCTGGTTTTACTAGGACTACTTCCCATCCTTGGTCTTGTGCAACATAACCGTTATGGCCGTTGATAAGATAGCGTGTTGTAACGTCATCAAAGGGACGAGGGTTACGTAATGTCCAACAGTCCCGTAATAATCTAAAAACCTCATTTCTTACCCCAATTACCGACTCCGTCACTTGTGGAAATGTTTTGTTTAATAGTTGTAGCCCGATGTTCTTGTTCTCACTTTGGTGAGAAGCGAACATTACTAATCCGTAAGCATAACATGCTTCTTTATGTTGTATGTTAGCCGCTTTTTCTAAATCACGAAGTCCAATATTCGGATATATTGAGTCAAAATAATTTCTTAACCCGTTGCGTAAAATAGCATTTGGGTTCCCCGCAATATATGCGTCAAAGTAAACACATCGTAACTTATGGGTTTCCCAATGTGATATCCCCCATCTTTCAAACGAAAGTCTCTTATAAACCAAGACATTCTTGGAACGTTCTTCGAATGTCTTACAAACTGATCTCGCCTTAAATAGTTGTGCCGAAGAATTCTGGCCGACTCTAGACAAGATTTCATCAATCATGTCTCCGGGTAGGTCTCTTAAAATATTGGGTTGTCTATCCATTTTGTGTTTTTAAACTGTAAAATAGACAAGAGTTAGATTCATAAAAAAAATACTTATTAATACAAGCAATTTTTACATATATCATAAAGCATAAGAACACTATATTACATATATTACACCACACGAATACAACTATCTTATTCCGACTCGCTCGTTTCTTCTTCTTCGGTTTTGGTTCGTTTTGCCAAGTTTCTAGGGATATATGATGTTCCCCTAATACGAGCCGTCATTGTCCACATTGGTTTAGAAAAACCTGGTGGTTTAGAGGTTCCCGGGTCATTGTTACAACTTAAGGACTTCGGGGGTTGACGATACATATAAAGTTCATCGGGGTTGGAATTAGATTTCTCTATTTTTATTTCCTTTCCCTTATTATTTTCTTTTGCCTTTTTAAATTCAGTTGGGGTAATTTCTATAACATCATCGGAATTCTCGTCGGAATCCGATTCATCGGAGAATTGGTAATCCTCCCAATATTTTGCTTCCTTGGCGGAAACACCATTGACCATAATTAACTTTGGTCGGTTGGTTGAGGATTTTCTTTTACTTAACCGTTTTATTATTTCCCCCACCGGTTCTATTTCTTCATCCGGTTCCGATTCTTCTTCCGGTTCCGATTCTTCTTCCGGTTCCGACTCTTCTTCCGGTTCCTCTTCGGGAACTTGTGAATCAGTCCACAAATCATTCCAATTTACATTTGACTCTTCATTATTATTAGGTGAGTCAATGGGACTTGTTCTAGAGGTAGACATCTATCACATAATATCAAACACGTTAAGAGATTAATATATCACATAATATTCATATGTTAAAAATATATAGTTTCCAACAAAAATGTTAAGCAATCATTTTTAAAGAAAACACGGTCGAAGTCCAGACTCACTAATGCATCCTAACAAACTCGATAAGACACACTAATGCAAATTTTCTGGTTCTCTAAGACCAACGCTCGGATACCAACTGAAATGTCCCGTTCTTATTGATTAAAAACGTTCCATATTAATTGATTTCGTTGCGAGGTTTTGACCTCTATATGAGACGTTTTTCAAAGACTGCATTCATTTTTAAAACAAACCATAACCTTTATTTCATAAATAAAGGTTTAAAAAGCTTTACGTAGATTATCAAATAATGATAATCTAAAATATCCTGTTTACACACGACCATTACATAATGGTTTACAATACAAATATGTTACATCGAAATCAGTTTCTTGAATGCAGTTTTTACACAATATCATACAAACATGGACTCCAAATCTTGTCCTTATTTTAGTATGCAACAGCGGAAGCTCTTAATATTCACCTGAGAATAAACATGCTTTAAACGTCAACAAAAATGTTGGTGAGTTATAGGTTTAACCTATATATATCAAATCGTAACAATAGACCACAAGATTTCATATTTCAATACACATCCCATACATAGAGATAAAAATCATTCATATGGTGAACACCTGGTAACCGACAATAACAAGATGCATATATAAGAATATCCCCATCATTCCGGGACACCCTTCGGATATGATATAAATTTCGAAGTACTAAAGCATCCGGTACTTTGGATGGGGTTTGTTAGGCCCAATAGATCTATCTTTAGGATTCGCGTCAATTAGGGTGTCTGTTCCCTAATTCTTAGATTACCAGACTTAATAAAAAGGGGCATATTCGATTTCGATAATTCAACCATAGAATGTAGTTTCACGTACTTGTGTCTATTTTGTAAATCATTTATAAAACCTGCATGTATTCTCATCCCAAAAATATTAGATTTTAAAAGTGGGACTATAACTCACTTTCACAGATTTTTACTTCGTCGGGAAGTAAGACTTGGCCACTGGTTGATTCACGAACCTATAACAATATATACATATATATCAAAGTATGTTCAAAATATATTTACAACACTTTTAATATATTTTGATGTTTTAAGTTTATTAAGTCAGCTGTCCTCGTTAGTAACCTACAACTAGTTGTCCACAGTTAGATGTACAGAAATAAATCGATAAATATTATCTTGAATCAATCCACGACCCAGTGTATACGTATCTCAGTATTGATCACAACTCAAACTATATATATTTTGGAATCAACCTCAACCCTGTATAGCTAACTCCAACATTCACATATAGAGTGTCTATGGTTGTTCCGAAATATATATAGATGTGTCGACATGATAGGTCGAAATATTGTATACGTGTCTATGGTATCTCAAGATTACATAATATACAATACAAGTTGATTAAGTTATGGTTGGAATAGATTTGTTACCAATTTTCACGTAGCTAAAATGAGAAAAATTATCCAATCTTGTTTTACCCATAACTTCTTCATTTTAAATCCGTTTTGAGTGAATCAAATTGCTATGGTTTCATATTGAACTCAATTTTATGAATCTAAACAGAAAAAGTATAGGTTTATAGTCGGAAAAATAAGTTACAAGTCGTTTTTGTAAAGGTAGTCATTTCAGTCGAAAGAACGACGTCTAGATGACCATTTTAGAAAACATACTTCCACTTTGAGTTTAACCATAATTTTTGGATATAGTTTCATGTTCATAATAAAAATTATTTTCTCAGAATAACAACTTTTAAATCAAAGTTTATCATAGTTTTTAATTAACTAACCCAAAACAGCCCGCGGTGTTACTACGACGGCGTAAATCCATTTTTACGGTGTTTTTCGTGTTTCCAGGTTTTAAATCATTAAGTTAGCATATCATATAGATATAGAACATGTGTTTAGTTGATTTTAAAAGTCAAGTTAGAAGGATTAACTTTTGTTTGCGAACAAGTTTAGAATTAACTAAACTATGTTCTAGTGATTGCAAGTTTAAACCTTCGAATAAGATAGCTTTACATGTATGAATCGAATGATGTTATGAACATCATTACTACCTTAAGTTCCTTGGATAAACCTACTGGAAAAGGGAAAAATGGATCTAGCTTCAATGGATCCTTGGATGGCTCGAAGTTCTTGAAGCAGAATCATGACACGAAAACAAGTTCAAGTAAGATCATCACTTAAAATAAGATTGTTATAGTTATAGAAATTGAACCAAAGTTTGAATATGATTATTACCTTGTATTAGAATGATAACCTACTGTAAGAAACAAAGATTTCTTGAGGTTGGATGATCACCTTACAAGATTGGAAGTGAGCTAGCAAACTTGAAAGTATTCTTGATTTTATGAAACTAGAACTTTTGGAATTTATGAAGAACACTTAGAACTTGAAGATAGAACTTGAGAGAGATCAATTAGATGAAGAAAATTGAAGAATGAAAGTGTTTGTAGGTGTTTTTGGTCGTTGGTGTATGGATTAGATATAAAGGATATGTAATTTTGTTTTCATGTAAATAAGTCATGAATGATTACTCATATTTTTGTAATTTTATGAGATATTTCATGCTAGTTGCCAAATGATGGTTCCCACATGTGTTAGGTGACTCACATGGGCTGCTAAGAGCTGATCATTGGAGTGTATATACCAATAGTACATACATCTAAAAGCTGTGTATTGTACGAGTACGAATACGGGTGCATACGAGTAGAATTGTTGATGAAACTGAACGAGGATGTAATTGTAAGCATTTTTGTTAAGTAGAAGTATTTTGATAAGTGTATTGAAGTCTTTCAAAAGTGTATAAATACATATTAAAACACTACATGTATATACATTTTAACTGAGTCGTTAAGTCATCGTTAGTCGTTACATGTAAGTGTTGTTTTGAAACCTTTAGGTTAACGATCTTGTTAAATGTTGTTAACCCAATGTTTATAATATCAAATGAGATTTTAAATTATTATATTATCATGATATTATCATGTATGAATATCTCTTAATATGATATATATACATTAAATGTCTTTACAACGATAATCGTTACATATATGTCTCGTTTAAAAATCATTAAGTTAGTAGTCTTGTTTTTACATATGTAGTTCATTGTTAATATACTTTATGATATGTTTTCTTATCATAGTATCATGTTAACTATATATATATATATCCATATATATGTCATCATATAGTTTTTACAACTTTTAACGTTCGTGAATCACCGTTCAACTTGGGTGGTCAATTGTCTATATGAAACATATTTCAATTAATCAAGTCTTAACAAGTTTGATTGCTTAACATGTTGGAAACATTTAATCATGTAAATGTCAATCTCAATTAATATATATAAACATGGAAAAGTTCGGGTCACTACATATTGTACCTTTAACAATAACAAGACTTAAATCAATGGAAAACTATCCCACTCGAAGTGTAACTTAGTCATTTGAGTGTTTTGGTCATTTTCTTCTTAAAATCATCATTCCTGACTTCCGTCTTCGTATTAAATTTGTTTAATCACCATCGCATGTCGAACGAGTGTTACTGTCGTTAATCTTATTTATATATTCTATATACACAATTTTATATACGTGACTATTTACAAATAGTTGTTTGTGAATTGTCGGAATCTAGTCGAGGTTAAATGAATACATGAAAACAGTTCAAAATGTTTGAGATTTAACTTAACAGACTTTGCTTATCGAGTCGAAAACATTAAATCATTTAAAGATTAAGTTTAAATTTGGTCAGAAATTTTCGGGTCGTCACAATCAATCTCAAGGCCTCGACAGCAGTGAATTTCATGAAGTTACCTTGAGAAACAGCGTTAAGAGTAGACTTTTTGTTCTGATTTAGACCTTTGTAGAAGGTCAAAATTTGAACAGAGCTCTCAAGACGGTGGTTCGGGCATTTTCGAAGAAAATGTTTGAATATTTCCCATGCAGTGTAGAGTGATTCATCGTATGCTTGTTGAAAGTTTACGATATCATTCCTAAGTCTGATTTATTTTGATGGGGGAAAGTATTTGATATAGAAAGTTGTTGCCATTTCTTCCCATGAGGTGATAGAGTTGCGTTCTAACCCCTCAAACCAGGTTTTCGCATGAAGACTTAAGGAATAGGGGAACAGATGTAACATCCAACGTTTTTCCGTTAAATTTATTTTAACACCGTCTTTTTTTTAGATAATATCTTTCGTCATCTATATTCGTACACTTCGTTAACTAATGTTCTTGATAATTCCGTTATTCGATTATAACATTTTCCGTTTACTCTCGCGTATTTAAAATAATTCGTTTGGTGAATTCACGCACCCGCTTTTAAACTCGAGGGACTAAACTTGACAAGAGACCAAACTAGTTGACTAGGTCAACTAGTCAATCCCACCACCACCACTCATTCAATCACTCTTCTCTTTCTCTCTTTGTTTTCTTCCATTTTTACTCTCAACTTCCAAATTCATTTAATCATCATCCAAATTCGATCTAGGGAGCTTACAACAAAACAAATTACATATTTGAAATCCTCTCTTCATCCTCTATAATTTGATACCAATTTCATCTCATTTGGGTAACATTTCTAAAACTCTAGATTTCATGTTCTTAGTGTTTTTGACTTGAAATGGTGTTAATTAGTGTCTATGACTCGAGTCTATCATGAATATTTGATTTATTTGCTCGATCTTGTTGTTTTGCATAAACTAGTATGGACTTGAAATGGGTGTGCTTAATCTTTGATTTTGGGTGATTAAATGTTGATTAAATGTTTAAGTTCATGTATTAAATGTGTTACTAGCATCGTTAGCTTCGTTTTGGTATGTAGGTTTATTTAGAAAAACTTCGTTAGCATGATTGTTGATTTTATGATTTTTGGTTAGGGTTTGATAGACTTAAAATGAACTTTTGATGCTTTGAATGCCATGAAATGTTTTTAGTAAGTATTTAGTTGCAATGTATGTTTAATTACCTTCGAAACGGCATATCATATGTGTAAATTGGATTCCCGAATCACCAATTGCATTTTTGGAGCTTGAAACGTTAAAAATGATTATTCGACGAGGTTTTCGTTTTTGTTAATGATGAATTTGATTGATGATATGTGTTTAGTTGTATTCCTTGTTAAATTACCTTTCCAACGATATAAGATACATATTTTGAATGTTTACGGTTCATAAGTTACGTTTGTTTGAAGTTTGGTTCGAGCCTACACTTAAAACTACACAGGTATTCTGTCTAGTGTTAAGCCGCGGCGTGGCTCCTCTAGCCACGGCGCGGCTTAAAGCGTGGAAATGTGGCTGTCCAAAATTTCCAATTTTCGTAAAAATCTAACTATGCTACGCAACTCCGATTGACATGAAACTTGGCCAACATGCTTATATATGACTTCTAAGCTTAGAAAAATTGTCCGAGACCCGACCCAACACGTTGACTTTTTTGTTGACTTTGACTAAAGTTTTACTTTTAGTCAAACTTAACCAATCACTTGTGCAATCGTTCTAATCTTCTTTTATACTTGATTCTTGCATGAAACTTGACAACGTGATTCACATGCTATACATTCGAGTCGTAACGAGCCATATGACTAATTGAACACATTTCGCCCGACCTTGTGTCGTAACCGGTTAATTGATACAACTTACTTCTTTAGGTCGAGGCTAAACAACTTTCATGCACACATTTACTTTGTGAAGTATTTTTATACTCGTACACTCGAGGTGAGATCATACTCCCACCTTTTTCAACAACTTTTATACTTTTAAATCGTGGGCTAAGAAACATATACATTACATACTTATATACATTTAATATGTATATATATATACTTTTCATACTTTGATACTTTGAACACAAATACGAATACAGAGATACAGACGAGTTAGAACAAAAGTCCTCAATCGAATTATCATTAGTTACACTTGGAGGGTGTAAGCGAGTAATTATGTTGTGTGGCCATACGGGTTTGACGAACTCTCATTCAGACGGTTCGCTACCGCTAGTGAATGAAATATAATTTTATCGGGTATAGTATATGTTCTAACACTATAGATTCAACATTCAGAGGAAACATTCAGTTAAGCCTTAATAATTGGGTGCTCGTGATACAAATGACATTTTTGGAATGTAAACGATTTGGATAATCAACTATACAAAATCTTGTGGTTCAAAGACATACTTTTACAAATACAACTATGATTTCACCAACGTTTTTCGTTGACAGTTTTCTATGTGTTTCTCAGGTTCATACATGGCTATTTGATACATGCTTCCGCGTACACTCATACTTTCTTGGGGTCAAGCATACATGCATACACTTTGATTACTTGCTTGGAGTCAAGCATACATACATACTTACGCTATTTATAGCAACTGTGATTTTAAACTAATTATCACAAGTTATTTCATTTATACTTTATACTTTTGTAAACTTAAACTTGTTGTCGAACCGTTTGGTAAACTAAACTTTGTAAATTTTGTACTTTTCAAATGACGGCATCGTCAATGACAATTTTGTAGGGTCGCAACAGATGGTATCAGAGCATTGGTTGTAGGGATCTAGGATGTGCATTAGTGTGTCTGACAGAGTCGTTAGGACGCATTAGTGAATCTAGACTACAACCGGATAGTTAACCATTGCATCCTGACTTGCATTTGCTATAGATAGCACTTACTTGACTACTTGTGCATATATACTTGAATCTTTCTTAGGTGAACTCCATAATGGTACCAAATTTTCATCATACGAACTCGTACTCTGACATTTCTGGTAACATACGTAAATTCAAGATTCATACGCGTAAGGATGACGACGACTTCATTAGTCACACTTGTTCGGGAACTCTGTCTCCCAGATTGTTATTCGCCACCGTTTCAACTTACTATCGGTGTCACACCGATGTTCCTTACTATCTACCACTTTTTGTTACTACCTTCACTACTCTCGGTGAGTATCGTCATCACTACTTATCACTACGGTTGCGTACTACTCGTTATGATAATTCGTTACTCTTTTCGTACCTAAGGACATCATTATTTGAATCGAACCACATTGATGTGAACAATCATTTATACACTTCCCTCGGGAAACGCTTCTTTAGAGTTGCACTAATTCTTTCGATTCAATACGAGTCATGCTAGAGACGTCGTTATACTTTGTTTATTTTAAATCTTCACGATTACACGAACTTGAATCTATGGAGTGATGTTGTAACGACCCGACCAAATCGTCATTGACGGCGCCGCTACTTAGGTCCCGTTGCGTGGTCATAGTCCCTATATGAGATGCGTTTGACCAAAATTATGTCGCATTCATTTGAAACGTGCATGACTTGCAAAGTTTAGTTCACCAAACGGATCGACAACAAGTTTAAGTTTACAAAAGTAGTAAAGTACAAATGAAATATCTTGCGACATAATTAGTTTAAAATCACAGTTGCTATAAATAGCGTAAGTATGTAAACAATATGTTTGAATCCAAAGGTGCTATCACTAGCGTATGCATGTATGTATGCTTGACTCCAAGCAAGTATGAATGTACGCGGAAGCATGTATCAAATAGCCATGTATGAACCTGAGAAACTTATAGAAAACTGTCAACGAAAAACGTTGGTGAAATCATAGGTGTATTAGTAAATGTTATATTTTGAACCACAAGATTTAGTATTTCCATAAATTGATCATCCAAAAGTTGCATTCCAAAAGTTGGTTCGCGAGCACCCAATTATCAAGACTTAACGTTTCCTTCCATAGAACCCCATCACAATAGTGTTAGAACATACACTGTTTCCCGAAAATATATTTCATCCGTAGACGGTAGCGAACCGTCCGTAATGAGGGTTTGTCAAACCCGTATGGCCACACAATATAAGTTCTCGCTTACACCCTGCAAGTGTAACTAATGATAATCGAATTGAGGATTTTTGTTCTAACTCGCTGTGGAATGTTTGTTTTCCTTGTACTTGTGTTCAAAGTATAAAAGCAAGTAGTACAAAATGTAACAAAGTATATGTTTCTCAGCCCACAATTTAAAAGTATAAAAAGTTGTTGAAAAGGTGGGACTATGATCTCACCTCGAGTGCACGAGTATAAAAGTACTTCAACAAGTAAACGTGTGCATGAAAGTTGCTTAGCCTTGACCTAAACAAGTAAGTTATATCAATTAACCGGTTACGACACAAGGTCGGGTGAAATGTGTTCAATTAGTCCTATGGCTCGTTACGACTCGATTAAGTATAGCATGTGAATCACGTTGTCAAGTTTCATGCAAGAATCAAGTATAAAAGCATGTTAGAACGATTGTATAAAAGTTTGGTTAAGTTTGACTAAAAGTCAAACTTGGTCAAAGTCAACGAAAAAGTCAACACGTTCGGGTCGGGTCCCGAACTATTTTTCTATGCTAGTTATTCATATATAAGCATGTTAAAACAAGTTGCATGTAAATTGGAGGTCTAGAACATGTCAAACATTTTTAGTAAAAAGGTCAAGGGAAACAGAATCTGGACGCGGCTTATGTCGCGCCGCGGCCAGGCCTGTCGCGCCGCGACAATGGCCGTGGCCTGGTCCCAGGCCTGTTTCACTTGTTCAAGGCTTGGTAAAATTTCAAACAAACGCAAAACTCAAACCGTAAACAATTAGAAAGCGTATCTTATACCGTTGGAAAGCTCTTTTGACAAGGAACACAACTAAACATGTTTCATCAAACAAAAACAACATTTTCCATAACCGATTTCTCGTCAAGTGATCATTTAAAAGTCCATTTTCAAAGTTTCAAGTTCATCAATTGCATTTTAAGTTTCGGGAATCCAATTCACACATATGATATGCCGTTTCGAAGGTAATGAAGCATACATTACTACTAAACACTAACAATTAACATTCCATGGCATTTAAGCATCCAAAAGTTCATGTCAAGAACTATCAAACCCTAGTCAAACATCAAAAGAAATCATTAATCGGGTTTTTGAAGTTTTCTTAATCAACCTACACATCAAAATGTAGCTAATGATACTAGTAACACAATTAAAACATGCACTTTAACAATCTAACAACATTAACTCATCCAAAATCAAGGATTAAGCAAACCCATTTCAAAAACTCAAACTAGTTACTCCAAACCACAAATCGAGCAAACAAAACATATATTCATGTTACACACGAGCCATAGACACTAACTAACACAATTTCAAGTATATAAAACGAATTTAGAGAAATTTAGTGTTTTAGAAATGTTACCCAAAATGGATGAAATTGGTACCAAATCGAAGAGGATGATGAGAGGATCACGAATATGTAATTTGTTTTGAAGTTTGCTTCCCGATCCGAATTTAGATGATGAATTATGTTTGTGTTCTTGAGAGAAAAAAAAAGAAAGAGAGAGAGATGGAGGGATTGAATGGTGGTGATTGGGGTGGACTAGTTGACCTAGTCAACTAGTTTGCCCCGTGTCAATTTTAGTCCCTCGAGTTTAGAAGCGGGTGCGGGATTTAACCAAACGAATATTTTAAAAACGCTCGAGTAGACGAGTGATGTTATAATTAAATAACGAGAATATTATAAACGTTAGTCAACGGAAATTGGGAATTTAAATAGCGAAAGATATTATTTAAAAACAAAGACGGTGTTAAAAATAAATTTAACGGAAAAACGCGGGATGTTACATTATCCACACCTCAAAAGAAATTTCGTCCCGAAATTTAGTTGGAAGTAGTAGTTGTTGAATCTTACTCGAGATCTTGCGTTGTAAATTCTACGAATAAGTGAAGGTACGTCCTTGAGTATTTCCACGAATTTTGACGGTCGGGATCATATGTTGTTTTAAGGTTTGGCTTCCATGATTCATGGTTTCAATCGGTCCTCCTAGGAAGTGAGGTTTATCGTCGATAGTGAGTTCATCAAAGGAGATAACAAGTTCTCGTTTCGCAAAACACGTCTTTGAGTTGATACATCGAATGTAGGATAAACGGAGACTCAAAATGAGTCGGAAAATCTAAACGGCTAGCGACGGGTCCAAAACACCCCAAGAATTTAAAGGATCAAAATATCGCGGATTTAGCTTCCTACGTTTTCCCGAAACGGATTGCACCTTTCCAAGGTGCGACTCTTAACGTGACGCGGTTTCCCACGTGGAATTTGAAATGTTTACGTCTAACATCGGCGTAGCTCTTGGTGATTACGAGTCGCGTAGGGTTTTGCCTGAATATGAATAAATTTTCTCGGTTGCTCATAAATAACCTCGGCCCCGGTGAATTGATCATCGTTTACTTGGTTCGACAAAGGAGAATGACGTTTCCGGTCACATGTGGTTTCAAAAGGAGTGACGTTAAAACTCGAATGAAAATCATTGTAGTACGAGGATTCGGTTAAAGGAAAATACTTTTCTCAAGTAAATTTGAAGTTGGTAATACAAATTCGTATTATGGTTTCCAAGGTTTAAATCGCATGTTTGTTCGGTCCGTCGGGTTGTGGATGGTACGCGGTACTCATGTCTAAACGCGGTCCCGAGGCTTTTTGTAAGGTACTCCAAAATCTAGAAGTGAAACGAGGATCTCAATCCGAAACGGGGTACATTTCCCTAAGGCATAGTGAACAAGTTTGCTAGGAATTGAAAACGTTAGCTAGGACAAGTTTCTCAAGAAAATTCGCGTCGCGGAAGATTTATCGGTTTCCAAAAACGTTCGTCGGGGCAAGTTCTTATCGGGTTTTGAAAACGATTGTTAGGACTATCCACCCTCGCGGCGAATATTTGTACGACGTGAAGAGTCGCTCTCCATTGCGAATTTAGAATAAGGACCTCCTGAACCGGAAGTACGAGGGTGATGCAAGAGAAGTTTCCGCCCCGATGTGAGCATAACGAGTAAATTGTAGTTAGTCAACAAGACTGCGCGAGGACGAGCTAGTATACCCATGTGACATACGGTTGAAGTCGAATGGAATCGGTAATTCATTCGGAAGCATAAATATAATTTGACAATAATTGAAGGTGTGTCCCCGGTATGGTTGTTATAAATATTCTCGGAGTTTTCGGATGTCCAAACCTGAAAAGATGAAGTCATGTACATGGCACATGGTGGTGTTTAGGTTGATCGAGTCTAACCACCATCACGCGTCACTAGAACTTTGGTATGTCTTACCGTAATATAACCACGTTGATCGAGTGTCGTTATATTACGCTAACTCATACCTCCATTCCCACATCACTCTATGGATTCAAGTTCGTGTAATCGCGAAAATCTAAAATAAACAAAATGTAACGACGTCTCAAACGTGACTCGTATTAAATCGAAAGAATTGGTGCAACTCTGAAGATGCGTCCCCCGAGGGAAGTGTATAGTTGATTGTTCACGTCAATGCGGTTCAAGTCAAGCGATAATGCCCTTAGGCACGAAAAGAGTAACGAATCATGATAACAAAAAGTACGCAACCGTAGTGATATTTAGCGATGACGATACTCACCTAGAGTAGTGATGGTAGTAACACCAAAAAGTAGATAGTAAGAAACACCAGTGGAAAACCGATAGTAAGTTGAAACGGTGGCAAATAACAATCCGGGAGACAGAGTTCCCGAACAAGTGTGACTAATGAAGTCGTTGTCATCCTTACGCGCATGAATCTTGAATTTACGTGTGTTACCAAAAAGTGGCGGAATACGAGTTCGTATGATGAAGGTTGGGTACCATTAAAAAGTTTGCCTAAGAATGATTCAAGTATAATGCACAAGTAGTCAAGTAAGTGCTATCTATAGCAAATGTATGTCAGAATGCAAATGTTAACTATCCGGTTGTAGTCTAGACTCACTAATGCGTCCTAACGACTCTGTTAGACACACTAATGCACATCCTAGTTCCCTACAACCAACGCTCTGATACCATCTGTAACGACCCGACCAAATCGTCATTGACGGCGCCGCTACTTAGGTCCCGTTGCGTGGTCATAGTCCCTATATGAGACGCGTTTGACCAAAATTATGTCGCATTCATTTGAAACGTGCATGACTTGCAAAGTTTAGTTCACCAAACGGATCGACAACAAGTTTAAGTTTACAAAAGTAGTAAAGTACAAATGAAATATCTTGCGACATAATTAGTTTAAAATCACAGTTGCTATAAATAGCGTAAGTATGTAAACAATATGTTTGAATCCAAAGGTTCTATCACTAGCGTATGCATGTATGTATGCTTGACTCCAAGCAAGTATGAATGTACGCGGAAGCATGTATCAAATAGCCATGTATGAACCTGAGAAACATATAGAAAACTGTCAACGAAAAACGTTGGTGAAATCATAGGTGTATTAGTAAATGTTATATTTTGAACCACAAGATTTAGTATTTCCATAAATTGATCATCCAAAAGTTGCATTCCAAAAGTTGGTTCGCGAGCACCCAATTATCAAGACTTAACGTTTCCTTCCATAGAACCGCATCACAATAGTGTTAGAACATACACTGTTTCCCGAAAATATATTTCATCCGTAGACGGTAGCGAACCGTCCGTAATGAGGGTTTGTCAAACCCGTATGGCCACACAATATAAGTTCTCGCTTACACCCTGCAAGTGTAACTAATGATAATCGAATTGAGGATTTTTGTTCTAACTCGCTGTGGAATGTTTGTTTTCCTTGTACTTGTGTTCAAAGTATAAAAGCAAGTAGTACAAAATGTAACAAAGTGTATGTTTCTCAGCCCACAATTTAAAAGTATAAAAAGTTGTTGAAAAGGTGGGACTATGATCTCACCTCGAGTGCACGAGTATAAAAGTACTTCAACAAGTAAACGTGTGCATGAAAGTTGCTTAGCCTTGACCTAAACAAGTAAGTTATATCAATTAACCGGTTACGACACAAGGTCGGGTGAAATGTGTTCAATTAGTCCTATGGCTCGTTACGACTCGATTAAGTATAGCATGTGAATCACGTTGTCAAGTTTCATGCAAGAATCAAGTATAAAAGCATGTTAGAACGATTGTATAAAAGTTTGGTTAAGTTTGACTAAAAGTCAAACTTGGTCAAAGTCAACGAAAAAGTCAACACGTTCGGGTCGGGTCCCGAACTATTTTTCTATGCTAGTTATTCATATATAAGCATGTTAAAACAAGTTGCATGTAAATTGGAGGTCTAGAACATGTCAAACATTTTTAGTAAAAAGGTCAAGGGAAACAGAATCTGGACGCGGCTTATGTCGCGCCGCGGCCAGGCCTGTCGCGCCGCGACAATGGCCGTGGCCTGGTCCCAGGCCTGTTTCACTTGTTCAAGGCTTGGTAAAATTTCAAACAAACGCAAAACTCAAACCGTAAACAATTAGAAAGCGTATCTTATACCGTTGGAAAGCTCTTTTGACAAGGAACACAACTAAACATGTTTCATCAAACAAAAACAACATTTTCCATAACCGATTTCTCGTCAAGTGATCATTTAAAAGTCCATTTTCAAAGTTTCAAGTTCATCAATTGCATTTTAAGTTTCGGGAATCCAATTCACACATATGATATGCCGTTTCGAAGGTAATGAAGCATACATTACTACTAAACACTAACAATTAACATTCCATGGCATTTAAGCATCCAAAAGTTCATGTCAAGAACTATCAAACCCTAGTCAAACATCAAAAGAAATCATTAATCGGGTTTTTGAAGTTTTCTTAATCAACCTACACATCAAAATGTAGCTAATGATACTAGTAACACAATTAAAACATGCACTTTAACAATCTAACAACATTAACTCATCCAAAATCAAGGATTAAGCAAACCCATTTCAAAAACTCAAACTAGTTACTCCAAACCACAAATCGAGCAAACAAAACATATATTCATGTTACACACGAGCCATAGACACTAACTAACACAATTTCAAGTATATAAAACGAATTTAGAGAAATTTAGTGTTTTAGAAATGTTACCCAAAATGGATGAAATTGGTACCAAATCGAAGAGGATGATGAGAGGATCACGAATATGTAATTTGTTTTGAAGTTTGCTTCCCGATCCGAATTTAGATGATGAATTATGTTTGTGTTCTTGAGAGAAAAAAAAAGAAAGAGAGAGAGATGGAGGGATTGAATGGTGGTGATTGGGGTGGACTAGTTGACCTAGTCAACTAGTTTGCCCCGTGTCAATTTTAGTCCCTCGAGTTTAGAAGCGGGTGCGGGATTTAACCAAACGAATATTTTAAAAACGCTCGAGTAGACGAGTGATGTTATAATTAAATAACGAGAATATTATAAACGTTAGTCAACGGAAATTGGGAATTTAAATAGCGAAAGATATTATTTAAAAACAAAGACGGTGTTAAAAATAAATTTAACGGAAAAACGCGGGATGTTACAGATGTGGGAATGAAGGTATGAGTTAGTGTAATATAACGACACTCGATCAATGTGGTTATATTATAGTAAGTCATACCAAAGTTCTAATGACACGTGATGGTGATTGGACTCGATCAACCTAATCACCACCATGTGCCATGTACATGATTTCATTTTTCTTGTTTGAACATCCGAAAACTCCGAGAATACTGATAACAACCATACCCGGGACACACCTTCGATTATTGTCGAACCATATTTATGCTTTCGAATGAATGGCAAATTCTTTCGACTTCAAAAATATGATATACGTGTATACTATCTCGTCTTCGCGCAGTTTTTTTTCGACGAACTACGATATGCTTGTTATGCTCACATCGAGGCAGAAACTTCTCTTGCATCACACTCGTACTTCCGTTTATGGAAATCTTTATTCTAAATTCTCAATGGAGAGAGAGACTCTTCACATTATGCTAGTATTCGCCTCGAGGGTGAATAGTCCTAACGAACATTTTTCAGAAATCGATAAGAAACTTGTTCTAACAAACGTTTTCAAGTCCTAACAAAATTGTTCAAATATATCTTAAGGAAATGTACCTCATTTTGGATCGAGATACTCGTTTCACTTCTAGACTTACAAAAAGCCTCGGGACCACGTTTAGACATGAGTAAAACACATCAACCACAACTCGACGGACCGAGCAAACATACGATTCAAACCATGGAAACCATAATACGAGTTTGTGTTTTCAACTTCAAATTTACTTAAGAAAAGTATTTGCCTTTAGCCGAATTCTCTTACTACAATAATCTTCATTCGAGTATTAACGCCACACCTTTCAAAAATTCATATAGCTGCAAATGTCGCTTTCTTAATTGTTGGATCGAAGTAGGCGACAAGCAAATCACCGGACCCGAACTCATTCACAAAATAACCGTTAAGATTATTTAAATCCAAGAAAGGTTCAAGACGGCCCGTAATCTTCGCTATGCCGATGTTAGATGTAAATCTCTCAAATTCCAAGTGGGTAACCGCGTAACATTAAAACTCGCACCTTGAAAAGGTGTAATCCGTTTAGGGAAACGTAGAAAGCTAAATCCACGATATCTTGATCCTTTTAAAATCTTTGGACGTTTTGGACCTGTTGCTAGCCATTTAAATTTTCCGACTCATTTGAGTCTCCGTTCATCCTACATTCCATGTATCAAGCTTGAAAAAGTGTCTTGCCGAACAAGAACTTGTGTTCATTTCGATGAGCTTACTATCGATGACAAACTCTACTTAATAGGAGAACCGATTGAAATTATGGATCCTGAAACCGAACCTTAAAACAACTTAAAATCCCGACTGTCGAAGTTCGTTGAAATGCCCGAGGAAGTACCCTATTTTATTCGTAGAATTGGCAACGCAAGATCTCGAGGAAGAAACAACAACTACTACTTTCAACTAAATTTCGAGATGAAATTTCTTTTAAGGTGTAGGTAATGTAACATCCCGCGTTTTTTCGTTAAATTTATTTTAACACCGTCTTTTTTTTAGATAATATCTTTCGTCATCTATATTCGTACACTTCGTTAACTAATGTTCTTGATAATTCTGTTATTCGATTATAACATTTCTCGTTTACTCTCGCATATTTAAAATAATTCGTTTGGTTAATTCACGCACCCGCTTTTAAACTCGAGGGACTAAACTTGCCAAGAGATCAAACTAGTTGACTAGGTCAACTAGTCAATCCCACCACCACCACTCATTCAATCACTCTTCTCTTTCTCTCTTTGTTTTCTTCCATTTTTACTCTCAACTTCCAAATTCATTTAATCATCATCCAAATTCGATCTAGGGAGCTTACAACAAAACAAATTACATATTTGGAATCCTCTCTTCATCCTCTACAATTTGATACCAATTTCATCTCATTTGGGTAACATTTCTAAAACTCTAGATTTCATTTTCTTAGTGTTTTTGATTTAAAATGTTGTTAATTAGTGTCTATGGCTCGAGTCTAGCATGAATATGTGATTTATTTGCTCGATCTTGTTGTTTTGCATAAACTAGCATGAACTTAAAATGGGTGTGCTTAATATTTGATTTTAGGTGATTAAATGTTGATTAAATATTTAAGTTCATGTATTAAATGTGTTACTAGCATCGTTAGCTTCGTTTTAGTATGTAGGTTGATTTAGAAAAACTTTGTTAGCATGATTGTTGATTGTATGATTTTTGGTTAGGGTTTGATAGACTTAAAATAAACTTTTGATACTTTGAATGCCATGAAATGTTGTTAGTAAGTGTTTAGTTGCAATGTATGTTTAATTACCTTCGAAACGGCATATCATATGTGTAAATTGGATTCCCGAATCACCAATTGCATTTTTGGAGCTTGAAACGTTAAATAATGATCATTCGACGAGGTTTTTGTTTTTGTTAATGATGAATTTGATTGATGATATGTGTTTAGTTATATTCCTTGTTAAATTACCTTTCCAATGATATAAGATACGCATTTTGAATGTTTACGGTTCATAAGTTACGTTTGTTTGAAGTTTGGTTCGAGCCTACACTTAAAACTGCATAGGTATTCTGTCTAGTGTTAAACCGCGGCGCGGCTCCTCTAGCCACGGCGCGGCTTAAAGCGTGGAAATGTGGCTGTCCAAAATTTCCAATTTTCGTAAAAATCTAACTATGCTACGCAACTCCGATTGACATGAAACTTGGCCAACATGCTTATATATGACTTCTAAGCTTAGAAAAATTGTCCGAGACCCGACCCGAACACGTTGACTTTTTTGTTGACTTTGACCAAAGTTTGACTTTTAGTCAAACTTAACCAAACACTTGTGCAATCGTTCTAATCTTCTTTTATACTTGATTCTTGCATGAAACTTGACAACGTGATTCACATGCTATACATTCAAGTCGTAACGAGCCATAGGACTAATTGAACACATTTCGCCCGACCTTTTGTCGTAACCAGTTAATTAATACAACTTACTTGTTTAGGTCGAGGCTAAACATCTTTCATGCACACGTTTACTTTGTGAAGTACTTTTATACTCATACACTCGAGGTGAGATCATAGTCCCACCTTTTTCAACAACTTTTATACTTTTAAATCGTGGGCTGAGAAACATATACATTACATACTTATATACATTTCATATGTATATATATACTTTTCATACTTTGATACTTTGAACACAAATACGAATACAAAGATATAGACGAGTTAGAACAAAAATCCTCAATCCAATTATCATTAGTTACACTTAGAGGATGTAAGCGAGTAATTATGTTGTGTGGCCATACGGGTTTGACGAACCCCCATTCAGACGGTTCGCTACCGTTAGTGAATGAAATATAATTTTATCGGGTATAGTGTATGTTCTAACACTATAGATTCAACATTTAGAGGAAACATTCAGTTAAGCCTTGATAATTGGGTGCTCGTGATTCAAATGACATTTTCAGAATGTAAACAATTTGGATAATCAACTATACAAACTCTTGTGGTTCAAAGACATACTTTTACAAATACAACTATGATTTCACCAACGTTTTTCGTTGACAGTTTTCTATGTGTTTCTCAGGTTCATACATGGCTATTTGATACATGCTTCCGCGTACACTCATACTTGCTTAGGATCAAGCATACATGCATACACTCTTATTACTTGCTTGAAGTCAAGCATACATACATACTTACGCTATTTATAGCAACCGTGATTTTAAACAAATTATGTCGCAAGTTATTTCATTTATACTTTATACTTTTGTAAAGTTAAACTTGTTGTCGAACCGTTTGGTAGACTAAACTTTGTAAATCTTATACTTTTCAAATGAATGCGACATAATTTTGGTCAAACAAGTCTCTTTTAGGGACTATGACCACGTTACGTGACCTAAGTTAACGGCGCCGTCAATGACGATTTTTTCGGGTCGCAACAACAGATACAGACGAACAACATTTTGTTCAACCTCATTTTGCTTATATGAGTTGGATAAGGAGAGGAATCTATCTAAATGAGAGTTGGAATCATCAATTGGTAAGCCGTGGAACTGACAATGGTTCTGAATGAGTTGTATGATGCTATGCTTAAGCACAAAAGATGCTCTGTTAACCTCTGGATAGAGTATCGGTCCTCCTCTTCCTTTTAACGAGGGTTTGGTGATGTCAGTGAGAGTGATGCGTGCAGCCATCGTCGAACTATCGGAAGGTAAGTGTGGATCTCTTCGGATGGGTATAATGTATGATATCGGATAGAAGAAAGGATGTGTCAAAAGAATTCTTATGGTACAAGTAGGTTAAACCATCCTAAAGGTTCACTAATAAGGAAGTCCATTTTAAACTTTTTAAGTAATCTAAATTAAGCTAATTTTATATAACCTAACTACGGTAAACTAGTAACTTCTAACAAAGCTAGTCTCAGTCAAAAGGGTCTCTTAAAGACTAACTAATCTAAACAGGCTCCAAATCATACTACCGCTCCCCGGCAGCGGCGCCAAAACTTAACTCTACCTATGATATGCCCGAATCAGATGGTTTATTTTAGTGAGATGTCATTAGGTCACTAAACATCATTTCAGGATATCAGCAGAATCTAATTCTTTAATTTATATATGCTGGGCCTAAATCTATTATTCCTTCCTATGGGTTAGCAAGGGCAAAGATGACCTACGGTCGTTCCTTGAGCGGTCGAATTTGAAACGAAGCTTATTCAGATAATTTAGTAATTAAGATTGGGTTTGTACACAATTTAGTATCCAAGAATAGTGGTCAGTACACCTTGTGTTGAGAGGCAGGATCCTTTTGGTCCCAATAAATTGGCGACTGTTCGGAAAATCCAACAACCAAGTCCAACCGGTTTACTCTAGACACCACTTTATCCAGAATATCAACTTGTGTAAAGGCTATAGTTGGATTGATTTGATTTATAATTGTATTTAAAATATTAAAGCAATATAATTAAAATAAGCTAGCTAGCATGCAACAGCTAAGGACAGAGAAGACGTGGTTCACCATGATTTAAGATAACGTAGTGTCGGGATGATTGCGAGACACTCATTGGATGGATATACCTTGGTGTAAACACTAGATTCCCTACTAATTGATTTCTCGATTAGCATGTCACGAGGAACTGGGCTATCGTGATTCTGATCGGATGGACTATGCTCAACTCCCGACGCTTTACCCGGTTTAAGAATATAAGAGGCCTATCTTGGATGCAATGCATATCTTGGGCGCACGAATAAAGTAGCATAGCCATATATATAGAATATCCAACCTTTCTTAACACCTTAGTGCATCACCTAAGTGAGTGGTTATGATTGTGTTTCGATTTCTTTTCTGTCAATGGTTTGGTAAAATTAAAGGGTTTGTAGACAATTTAGAACCTCTGATAGTTCTCAGTCATCCTTAAAGATTTATAAGCTTAGTTTGTATTATAGTGCGTTAAATTCCCATTTATGATTTAAACCAGCCCTTACTTAAATCTACCCAATAAATCCCTTAGTTATCCACCATGTACTAGACTTATAGTGGTTCCATAGCTTCTAAAATTGACCATGCTCAAGTGGTCCTACAGTACATCAACAGTGTACTCTACTGTTACAACAGTATTTTCTCGAGTCTTATACTCTTGACCAATGTCTTGATCTGGTCCTACGGTAATTCCCCATGTACTTTATAGTATTTTCGATGGGTTCATACCTTGACCAATGTATAAACACAAATAATTAATTACCTTATAATTATCGACCTTATAAAAGGTTTTAATCACGTTTATTGGTGGAAGGACAATAATAACGAGGTTTAATATCATAGACAGAAAGCGAGTACGAAACAATAATCATCCTTAACTAACATTATTAAATCATGGCAAACAATCAAGCAATTACTCACACATCATGGCAACAAGCATTTATAATATTAATAAATCATAAACATCGAATAAGAATATTATAATAAATTAATAAAAGAAAGGATAGATATTATCGAATAATACCGGTAGAATGCTTCATAATATCCATAGCGTTACAATGCTTGATAACTTATACTAGTAACTACATACTATTCTCCTATTGATTACTAGAGAGCGACAATAGAGAGATAATTATTTTCCTAATCTCTGTACTTTTCTCTCTCTAAAATCTAGAGAGAGAAAGTAGAGAGAGAACTAATCTCCTACTGATCACTAGTTAGCGACAATAGAGAGATAGTTTAGAGAGAGAAGTGAAGAAGGTGTGTGTTAAAATGGATGACAAAGACCCTTTAAATAGACTTGAGTTTTGCCTACAAACGGCTGGCAAGCCGTTTGGCAGGCCGTTTGCACTGGCAAGCCATTTTTGGTTCCCGTTTGCTGGCAACCCATTTATCATTATGGCAAGCCGTATGGCAAGCCGTTTGGCAAGCCGTTTGCTGGATCGTAACTTGCCTTTCATCGTTTTCGCTCTAGAATCTTCATTTTAGCTCCGTTTCTGACGATTCTTGCGCCCACGCGTTTGTAATTATATATCCTACAACATGAGATTAAGTAAATAATGTTTTCAAAAATTTATAAAATAAGTTATTTAAACGCGAGTTAAACGTCTTAGCCGGTTTTGCTCGTTTTTCCTCGTTTTTCATCCGTTTTTAGTGATTCTTGAAACATAGCCTTCGTAATGCACAATCTACCAAATGAAGCAAATAAATGCTTATTTAGATGAAAAATTCAATTACTTTATCATAAATGGGGCTAATATCGGCGGTAAAAACATGACTTTTTAGCCGATATCAACACACAACTTTGTGTCACCTTATTAAAAAATCCTTGGCCGAATAAAAATATAAATAATACGCCATAAGAAGAAGTGCTTCAATTCTTATTACTTAAAGAAACTTTTACATTTATGATTACATCTCATATTCAAAATAGTTGATCAGACTATTTGAATATGCAATACTACACATAAAATTAGTTTAAACTCATTGCATTCCATGTTCTCTGCATTTCTTCGCCGGAGGGCGCTGTAAGGTTATAAGATCCATTCTGATGTTCTTTAATGATCTTGTACTGTCTTTCCCATCGTGTCCACAACTTTCCCTGTTTTGCTTGTCTGCTTGCCTCATTATTCCTTAACGCCAAATTGATGGTCAAAGCGAGAGAACCATCCAGACACTAGAAGACATGTTAAGAGCGTGTGTTATTGATTTCGAAAATGGATGAGATAGACATCTACCGTTAGTAGAATTTTCATATAACAACAGTTATCACGCAAGCATAAAGGCAGCGCCTTTTGAAGCACATTATGGCAGAAAGTGCAGATCACCCATATGTTGGACTGAGTTAGGAGATAGTCAATTGACTGGTCCTGAGATTATACACAAAATGACTGAGAAGATTGTTCAGATACAAGAGAGATTGAAAATGGCGCGAGATCGTCAAAAGAGTTACGCCGACGTTAGAAGGCGCGATTTGGAATTTCAGGTTGGAGACAAGGTTATGCTCAAAGTATCACCTTGGAAGGGTGTAGTACATTTTGGTAAAAGAGGAAAGCTAAGTCCGAGATATATTGGATCATTTGAGATTACCGAGAGAATTGGACCGGTAGCGTACAAACTGAAACTACCGCACGAACTCAGCGAAATTCATGACACTTTCCATGTTTCTAACTTGAAAAATGCTTATCAGACGAAAGTTTGGTAATTCCTTTGGATGAGATACAAGTTAGTCCCAAGCTTCATTTTGTTGAAGAACCTGTTGAGATTATGGATCGTGAGATCAAGCAGTTAAAGCAAAGCAGAATACTGATAGTTAAAGTTCGATGGAACACCCATAGAGGACCAGAATTCACGTGGAAGCGTGAAGATCAGATGAGACAAAAGGATCCACAACTGTTTCCCGAGGAGACTACCACGGCGGATGTGCACTAAAATTTCGGGACAAATTTTTTATAACAGGTGGGTAATGTAACAACCCGACTTTTTCCGTTTACTATCGTTACTTGTGAAAGGACTCATTCGTATCAATTATAAACAATTCACAATAGTTGATTACATTGTGAGGTACTGACATATATATGATACATTTTACAAACATAGCATTCTTTTTAAAAAAACAAACTTTCATTTCAACGAAAGTTTACAAATATGCATACCAATGATATTATCATGTTTACCAAATATAATTGACTAATCTGTCGTTCATCTTTTAACATTCTTTTTGGACTCAAATAATTTGAATGCAACGTCTTTTGAAATATGCCATGAATGACTCCAAGTAATATCTTTAAAATGAGCAAATGCACAGCGGAAGATTTCTTTCATACCTGAGAATAAACATGCTTAAAAGTGTCAACCGAAAGGTTGGTGAGTTCATTAGTTTATCATAGTCATTCATTTCCATAATTTTAGTAGACCACAAGATTTCAAATATTTAACCGCACACGTAACCCGTGTACAAAACATAATACACATAACATGTGTATAAAAATCATTCATATGGTGAACACCTAGTAACCGACATTAACAAAATGCATCTAGAATATCCCCATCATTCCGGGACTCTCATCGGATATGATAAATTGAAGTACTAAGCATCCGTAACCCAGATGGGGCTTGTTGGGCCCGATTGATCTATCTTTAGGATTCGCGTTAATTGGTGGCAATTATAATAAACACCATTCTTAGGCTACCAAGTTAAAAAGGGTGATATCCGATATAATAATCCAATCATAGAATATAGTTTCAAGTACTTATGTCTATTTCGTAAAACAGTTATAAAAACAGCACTTGTATTCTCTGTCCCAAAAATATATATTGCAAAAACATTTAAAAAGGGTGCAAATGAAACTCACAATACTGAATTTGAAATATTTATTTAATAATATAATATTTAGTTTTCAAAACTAATTATATTTAAAATCGTTTTGAAATTATTATTTAATAATACTTTTATTTTTTTAAACAATAAAAATATATTTGCAAATTTATAATACAAAGCTTTTAATTAAGTTCTTCAAATTTTATATTCATAAACAATTTGTCTTATAAAATGTTTTAATAATAAAGTTCTTTTTAAACTGAAAACGTTTTAGTATGTTTGAAACTAAATCAAAAAAATATGATAATTTTGTTTTCCAAAACTAAATATATTTAAGAATCATTTTGTTAAAAGGTTAAAATAATGGAAATCGTTATATCATAAAACGTTTTAGAAAACTAAAAATATATATACTCATAATAGGTTTCAAGTTTTTAAATTTTCGTAGGTTAGTGAAGCATAGAATACAGTCCAATGGTTAATTAAATATATGAAATCATTTTAAAGTAAACGTCGATTTACTTAACCTGCCACTATCCATTTTCTAAGCTATCTACATTCCCAAAATTTCACTTTCACATTAAATAATATGAAAGCTAAATAGTTAACGCATATATAAGAAATCGAATAGGAAACTCCACTATCCCTTGTCTAGTTCCTGTTATTTGACACTTTTGTTCTTACTTGTAAATCACTTTACTATTTTCTGAATTTTGATAAAAAGGACAGATTTCTTAAATCACAGTGGACCTCACAACAGAGACCCGTAATCATATCACAATGTATCTGATAATTCAATCATTTGATATTATCTTTTAATTCCATCGATAAATATATTAAACATATATTGAAACAAATACGTTTATGTAAAGTATTATACATCTAATACTTTGTTAACGTTTTCAATTACTATAACTATATATTATATATACATACCTATAAACGCATAAATGTTCGTGAATCATCGAGCACAGTCAGAGGGTAATCGATTACATGAATATAGTTCCAAAATTTTTGAGCCTCAACATTACAGACTTTACTTATTATGTCAGAAGTATTAAATCATTTAAAGATTAAGTTTAAATTTGATCGGAAATTTTCGGGTCGTCACAGTACCTACCCGTTAAAGAAATTTCGTCTCGAAATTTGATCGAGGTCATTATGGCTAACAATAAGAATGTTATTATGACGAATTTGAGCTAATACATAGGGTTTTATCATGATTGAGAAATATGGATAAAATAATTCGATTACTCGAAGCGTATGAGTGAAGCTATCGTAAAAGAGTGAAATGAGAAAATAGGGATTCGTCTTATCTTTTGACGTCATCACGGTTGATCTCCGGACTAAAGAAAATCTTTGTAATCTATATAAGATTTGATTCTTCGGCGATTAAGGAAATTATGATCCTCTTCGATTTAACGCGATAATCTGTCTCGAATTCTCTGTCTGACATTTTACTATAAATCTACCTCCTTTGTTTCCTTATTTCCACATCTCCCATCTTTTATACTTTCTTTTTTAATTCATACTTCCAAAACATTCGTCAATATGCTCCATCCAGTTCTAATTCTTGATATATTCTTGACTATCACATATTTCATTCTTCTTTTTCATCTACCACTTGAGGAATCTGTTTACTTCTACTATGCTCTTGGGTTCATAGTGTTTTTAGTTCTCCCATGTCTTTATATTATTATACGCATTGATATACACGGTTTGTAATCTCTGTGTTTTTGTCGTGCTTATATTTCGGAGTTCCATGCTTCTGTTTTCTCTTCTTAACTTTAAGTAAAGCGAGTAATGGTCCAGAATTCGTAGGTATGAAGTTTCGAATGATCATGACTAATGTTCTAAGAAAGAAATTATAATAGCACGATCTTGATTGGTCAAATTACCAGAAGTCACTGGTAAAGATAGAACTATCAAGAAAATATGTTCTTAATATGTCTAGAGATTAAGTAGAATGTAAGAGTAGTGTAACATGGCACGTGATGACGGTATGGTCTGTGAATCATCACGTTCCATTAGAAAATCAGCATGACTTACTGTAATATAATCACGTTGATCAGGCGTCATTATATTATACTAACTCATGCTTCAATTCCCAACACTACTTCAAAAACATTCGTAATTTAAATTCGAATTTCTCAGAGTTTAGAAACTAAAACAGTTTCCTTTCTGATGTAACACAGATAGCGCAAAGAGATCAATAATTTCATATAAGAATAGTTATGAAAATATCTTTAGAAATATCAAGAATATTTATAATGAAAGATACGATGATATCTTAGAATTTTTAAAATATCTAAGATCAGAGGATGATGAAGAAAATTCTTTCTGTACTATTTTAGAATGTGTAAAGAGATTACATGTCTTCAGTAATTTCCACCAGAAATCGAATCATTAGAATTCTTTGATTACAGGTCTAGTCCTTGTGATTTGTCCACAGCCTCCTTCATAGTTTGCTCAATCTCTTTTTCAGTACCAAATTTTCTTTTGAGCTTTTCCGACCTACCATTCTTTGTCATCAAACTTTTGATTTTTAAGGCTGTCTGCAGTTTTTGCTGCTTCATTCAGCTTTTTTAGAACTCAGAGAATTGTTTCGCAGACTGGGTGTTTTTCAGAATTTCAGAATTGAAGTACATAATCCCAGAAGATAATCGTTATATGTATATATATAACTATTGACGTAAAAATGCTGTGAGATTCGAAAATAATGATTGATAATTCTCGGTATTTGATATGGAAATTATCGTCACAAGATGCAGATGAGTACATGATAGGGTTTCAATGAATAAATATTGTGATTTTTCTGAGAGACTTACGCCAAAGGGTAACAAAGTTACTGGTACATCTGCTGATAATGTGGTGGAATATAAAAGGTTCCCCGGTAATGATGGCGAAAAGGCAACGTATATATCAAGGTTATAATATGGCTAGTCCGACTGAAAAGTCAAAGTTGACTTGCTGAAGTTGTGACAAAACTGACTACTTTTAAAAAGGATTGCAAGATATTTTTGGTAACAACGCTGTCAGAGAATCTAGCACAGATATGTGTTAAACTTTTACTTATGTTTCGATGTGTTCTCAAGGTGCATGACTATATGCGTAAATCTTTCTTTTCGTAGTTCACGTGTGGTTGGTTCATCCTTTCAATGGTTCATTAGTTGAGGTGTCTTTAAGAATTTTGAAGGGTTTGAACGCGGGTTGTTATCGTCAATATATGTATGATGAAATCGTCATGAATCTCGAATGATTCGAATATCTTTATGTGTGTTATGAATGAAAGTGATGTTCTAGTATAGTTTGGATTCAAAGTATGATTTTGAAAGATGTAAGGATCTAAGAGTGATGTCTTCTATTAAATCTTCACTTGGATTCTGATCTGTCAAAATCAGAATATGTAATTGGATTTATGGTTCACCTGATTTTCATGAAATAATGTATATCGTTATGAAAGTAGTGAGTATAGTTGATGATTTTTGAATCAAAATTAAAGAATGTACAATGTAACATAATAATCATGAATTTATATATTTCTCGGGTATTACCTACCCGTTAAAAGTTTCACAAGTAACATTTTATACAAGAGAATTTTTATTACAGTCTTTATAAAAATATATGTATGTATACTTTCTGCAGATGTAATATAGATTTCATGAGTTAATATACTATTAACTCATTTGATTTTGGCTGGAACTAGAAATGAATAATCCTTAAACTTTAGAGATTACATAATTTTGTAGAGTATTTCTTCGACGTAAATGAAATTATGAATCAATACTTCATTATTCATTTTTATTGATATTTCTTCGGTGAATGATGTTGTCGTTCGTGGAATTCTTGTGAACTTCTCTAGGCACGAATGATGTTTTCTAGAAAGTTTCGAGTACATCGAAAATGAAAGTGCAAAATTAAACATGTATTTGAATAATACACTTGGTTTTTATGAAATGGAATCTATTGAGTTGAAGCAGAGATTATAGTTGATGATTGTTAAGTTTTTAACAAAGGATGTACATCATAGTATATTAGTAATATGAATTAACCGAGTAGTATCTACCCTTTAAAATTCACACGTAATAGCTTAGTACGAACAGATATATTATGGTTTAAAAAAAAGCATATATATAAAATATACATATAAATTCTTCAGAAGTAATGAGTTAATACATCATAACTCGTTATTTCAATATATCCTTGGGGATTCTGGTGTCGATATCTGAGGTGGTTATGGAGTTTACGGAATTTGTGGTGCTGCAGGCGTTACTGTTGACGGTGATACTGTTGGTGATGCTGGCAGTACTGCTGGTGCTGGTGATGCTGACGGTACTGCTAGTGATGCTTGTGTAACAAGTCTCGCTTGTAAATCACGCACTATTCCGGTCAGAGTTTCTACTCTACCTTATATCATTTCTATCCATCCACTCATCTGATTCGATAGATCTTGATTGTCAACTCGCAGTTTCCTAACTTCTTCTAATATTCCGACTTTATTGGCATTCGAATGTAGAGGTTGAATATTTTCTGAGACTGTAGTAATACGACCTTCGAGGCGGAAGATTTTGGCAAGAAGAGTGAAAACAGTGTTGCTTATAGGTTCACCGGTGAGTACATCGTGTTCTCCGATGTTAGGAGGTAAGTTTGGTTCGTGGTAGGGTTAGCCTTCTTCATTCCTCCATCGAGTGAGTAGGTCTCGGACCCACCCCCATCTCTGTAAAGACCCGTCCTAATCCATAAGAATGAATACAATAACCTATGATTACATTGCGAGATATTTGACCTCTATATGATACATTTTACAAACATTGCATTCGTTTTAAAAGACAAACTTTCATTACAGTGAAAATTGACAGGCATGCATACCATTTCTTAATATCCAACTATAAATGATCTAATCTGTCATTTACTTAATCATAATCTTTATTGAACTCAACGACTTGAATGCAACGTCTTTTGAAATATGCCATGAATGACTCCAGGTAATATCTTTAAATTGAGCAAATGCACAGCGAAAGATTTCTTTCAATCCTGAGAATAAATATGCTTTAAAGTGTCAACCAAAAGGTTGGTGAGTCCATTAATTTATCATAGTCGATCATTTTCATCATTTTAATAGACCACAAGATTTTCATTTCCATTTCTCATAAATATACGTCCCATGCATAGAGACAAAAATCATTCATATGGATTGAACACCTGGTAACCGACATTAACAAGATGCATATAAGAATATCCCCTATCATTCCGGGACATCCATCGGACATGATAAAACAACATCGAAGTAATAAAGCATCCGCTACAACGAATGGGGTTTGTTAGACCCAATAGATCTATCTTTAGGATTCACGTCAATTAGTAGACTGGTTTACTAATTCTTAGGCTACCAAGCAAAAGGGGCATATTCGGCTTCGATCATTCAACCATATAATGTAGCTTCGATTACTTGTGTCTATTTCGTAAAAATTTATAAAAAGCGCATGTATTCTCAGTCCCAAAAATATATATTGCAAAAGCATTTAAAAAGGGAGTAATGAAACTCACCATACTGTATTTCGTAGTAAAAATACATATAACATCATTGAACAAGTGCAAGGTTGGCCTCGGATTCACGAACCTAAATTAATTATATATATTTATATGTTGATCAAAATTTATCTAACAAATTAGGTCAAGCCATATTGTACCACAATCCTAATGCTCGAGACTAATATGCAAAGATCAACAAAAGTCAATTTGACTCAAAATGATTTCCAAAATTTATACATGATTATTATATAGTTTAAATATCGTCGTTTTATATTTTTAAATATTTTTAAAAGATTTATTACAGTAAATAATATAATTCATTTATTAATAAATAAAACTTTATATAAAAATATACTTTTATATATCTTAAGTAATAAAATTTATAAAGTTCATTTAATATCATAAAAATATTATGATAGGTTTTATTAAAGTAATTATATTATTTGTATTACATATTTATTTGATAAAATAACATTGATAATAATAATAATAATAAATAAAAGTTGTATTATTTTGTAATAATAATAATTATTATTCTATTAATAACAATATCAATATTTATATTTACAAAAAAAAAATGATATTATGATAAAATGATAATTCTAATTATGATAACTTTAATATTTACGATACTTTTTAATATTAACTTTAAAATAATAATTTTATTTAAAATGGTAATAATAATAATATTTTATAATAACAATGACATTTCTATTAAAATGATAATTTTTGTTAAAATGATAATTTTAATACTAACGATACTTGTAATAATAATAGTAATGATAAAAATAATAAAAACGATAATTTTATCTAAATCAATATCTTACAATATTTTAATTTTATCATGATACTCATACACATTATTTCTTAATTGATTCATTTAATAGCTTTTAATCATCTTTTATATCGCGTTCATGTTAATGATAATAATAGTAATTATAATAATTAGGTGTTACTAATATTAGTTTCTAGTTACAATAATACAAATGGTGATAAATATTACGATAATATTAATGATAATACTAATCATAACTTTAATGATAATAATGATAGTAATAATAAAATAACAATTTTTAATGATAATACTTTTTATGGATAATGATAATAATAATAATAATAATAATAATAATAATAATAATAATAATAATAATAATAATAATAATAATAATAATAATAATAATAATAATAATAATTAGATAAAAATTATAACGACGATAATAACGACGATAATAATAATCATTTTTAATAATAATACAAAGATTCAATTGACTATAACTTCTAATCCGTTCATCGAAATCATTCGATATCTAAATGAAAAGTTCTTAATTTTTCGCCAGCTTTCCAACGACATGCATATCTTATACCTTATCTCAACCGCATATATAACTAATTCAGGATTCAACATAACCTATCTAATGGCAATATCAAAAGTACAAGAATGCATAATCCTATATACTTGAGCACTAGTCAAGGATACACTATTAGTATATAAAAGTTAAATTATGAGTACTCACGTATCAATATTGAGATTCAATATTGCGGGAAAGGATCGTAGACGCAACGGAAACGATAAACACTAGGTCGACCTCACAAGCATACCTATGAACCATACCCATCACCTCCATAGCCATAACCCATAATTTCCTTAGCCCTATCCTACTCGCAAAACCCGTCTTAAAATAATTGGTTCATGACTTCGTCGTAGTATTTTATGTATAATACTAATAATAACACTAATAATTCTAATATTAATAAGATTAATAATATTACTAATTTCTATAATAACAATAATAATATAAATAATTATAAGCAACTGAGGGAGTAATATATGTAATCGTGTATGTGTGTAATTATATCCGAAGTAAGAAACACGTTTTATAGCAATATAACCAACCCATCCATCCCATGCGATCGCATGGGATGTGTATGGCCCTAGCATGCCATCGCATGCTTACTAAAGATAGCTGGCATCTATTTTCTTTCATGCCAACACCCATTTCATTACATATGATACATATATTTATATATTATATAATATATAATATATTTAATCTTTAGAATTAATTAAATATTATATTATATTTACGCGCGTAGTAAAAATGTAATTTTTGTTCAAATGACTCGTACGTTGTCACTCGACTCATGTACCACCTTCGATTTTTCAAAGGCACTTTCGTACGTTTAGAAAATTAGCCTTTTACGTTACGCGACGTGTACCCTTATTAATAATTTGACTTATTCATCAATAAATTACCTTACAAAAAAATGTAGCTTATAAAATTGAGCGTTGTGGTCATTTGCTTCTATAAATCAGTGACTCGTTGTTTATCAAAATATATTATTTTAAATCAGGACGTTTTATGACTAAGTTAAAATATATATATATATATATATATATATATATATATATATATATATATATATATATATATATATATATATATATATATATATATATATATATATATATATATATATATATATATATATATATATATATATATATATATATATATATTTAGAATTGTAAATTTGTACATAATATATATGCTTGAAATATTTATCTAATGATATAATATTTAGTCTTTCAAAACCAATTATACTTCAAAGTTCGTTTTATATAATTTAACTCGTTTTAAATAATAGTAGTTATTTTACCAAATAATATTTTTAATATGAAAACTAAATAGTTAATTTATCAAGGGACACGATTTAATCAAAGTAAATTACACTTTTGAAATTTAAAAAGGAAATGATTACTAACTTTTGACTAACTCTCGTTAATGACACTTTTGTAAATCACATATACCAAATATTCCGGATACCGTTAAAAAGGAAAGGTTTTCTAAATCAAAGTGGACCTCTCAACGGAGACTCGTAATCATACAATGTATCTGATAAATCAATCATTTGATATTATCTTCTAATTTTATTGATAAACATATTGAAACAATTGCGTTCATGTAAAACAATTATACGTTTAAATACTTTGTTGACATTTTCAAGTTATAATATATACACATATACATACATAATCATATATGTTCGTTTAATGGTTAGTAAATCGTTGGGATTTAGTCGAGGTTAAATGAATGTATGAACACAGTTTAAAATTCTTGAGATTTAACTTAATAAACTTTGCTTATCGTATTGGAAACATATAAAGATTAAAGTTTAAATTTGTTCGGAAATTTTCGGGTCGTCACAGTACCTACCCGTTAAAGAAATTTCGTTTCAAAATTTGATTGAGATGGTCATGGCTGACAATAAGTACGTTTTCATGATGCATGTGAGCTGGAAATTAAAGTTTTATCATCAGCGAGTAATATAGATAAAACAATTTGGTTACGCGAAGAGTATAAATGAAGTTATCACAAAGGAGTGAAATGAGTAGGTAAAGTTTTGTCATATCTTTTGACGTAGATAGGTTGATTTCCAGAGTTTAAGAGATTTGGAGAAGGTCTTAGTAATAAGATTTGATTCTTCGAAAATCAAGGAAATTAGGATCCGCTTTAAATGCGATCATCTGTTTTGATTGCTCTGTCGAATATTTCACTATAAATCCACCCCCTTCATTTTCTTACAACTCACACCTTCTATTCTTTCTCCTTAATTCATACCTTAAAGTATTTGTCAATATGCTCCATCCAGTGCTGATTCTGGATATACTTCTAACTTTCATATCTGTCATTCTTCTTTTTCATCTACCGCCGAAAGAATCTATTTACTTCTACTATACCCTTGGGTTTATAGTGTTTTTAGTCCTCCCATGTCTTTATATCGCTATATGTATCGATATATACGGTTTGTAATTTCTAGGTTGTTATTGGGCTTTATATCTTCTCTTATATTTCGAATCCCCTGCTTCTGTTTTCTATAATTATTGTCATCCCCAGTTAATGCTCTCTTTTATTTGCTGTGATTTATACCCCAATTTCTATTTTGAAGTTTTGTCCCTTCATTTCTTCTTCTTGCGATTAGGCATCGCTTGTAATGGTCCAGAATTCGCAGATATGAATTTAATGTTCTAGGAAGGAAATTGTAATGGCACGATCTTGACTTTTCAAATTACTAGAATACCTCGAAAAAGGCCAAATCATCAAGAAATATTTTTTTGATATTTTTAGAGGTTAAATAGAATACAAGAGTCGTGTAACATAGCACATGATGACGTTATGATCTGTGAATCATCACGTTCCATTTATAAACTCAGCATGAATTACTGTAATATAATCACGTTGATCAAGTGTCATTATATTATACTAATTCATGCTTCAGATCCTAACACTACTTCAAAAGTATTCCTATTTTAAACTCGAATGTTTCAGAATTTAGAAACAAAAATAGTTTCTTTTATGATGTAATACAGATAATGCGAAGAGGTAAATGATTTCAGATAAGAATAATTATGGAAATATCTTCAGAAATATGGAGGATATTTATAATGAAAGATACGATGATATCTTAGAATTTCTAATATCAGAGGATGATGAAGAATATTGTCTGTAGGGGTTTAGTGTCAGGAGCAAGGTATTCGTTAATGACTTCAGCAGACACTAAATCATTTGGATTCTTTGAAGACACTTCAGCAGTCTTTGTGATTTGTCCACAGCCTCCTTCATACTTTGCTCAATCCGTTTTCCAGTTCCAAAACTTCTCTTTTTCTGAGCTTTGCCAATACACTAATCTTTATCATCAAACTTTTTACTGCTAAGGTCGTTTACAGTTTTTGTTGCTTCATCAGTATTTTGAGAACTAGTTCGCGGTTCAGAGTGTTTTTCATAAACTTCACATTCAAAGTATGTAAGTCTTGGAGATAGACGTTATATGTATAACTGTTGGCGTCAACATGCTGCGAGATTTCAAAATACTGATTGCTAATTCCAAATGATTCGTATGGCAATTCTCGTTACAAGAGGCAGATGAGTAAATGATGGGGTTTTGATAAATATAATGACTTTTTGGAAAATCCCAGATCATTACGGTTGCTGATAAGTTTACTGCTAATGTGGCGAGATATGAAAGGTTCCCCGGTAACAATGGCGAAAGGGCAACATATATATCAAGGTTATAATAAAGTTGTTTCAACTGAAAAATCGAAGTTGATTTGTTGGAGCTGTGACAAATCTGTCTACTTTGGAAGGGATTGAAAAGTTATTTTTGCTAATAAATGCCAAAGGTCCTAGCGTGAGTACGTGTTAAACTATGATTCTAGTTTTGAGAGTTTTTCAGGTACATAACTGTGGGTAACATGTGGTTGGATCATCATCTTGATTATTCATTATCTGAAGTGTCTTCAGGAATTTTGGAGAGTTTGAACATAATTTGTAATCGTTAATATACATATGATGTTCTAGCACAGTTTTGAAGTCAAAGTATAGATTTCAAAGATATAGGAATCTAAGAGTGATGATACTGGTTATATTTCGAATTGAATTCTGCAATTTCAAAATCAGAATATGTAATTGAATTCGAATGAGTATGGTTATTTTGATTTTCTAAGAAAGAATGTATATTGTTTTGAAAGTATTAAGTATAGTTGATGTTTGCTGAATCAGGTTCGAAGAACGTATCATATTAATTGTGAATTTATATATCTCTCGGGTATTACCTACCCGTTAAATTTTTTTCACAATTAATATTTTGTACAACAGAATTTTGTTACAGTATTTTATGAAAATATATATGTTCATATTTTCTTTAGATGTAACATAGATTTAATGAGTTAATATTAAATTAAACTCATTTGATTTACGGTTGAAACTAGAATTGAATAATTCCAAAAACTTTAGAAATTACATAACTTTTACGAAGTATTTCTTCAATGAAATTTAAATTATGAATCAATACTTCGTTATTTGTTGATGCACGATGTTGGTGTTCGTGGAATTCTTGTGAACTTCGCAAAGTACGAATGATGTTATCTGAAAAGTTTCGAGTACATCGATGATGAAAGTGTAAAATCAAACCTATATTTGAATAATACACTTGATTTATTATGTAATGGAATTCATTGAATTGAAACAGAGATCGTAGTTAACGATGGTTAAGTTGTTAAGGAAGGGTGTACATCATAGCATATTAGTAATATGAATTAACCGAGTAGTTAGGATTCACACATAATAGCTTAGTACGAAAAGTTTTATTATGGTTTAAAAATTTATATATATAAGATATACATATAAATCCTTCAGTGGAAATGAGTTAATACTTCATAACTAATTGATATGACATACTTGTTGTTGATTTATAATGATGTTCACAGTGATTCTTGAACTGATGGAGTTTGTGATGTTATAGGTGCTGCTGATTTTGACGATGCTGACTGCACTGACTGTGCTGGTGATGCTACGGTACTGTTGATGCTGTTGGTAAAACAAGTCTAGCTTGTAAATCCCGCACCATTCTTTGTCAAAATTTCTCCTATTTTAGTTTATTTATTTGATTTATGGTTAGGTCTAGAATAATTAATCTCTAAAATTTTAGAGATTACATAATCACCGTAAAAATTTTCTCCGATGAAGTTATGATTTAATACTTCATCGTTTGTTGTTGTTGGTCTTCCTTGTTATTTATAGGGCGTATGACGTTGATGCTCGTGGGACAGATTGTGAAGTTGAGGTTTACGACGCGGTTGCGGTTGGAGGTGGTAATGGTAATGTTGGCGTTGATGATGATGGTACTAGTTATGCTGCTGGTGCTGCTGCTGGTGTTTGTAATCTTTGCACCATATTCTCCAAAGCCACTACCCGAGCGCGAAGCTCGTTGACTTCTTCTATTACACCGGGGTGATTGTTGGTTCGGACGAGCGGATAAATAAAATCTAAAATTTGATGTAATATATAATCGTGACGAGATACTCTGGAAATGAGAGAGAAAATGGTGTTTTGGACAGGTTCGCCGGTAGGTGCTTCAGGTTCTTCGTCAAGAGGGCAATGTGGTGGATGGAAAGGATCGCCTTCTTCTTGTCTCCAACGATTGAGGAGGCTACGAACCTATCCCCAATTCATCCAGAATAGATGATGGCTGATTGGTTGATTCATTCCGGTCACACTGCTTTCGGAGCTGGAGTGGGATTCCATTTTGGAATCCGAGGAAATTGAATTAATGACGAATTTCCATTTCGTACGATTGAAAAAAGGATTTTTCGATATAAAACGATTTTTCGGCTATCGGGTGGTATTCTATTTACATAGGATATCTATATATATAGATCAAAAGATTTCGTAGATTACGTAGGAATTTACGGAATATATCAGGCAAAGTTTAAAGTAACAGATACGATAAGATATGATTTAGCAGATACGCTAAGATATGAATTTTTGTCTATACACTACTCATGCAATCAATGTAGCAAGATGTGTCTAGACTAATAATGATTAGCAGGTAATTTCCTAAAGATGATAAGCAGATGATTTCCGACTAGAAATGATAAGTAAAACTTTTGACATGCAGACATGGTCGAAGTCCAGACTCACTAATGCATCCTAACGACTTATCAGTTAGACACACTAATGCAGACCTGGTTCGCTAAGACCACCGCTCTGATACCACATGTAAATACCCGTCCTAATCCATAAGAATGAATACAATAACATATGATTACATTGCGAGGTATTTGACCTCTATATGATACATTTTACAAACATTGCATTCGTTTTAAAAGACAAACTTTCATTACAGCGAACGTTAACAGACATGCATACCATTTCTTAATATCCAACTATAAATGATCTAATCTGTCATTTACTTAATCATAATCTTTACTAAACTCAACGACTTGAATGCAACGTCTTTTGAAATATGCCATGAATGACTCCAGGTAATATATTTAAATTGAGCAAATGCACAGCGGAAGATTTCTTTCAATCCTGAGAATAAACATGCTTTAAAGTGTCAACCAAAAGGTTGGTGAGTCCATTAGTTTATCATAATCGATCATTTTCATCATTTTAATAGACCACAAGATTTTCATTTCCATTTCTCATAAATATACGTCCCATGCATAGAGACAAAAATCATTCATATGGATTGAACACCTGGTAACCGACATTAACAAGATGCATATAAGAATATCCCCTATCATTCCAGGACATCCATCGGACATGATAAAACAACATCAAAGTACTAAAGCATCCGCTACAACGGATAGGGTTTGTTAGGCCCAATAGATCAATCTTTAGGATTTGCGTCAATTAGTAGACTGGTTTACTAATTCTTAGGCTACCAAGCAAAAGGGGCATATTCGGCTTCGATCATTCAACCATATAATGTAGTTTCGATTACTTGTGTCTATTTCGTAAAACATTTATAAAAGCGCATATATTCTCAGTCCCAAAAATATATATTGCAAAAGCATTTAAAAAGGGAGTAATGAAACTCACCATACTGTATTTTGTAGTAAAAATACATATAACATCATTGAACAAGTGCAAGGTTGGCCTCGGATTTACGAACCTAAATTAATTATATATATTTATATGTTGGTCAAAATTTGTCTAACAAATTAGGTCAAGTCATAGTGTACCACAATCCTAATGCTCGAGACTAATATGCAAAGATCAACAAAAGTCAATTTGACTCAAAATGATTTCCAAAATTTATATATGATTATTATATAGTTTAAATATTGTCGTTTTATATTTTAAAATATTTTTAAAAGATTTATTAGAGTAAATAATATAATTCATTTATTAATAAATAAAACTTTATATAAAAATATACTTTTATATATCTTAAGTAATAAAATTTATAATGATCATTTAATATCATAAAAATATTATGATAGGTTTTATTAAGGTAATTATATTATTTGTATTACATATTTATTTAATAAAATAACATTGATAATAATAATAAATAAAAGTTGTATTATTTTGTAATAATAATTATTATTATTCTATTAATAACAATATCAATATTTATATTTACTAAAAAAAAATGATATTATGATAAAATGATAATTCTAATTATGATAACTTTAATATTTACGATACTTTTTAATATTAACTTTAAAATAATAATTTTATTTAAAATGGTAATAATAATAATATTTTATAATAACAATGACATTTCTATTAAAATGATAATTTTTGTTAAAATGATAGTATTAATACTAACGATGCTTTTAATAATAATAGTAATGATAAAAATAATAAAAACGATAATTTTATCTAAATCAATATCTTACAATATTTTAATTTCATCATGATACTCATACACATTATTTCTTAATTAATTTATTTAATAGCTTTTAATCGTCTTTTATATCGCATTCATGTTAATGATAATAATAGTAATTATAATAATTAGGTGTTACTAATATTAGTTTCTGGTTATAATAATACAAATGGTAATAAATATTACGATAATATTAATGATAATACTAATTATAACTTTAATGATAATAACGATAGTAATAATAATAAAATAATAATTTTTAATGATAATACTTTTTATGGATAATGATAATAATAATAATTATCATAATAATAATAATAATAATAATAATAATAATAATAATAATAATAATAATAATAATAATAATAATAATAATAATAATAATAATAATAACAATAATAATAATAATAATAATAATAATAATTAGATAAAAATTATAATGACGATAATAATGACGATAATAATAATAATCATTTTTAATAATAATACAAAGATTCAATTGACTATAACTTCTAATCCGTTCATCGAAACCATTCGATATCTAAATGAAAAGTTCTTAATTTTTCGCTAGCTTTCCAATGACATGCATATCTTATACCTTATCTCAACCGCATATATAACTAATTCAGGATTCAACATAACCTATCTAATGGTAATATCAAAAGTACAAGCATGCATATAAAAGTTAAATTATGAGTACTCACGTATCAATATTGAGATTCAATATTGCAGGAAAGGTACGTAGACCCAACGGAGAAGATAAACACTTGGTCGACCTCACGAGCATACCTATGAACCATACCTATCACCTCCATAGTCATAACCCATAATTTCCTTAGCCCTATCCTACTCGCAAAACCCGTCTTGAAATAATTGGTTCCTGACTTCGTCGTAGTATTTTATGTATAATAATAATAATAACACTAATAATTCTAATATTAATAAGATTAATAATATTACTAATTTCTATAATAACAATAATAATATAAATAATTATAAGCAACTGAGGGAGTAATATATGTAATCGTGTATGTGTGTGTTTATCTCCGAAGTAAGAAACGCGTTTTATAGCAATATGACCAACCCATCCATCCCATGCGATCGCATGGGATGTGTATGGCCCTAGCATGCGATCGCAAGCTTACTAAAGATAGCTGGCATCCATTTTCTTTCATGCCGACACCCATTTCATTACATATGATGCATATATTTATATATTATATAATATATAATATATTTAATCTTTAGAATTAATTAAATATTATATTATATTTACGTGCGTAGTAAAAATATAATTTTTGTTCAAATGACTCGTACGTTGTCACTCGACTCATGTACCACCTTCGGTTTTTCGAACGCACTTTCGTACGTTTAGAAAACTAGCCTTTTACGTTACGCGACGTGTACCCTTATTAATAATTTGACTTACTCATCAATAAATTACCTTATAAAAAATATAACTTATAAAATTGAGCGTTGTGGTCATTTGCTTCTATAAATCAGTGACTCGTTGTTTATCAAAATATATTATTTTAAATTAGAACATTTTATGACTAAGTTAATATATATATATATATATATATATATATATATATATATATATATATATATATATATATATATATATATATATATATATATATTATTTAGAATTGTAAATTTGTACATAATATATATGCTTGAAATATTTATCTAATGATATAATATTTAGTCTTTCAAAACCAATTATATTTCAAAGTTCGTTTTATATAATTTAACTCGTTTTAAATAATAGTAGTTATTTTACCAAATAATATTTTTAATATGAAAACTTAATAGTTAATTTATCAAGGGACACGATTTAATCAAAGTAAAGTACACTTTTAAAATTTAAAACGGAAATGATTACTAACTTTTGACTAACTCTCGTTAATGACACTTTTGTAAATCACATATACCAAATATTCCGGATACCGTTAAAAAGGAAAGGTTTTCTAAATCAAAGTGGACCTCTCAACAGAGACTCATAATCATACAATGTATCTGATAAATCAATCATTTGATATTATCTTCTAATTTTATTGATAAACATATTGAAACAATTGCGTTCATGTAAAGCATTATACATTTAAATACTTTGTTGACATTTTCAAGTTATAATATATACACATATACATACATAATCATATATGTTCATTTAATGGTTCGTGAATCGTTGGAATTTAGTCGAGGTTAAATGAATGTATGAACACCGTTTAAAATTCTTGAGATTTAACTTAACAAACTTTGCTTATCGTGTCAGAAACATATAAAGATTAAAGTTTAAATTTGTTCGGAAATTTTCGGGTCGTCATCATTCCGGGACGCTCATCGGATATGATAAATCGAAGTACTAAAGCATACGTAACCCGGATGGGGCTTGTTGGGCCCGATAGATCTATCCAGAAAAAGCGAGATAACCATCCAGACACTAGAAGACATGTTAAGAGCGTGTGTTATTGATTTCGGAAATGGATGGGATAGACATCTACCGTTAGTAGAATTTTAATATAACAACAGTTATCACGCAAGCATAAAGGCATCGCATTTTGAAGCACTTTATGGCAGAAAGTGCAGATCACCCGCATGTTGGACTGAGTTAGGAGATAGTCAATTGACTTGTCCAGAGATTATACACGAAACGACTGAGAAGATTGTGCAGATACGAGAGAGATTGAAAATGGCGCGAGATCGTCAAAAGAGTTACGCCGACGTTAGAATGCGCAATTTGGAATTTCAGGTTGGAGACAAGGTTATGCTCAAAGTATCACCTTGGGAGGGTGTAGTACGTTTTGGTAAAAGAGGAAAGCTAAGTCCGAGATATATTGGACCGTTTGAGATTACCGAGAGAATTGGACTGGTAGCGTACAGACTGAAACTACTGCAAGAACTCTGTAAAATTCATGACACTTTCCATGTTTCTAACTTGAAGAAATGCTTATCAGACGAAAGTTTCGTAATTCCTTTGGATGAGATACAAGTTGGTTCCAAGCTTCATTTTGTTGAAGAACCTATTGAGATTATGGATCGTGAGATCAAGCAGTTAAAGCAAAGCAGAATACCGATAGTTAAAGTTCGATGGAACGCCCGTAGAGGACCAGAATTCACATGGGAGCGTGAAGATCAGATGAGACAAAAGTATCCGCAACTGTTTCCCGAGGAGACTGCCTAGGCGGACGTGCACTAAAATTTCGGGACGAAATTTTTTATAACAGGTGGGTAATGTAACAACCCGACTTTTTCTGTTTACTATCGTTGCTTGTCCGTTAAGTATTTAACGGATAATGGTGTATCCTATCGTATACACGCATAAAGGCACAATATTCGCATGAAAATAGCATCAAGAACACTGAGAATAATGGTTTTGTGAAACTGTCCATCAATCGTTCTCCGCTGTGCAGGCTGCTTTCGTCAAGCATAAGCCCTGAAGGCCGCCTAGCGCTTAAGACCGGGACGGAGAGCGCCACATTCAGTGCATATTTCAGATCACGAATAATAGAATGTATCATCATCTGACACGTGTTCCCGAACAATCCGGTGGATCTATCACTATAAATAGACCCCTTGGGTCATCATTTTATTTCATTCAGACATTCTGACAACTTGTGAGCAGAGACTTCACCTTTCTCTCTCACATAGTACTTTCTCTCACTAGAAGTCATCCGGCTAACATCTAAACGCTAAACGGACAACAGATTGATTAAGTCACCCCACAGATTTCCAGATTTGTGTACCGGGTCTGCAGGGATTATTTCTCAAGGGTAAAAATCAATCGGCAACACTCCCCCACCTTTAGCTAGATCACTTCTAGTATTGTGCTAACACACTAATCCTTACCTCAAAAGGAAATAGGTGTTAACAATGGCGCCATCCACTAATGCAAAGAACACGCGAAACAGAAAAGGAACGAAAACAACTGAAGCTCCATTCATAAATGTACTTGAAGCAGTCAACAATCCATTAACTGAAGACATGATAACTGTAGAAGATGTACCTGTTCCGCCACCAGACGGTACGATTGAAGAAACATATGCTGAAACTGCAGAAAGGCTTAAGCATTTGGCAACTAATTCAGAGAAAAGGCCAGCAATCGAAGAAATAACAACCAAAAGTGCAGAAAGGCTTCCAAACCATGTTACTAATCTAGAGAGGCGACCATTGATGCAACCACGGCGATGTCCATCATTTATACCTTTTCAACGGATGGCGGATGGCAAAGACAAGCAAATCATGAAAAGGCAATCTATATCAAAGTACAGGTTATCCAGACTACTTGATAAGTTGGGTAGTCTTATTGATGACTCTGAGGATGATAATGACTTGAGCTATATTAATAATGATTCTGATGATGAGATTGATGACAAAGATGAGTTCATGTCTGAGAAGCAGGCAGTGTTGCTTTTAAATGACATCCTTAAGCAGACAGCTCCGGCAAAATATAAGCAACGCTTAGCGCAGCCCGCCGTCCGTGCTGTGGCTGTGGATAATTTTTTCGCACTAATTACTGGAGAGCAAGCTACAAAGTCACCAGCTATGGCAGAATCTACTCAATGTTTTATTGATCGAATTGCTAACTATCTGTTGCCTAGAAATCTTGGTATACCGGCAATTGGAGTTTATGATGGTACAACGGATCCTGAAGATTTTCTTACTATGTTTGAGGGTGCGATGAGGTTACAGCATTGGGATGACGAGGTAGCTTGTCATATGTTTCCAATGGTGTTGTAGAAAATGGCAAGGGAATGGTTTGCAAGTTTACCATCAAGGAGTATTACAAGTTATTTGGATCTTCGTGCGAAGTTTGTTATGCAATATCAAAATCTTCGTAGCTGCACTTTGACACATCTTGATGCACATGAGATAACGATGCATCATAATGAGTCCTTGAGTAATTTCATGAAGCGATATACGCTTGAAGCATAAAAGATACCTGATTGTCCAGAGTCGCAGCTAGTGTCCGGTTTCATTTTCTGTTTGGATCAGCGAAGGTTTAGTGCACTTGTTCATACATTAAGGTATGACTTTCCAAAAACTCTACATCAGGCGTTGGAAGTTGCACAAAAACATGTTCGAGCTGGTGAGCGAGGACTAAGCAAGTTTGATGGAAGCAACAGTAGCAAATCACACAATGGAGGGCGGTACTTTGACAGAAATCAGAGGAGGAATGACAATTCCAATGGTGGGTGGAGAGGTAACAATCATCCCAATGATTTTCATCACAACAGAAGGCCAATAGAGAGGCATCCGTTGATAATGGCACTGACTAAAACTCCGAAAGAGATTCTTTTCACTGAGCCAATCCGGACTACTTTCAATCCTCCAGCACCCATGGAGGAAAGAGAGGGTCCAAAAAGTGAACTATGGTGTGACTTTCATGAGGCATGGGGTCATGATACAGATAATTGCAAATCTCTGATGAGAGAAATCATCGCAAAGATCATAGCAGGAGAGTTAAACCGCTTGCTGCCAGGAAAACAATATAAGAGAAATGATCCTCGCAGGAAATTTGAATGGCAGAAGAATGATGGTGGAAGAGGTCGTCGGGGTGAGAACAGAAGAAGGGAAGAGCATGGCGGAAGGGATAACAAAAATCAGTACGGAGACCGGATCACGGAGCATGAGCCAACTCCAGATGTTGTAATCAAAATGGTGTTGTTGAAAGGTAGTCACTATGAGGGCGGTGAGCAGTCTGATAACAATGTTGATAGCTGGAGATATGCTCCAATCATTTTTCAACCAATTCAAAATTGGGCCTTGTCCGTTCAGCCAGTGGTCATTTCAGCAGAAATTGCAAACAAGTTCATCAACCGTATCTATACGGATACTGGTAGTGAAGCTGATATCATTTATTGGCATTGTTTGAAGACTTTTCCAAGGCATGTGCAGGATAGAGCTAGGCGAACGAGTTTGAAGGTTTCAGGATTGACGGGAGCACCGGTGAACGCCATGGGGCGAATTCGTTTGGAGGTTGTTATGGGAACATTCCCATTACTAAGAACTGAAACAATCGATTTCATTATTTTGGATGGCAATTCTCGTTTCAATGTCCTTTTTGGAAGGACAGCGATGGCTAAATTTGGAGCAATTACATCAACTGCTCATGCAGAAATTAGATTCCCAACTCCTAACGGAGTAGCTGCCATACATTCACAGTATGTGGCACCAACTAGGGAACGTTCCACATTTGCAAATTTTCCAAATGGTAGAATAAATCAGAGAAGGCGTAATCGGTTATTCAGAGAGGATGAAGTTCAGAAATTTTTCATACCATGATTAAACTTTCAAGCCGGACAGCGCTGGGCGCTTGGCGTGTGAAGACCACTTTGTTAGCATTTTCTGAAGAACAAAGTTTATCAATTTACTGTAAACCATTGTGGTTATTTTACAGTGCCTATGTTAGCAATTGCATACATTAAACATTCATAATGTTCTAATTAGGCTTGATCCACCTAAATTCGTCATTAATTGTTTATGTACTGCACAGTATTGATCAATAAAGTTTTATATTTGTCTTATGCAAAGTGCTGCCTGTGACAAATGTAAAACATTGCATTTATATCCTGCCCACAAAAGGAGAGTATTTTTCTACCTCTGATGGCGGAAGCTTTTGTGTCGGCCATTAAAAGGCACAAGGGATCGGCTAGAAAATGTTAAAGTTTTACTAGAACGCACCGAGGCAAAAAACAAAAATCAGATACTTGTCATGACAAACATTATAAAAACTTACTTCACAGAACGAAAGAAGTTTCTATATTTTGAAGGCAAAAATATTTCACAATTCTTCCCCATAAACTTTATGACGGAAGGCATATAACGGACAGGATATTAATTCTTAACCACTATTTAAACATACTTCAAAACTATTCCTCATAAACTTTATGACGGAAGGCGTATGGCGGGAAGATTATTACTTTATAATCACTAACCAAAAATATTTCATAATTGGTCATCATCAATACGTATGATGGACTCTAATGTCCTACAAATTATTTGAAGGCATGATTTTTGCAGAAGTGTAATTTCAGTTAGATATTATTAATTCAGCAGAGATTAACAATGCAAGGCATCCACAAAAGAATTACCTCAAACACTTTTCAAAATGCTTTGTTCAGTTATACAATGTACAATTGTACATAAAAATTTTATAATATGTGCATAGCGGATTTGATTTAAAGCAACATCAAAATATTTGGAGCAAGCATACAAACAAACATAATCATAAACATAGCCATTATTTAGAAATAGCAAAGATTATTACAAGCATCATTCAGATAATTTTTACAAAGTTCATGAAAACTCTACATCAAGCACATCCTTAGTAGACGACTCTTCCCTGCTACACACCTCATCATAAACATCAATTTTAAGATTTATCAGTTTCTCCTTTGCTTCTTCAACCTTCTCCAGGGTTCCAGGTTGTATAAGGTTAGCAATAGTAGGAGGGAGAGTCTGGTTTGGGGCAAGGCGTCTTGCTAACTTATCTGCCACGTCAAAAATGGAATGGGTGCGAATAGCATCAACGTAATCATTGTAGGGATCCCCAAAAAGTTTGGATCCAAGAACTTTGGCAATCACACCTGGTATTCCCTTCTTCAGCTCGGCAAAGTTAGCCTCACCGGCCTCCGCCCTCCACAGAAGTTCAGCAGACTTTTCCCTCTCAGCATTCAGCTGCATCTCCAACTCGCTAGCCTTCAGCTTCTCTTCCTCAACCTTCTTCTTCTCAGCTTCCACCATTCTCTCTTTCTCCTCTCGCAAAACCACAGCAGCATCTTGAGCACTCTTTAGCTCAGCTTCTTTAGCTTTTAAAGCATCTTGAGCACGTTCAGCATCAATATCTCTTTTGCGAGCATTTGTACCTTCAGTAATTTCAGAATGGGCTATCTCAAGAATAGACACTTGATGTGTCTGTAGTTGCAGAGAGGCTTTCAGATGGCTCATCAGTAACACAGCAGCATCATTAGTTGATTGCCTAAGTTGTTCAGAACGGAGAGCAGCAAAGTAGGGGTTTAACTCAGGAGGAACACAACCCTGTAGTAGAAGAATGTTATGGTCAATATCAATAATTCATGTGCAAGCACATGCGTACAAATTGTTTTTTCATTTATACCTGAGGAAGTGTAGTGAAATCTGCACACTTAGTAGCAGGTTTATTAATAAATGCCTGCAGGGCGGTCAGATGAGCAGGAATTGATGGCTCTTGAACATTTGATGATGTGACCGGAGGGATGGTGGTGCTGGGGGTGGAGAATGATAGGAGGCGTCGTCTTCCGACCTCTGCTCATGGAACTTAGCTTCATCAAATAGAGTAAATTTCTGCTCAGGAGTTTTCAGAACTTTATCTCCTTGGCTTTCAAGATTCTCCTCGGGCCTCCACTCACCACCTTTAGTAGCTTTTTCTTGGTTATCATCAGAATCTGCTAAAATTACTAACATAAATAAATTAGCATTATGAACAAATATAATAGTTATAAGCAAAGATATGTGCAGTATCAAGAAAGGGAAAGTAGGCATACTTCTTCTACGTTTCAGCTTTGGGCTCCCCTCAGTGCTTTTTTCCCTCTTAGAGCCTATGCTCTTCTTGCATGTCTTTTTGACTGAAGGAGGAGTGGGGAGCGTCTCGCCAGTAATGTCCACTGAGCCTGTTTTTTGCTGCTCAGTGGTGGTGTCCTCCGTTGTCCGTTCAGAGTCGGACTCACTGTCAGAACTACTATTATTGCTTTCTTCCCCCTTTTCAGCAGCAGCAGCAGCAGCCTCAGTCTCAGCTGCGATCCTCTCTGCCTCCAGCTCGACAGGCGTCTTATCACGGGCAGTGATAACTAGATCATCTTCAAGCTCGAGGGATAACAGAGCAGACCGAACAAGCATTTCGGTGTTTGCTGCACAAATTAAACAAAGGAAAAAATAGCAATATAAGCAACAATAACATAAAATAGACAGACATTTATGTATATTAGGATGATCATATCACATCCTACCATTGTTTTTCTGACGGAGTACTGGCACAGAAGTAGTTGGCAACTCCTGGCTTACTCTGCACAACACAAGAATCCCCTCATACTTTTCATATGATCTGGGCGGAAGGTAGAGATCTTTCAGACGATCTACTATTCGTCTCTCTGCATTGGTTATCTTAACACCCTTTCCCACTCCAGCATCTAAAGGCTTCCATTTCCGAACAACAGAATACTCTTCCGGAATAACTATCTCGTCAACAAAGAAAAAAGGACTTTTCCAGTCTTTCAAGTTTGACACTTTATTAGCACCAACAAAATGTGCAATCTTCAAGCCGTCCAAATGGCTCGCCGTTAATGATGATGCCATTGTACTAACCTCAGGCAGATCATTGGTTTCTGGAGAAGAAACCTCAACATGTTCTTGGCCACTACTCGGTACAGAAGCCATGGTAATAAAGTAAAAAGATATCAACATGAAAGAAATAGCAGTAAGATGAAGTGTAACTGACCTTGGAAGATGATAAACCATAAAGAGTTGAAGGTTGAAGAAGGCGATGAAGATTTAGGAAAAAATGTGCTTTTTGGATCTTGGCAAAGGTAAAAAAAGTGAAGGTAAAAGGGTTATGACGATTTATATAGGAGTTCATCGATGCAATTTTTATGGACACGATTACGCCACGTGTACGGGCAAGTTTAAACGTGGGGTACGAAGTAACACTTTTTACACCTGGAGGCGCGTGGAGATTCTCAACCATTTAAAATTAATCATCACAGCGTCAGTAAATTTCGTCTGCAATTAATGCCTGTAACGTTTTTCCCGATGCAAATGGCAAATGTGAAGACTAGTTTGGCATGCATTGGCAGAAGTTTAACAACTTAATCCTTTTTCAAAAGCTTAAGTCATTAAACTGGGGGGACTTAATGGTGTATCCTATCGTATACACGCATAAAGGCACAATATTCGCATGAAAATAGCATCAGGAACACTGAGAACAATGGTTTTGTGACACTGTCCGTCAAGCGTTCTCCGCTGTGCAGGCTGCTTGCGTCATGCATAAGCCCTGAAGGCCACCTAGCGCTTAAGCCATGGACGGAGAGCGCCACATTCAGCGCATATTTCGGATCACGAATAACAGAACGTATCATCATCTGACACGTGTTCCCGAACAATCCGGTGGATCTATCACTATAAATAGACCCCTTGGGTAGTCATTTTATTTCATTCAGACATTCTAATAACTTGTGAGCAGATACTTCACCTTTCTCTATCACATAGTACTTTCTCTCACTAGAAGTCATCCGGCTAACAGCTAAACGCTAAACGGACAACAGATTGATTAAGCCACCCCACAGATTTCCAGATTTGTGTACCGGGTCTGCAGGGATTATTTCCCAAGGGTAAAAATCCATCGGCAACACTCCCCCACCTTTAGCTAGATCACTTCTAGTATTGTGCTAACACACTAAGCCTTACCTCATAAGGAAATAGGTGTTAACAACGGAGTATACTTAGACTTTGTGTATTTAACAGAATTGAATGCATACTTGATCCTAGTGGATTACTTGAATTAATATGTTATATTAATTTATGAACTTATTTCGGATAGCGAAATAACTAGAAAATGTTACGATTAATTTAATCGCCTAGAAAGCTTTTCAGTTTACGAAACTCAGAAAAAAGATAAAATAATTATTTTTAATAATTATTTATTTTATGAAAAACTTATTTAATTTATTATTTATTTAGTAAATTAAACCCGGTGAATTCGTTTCAATGACTGGTTAACGTTCCGGAGACCCTGGTACGGTTAACGGCACTCGAAACGGACCACGCGCATATAAGAAAATAATGAAACGAATGGTATTTCACTTTTAATAATTATTTTATGTAATTATTATGTTTTAGGAATACTTCTAATTTATTAGAAGTTTTAAGAATTTAAAATGCGTAGAATTCGCTAAAACGCTCAGTTAACGTTCCAGTTTACGTTTTCGGCCAACGACACCTAACGGGCTACCATAGAAATGTACCAACTTGTTAGATTCAGCCCAAATACCTTCCCTAAGGCTCTATGGGCCGAAAATCTACCTCCCATATCCATTTAGTTCATGTATTGGCCTTTTGATTATTAACCCACTAGTTTAAGGCCCTAACTATATAAGGGAAGAATAATACACTGCATTTTATTAATCCTAAACCTAATTAAGAGTAAAATCATGCAGCTATTCCCTCCCTCTTCATCCCCATCGTCGACCACTATAAACCTTAGATCACCATCATTTTTTGCTTGTTTGCTCTTGCACTCTACACGAACGTTGTTCCTCTTGTCATTCTCTACGAAGATTGGTGCTTTATAGTGTGATGAATCTGTTTCAAAGTTAAACAAAAATTGCTAGAGTGAACTAGGAATTGATTGAGGCTTTGATCTTCTGGAATATGTTAGTTTATATGTTACTTGATGTTTTTCATTTGCATGCTAACTTCCGAAAATGTGATTTTCCATGAGTTATAAGCTTGACCGAATGTCTGTTTGTTGACTAAAACTGAAGGGTCTGTAAACATTGTCTAAACTCTACAAATTGGATAAATGAATGTCTTTGATTATTTTACCACTAAAACTTTGAGATGTTTGGAGGAATCTCCAATTTGCCGTTCGTCAAAATCTATTTTCAATAAATTATGAGAAATGTTTCAAAACTGACGCGCGTGCAGAAACTGATTTGGTAAACCGTAACTAGACCTTTTCTGAAACCCGACTTGTAGATATCGTATGAGGCCCTAGCCGGACTTTTTAGAATCGATTTTGAGTCTAGTTGTGATATGGAGTTTTTCATATTTATATGAGTTATGTGCTAAGAGTTATACTCGTATTTTCCGACGATGCGCGTATTTTAAGGACTTGCGATGAACTGCGAATGTACAAATTACTAAACTATGTACTGTAACATGTTGTTTGACTTAGGTTTGACATGTTGACCATGATTGCATGACTTACTGAGATGTTTGACTTTAGTTGACCACTTTGACCGAGTTGACTTTTGAGTTGACTTTGGTTGACTTTTGTTGACTTGCTTAGACTAGTTGACTTTTTATTGCATGTTGAGTCAGTCTGAGCACTAGGACTTTGCGAAACTATGGGTTGACATAGTGTGACCTATATGTATACTTAAAATGACCTGTTTGATTAGGTTGCATTGTTCGATCGTAATTGTTCGACTACAATACGATTTGCTAGGAAATATTCAGTGCTTTTGCTAAGGTGAGTCTACAGTCCCATTTTCATTAACATTTTTGGGATGAGATACATGTTGCTTTCGAAATTGTTTCTTAAATTGTTTTTACAGCTATTTTACATATTAGGCACGAGTAACTTAAACGAATATACATATGAGTTCAGGTCAAAAATCCCTTAGCTTGGTTATATTAATTACATAACGTAAGCTCGACTTATAGGGACGGTACCGTTAGGTTTGACAAACCTCACCTAAACATAATAGGTGCTTATTTTGTTGTTACTTGTACACCTGATCAGTAAATGCTTAGAAAGGGTAAAGGGAAGACGTGTAGCGCTTTAGCTATCCGCGGGTTAAAGTTTTATAATCAAGTGTTCATGATAAATGTATACTTTTACGAAGCTTTTCAGAAATCTCGTGGCCTAACTTACGATGAATGTTACATAAACTTGGTATTTACAAACTTGAAACAAGGCATGGTAATGTATACAAACAGATGAAACAAAAAGAACTTTTTGACGTCACTCACAGTTGAAACTTGACATCTTACAAACAGTTTATTACTTAGCATTTTGCTATATGCAAACTTTTGAGATTAAATCTTAGTGGTTTATTCTGATAAACGATTTTGAGAAATGATTTTCGACAAACGATTAATGGAAACTGTTTCATGAAACATACGAGAACTATTTACACAAACCTGTAGATTCACTCAACGTTATGTTGATCCATTTTGAATGTTTTATCTCAGGTATTAGTTGCTTCCGCTGTAGAACATTGCTGTTACGTAGAAGTCAGGCCGAGCACTGAGACCAGAGTTAACATTCCGTTAATGGATTTTGACGGGGTGTTATACATATTCTGCCTCATTGTTTGATGCATAAAAACAAAATTTGAATGTATACGTATGTTCCTCCCTTTTGGATTGGTAAGTACCAACCCTGCACCTACTCTTTTATCACTTGATGCCCCATCAGTATGCAATTTCCATATTTGATTATTGTTCTTAGGGGCATGAGAATAATTAATTTTTTTAGTTATTTCCAAAAGAAAATCTTCCATGGGAATCCTTTAATTGATGCAAGGGTACTTTTGTATTCCTTGCTTTGATAATCACGAAGACGTCTCTTCGTAATCTTTTTGTTTTAGCATCCTTCGAGCGAGGATTTTTAATTTTGTACCATGGTATTTTTACCTAATAGGATGGGTTTATTTACCCTTTCCTTATTTTGGGTTTTTAATATTTGTGATCACATGTGTGGTTGGTATTCCCTTTAGTGGGGAACACTTCGTAATATTTTGGGGATGTGTTTTTAGCCCCAAATCTAGCTAGTGTCGAGGCACCAATTTTTCATCTGATTATTTAGTGATTCACTTCATAATGTTGGATTTGATGTGTCATTCGTTTATCAAAACATGCAGGAAGTGCATTAAGTTCTCGAGTAGGAAGTTTATAGGCTTCAACTACATTTTATATTTTACTTCGACTACAAAATAAGCATAGACTGATTCCTAATGATGGGATGTCCCACTTTTTTCAGTCGTGTGGGGTAGGCTATCCCTTTTCGCTGTCTTTATTGACTGGTTTGCTAATCTCTTCCAAATTCCTTGTTGTCAGCTCGTCAGTTAGGTCATGGAAGTGACGCGCTTTGATTTCCCTAACAAGTCTTAAACCATCGAACAGCTGATCTTTCATTAAAGCTCGTGGACTTAATGGGGTGACTTCTGTCTCGTCATCTTGCTCCTTCTTGATCTTTTCTCCTTGTGACACGAAGTTTAATATTATCTTACCTCCAGGTACTTTCCCATAAACGTTTCCATGATACATCCCCTAGGTTCCTCCATCGATCGTCTTATGGCTAGTAAGACCTTCTCTCTATCGTAGGTGGAAGCCAGCGTCCCTATTCCTTCGGAAGTATGGAATTTTACTAACTGATGTATGTTGAGAGTATTATTCCCATTTTCCGCATGGCTACTCTTCTAAGCAAGATATTATGTGGGGAAGCAGATCGTATGATGGCAAGGTTGATCATTTCGGTTCTTGAGAATGGTGCTTCTCTAATGGTAAGTTCCATCTTGATTTCCCAAATGGGCCAACATCTTTCTCCCTAAAATCCTTTCAAGGGAGCTCAGGCTGGTGATAGACAAGTTCTGATAGCTAGGTTGAGTTAGGTGAAGAAATGTTCATACATGATGTCGCAGGCGTTTCCTCCGTCGAGGTATATCCTATGAACTCGCCTGTTATAGATCTTTCTGCTTATAGTGACCAGGAGGTCTGATAAGGTAATAGTGTCCAGTGATGGAAAGACAACTTCATTGTATCCCATGATTCCATAGCTGCTTCCTCTTTTCTTGTAGGGTTGATACGAATCTATCGTGAAGATGGCTTTGTCTATCTGTGGTTTCTTTTCTTCGTCCAGTGACTCATCTATTTTTTTCTTTCTTCGGGTTTCGTATACCCTTGATGATATGGGATAACTTTTCGGATTGAACTGCCTTTTTGATTTCTGTTTGGAGATTGAAGAACTCGTTGGTATCGTGGTCGTAGTCATTATGAACATCTTAGAATCTGTTCATATCCTTTGGTTTTCCTTTATTCGACAGTCGTACCGGAGCTTTAAAATGATTACCTGCTTTCTCGATGGCCAATATTCCTTTGGGGATTTATGAGTGTCCCTAACATCCCAGTCCTAGAATCTCTTCTGTACGGCCCAAACTTGTTTCTATTTTGCTCCTTTCCCCCTTCTCTCTGACCTCTTATTTCGTTTATGTGTTGTTGTCTCATATTGAATAAAGTTTCCTGCGGTTTCTTTAGCATCCAACCAGACATAGGATTTATTTAATAAATCTTCGTAAGTGGAGGGAAGGTCTCTGCTTAGGTGCTCGATAAGATTACGGACTTTTGATCCGTACAATAACCCCGAGAACCTCTGAGACTCTGGTAGATCTGGAATCTGTTGGGTTTCGTTGGTGTATCTGACGAGGAAGGCCCTTGTACCTTCATTATCTCTTTGCCTTATGTTGTGAGCTGCCACATGGTTTTTCTTGTGGCGCATTTGCTGGCTAAACTTGGATCTAAATCGGCGCTTAAGATCTTCGAAGCTTGAAATTTGAATCCTTGAGGAGAGAATCGAACCAGACTCTGGCGTCACCTTTCAACATATAGGAAAAAGTGTGACATGCTACTGTTATGCTCCATTTGACATTCTTGATGCCCCTTCGAAGATATTCATGAAGTCATCTGGGTCATCTTTTCCTTCATAATATACCAGATGAGCTGGTATCTTCATCTCGTCAGGAAATGGACAGCATTGGATGTTTGGAACAAAGGGGGTCTTCTGGTTTCCCCACGGGTTTTTCTGTGTTCATAGTTTCAAATGGTCGGGTGGTTCCTCCTTGGTTTTATGTCCACACGGTCGGTTGAGGGTTTTGTGGCATATTCCAGGTCTGATGATAGTAGAGATTGGTTCCGGGAGCTAGAGGTAGCTTCTGTAAGGTCAGTATGGGCACAGTTCCTACGAAGGTAGGGTTTTGATTCATGCACGATATTCTCTGAGGCGATACGTATTGATTTTGGGGCAGAAATACGCTCCAATTTGGGTGTTGGGGTGGAACAAAGGTGTTGGGTGTGTGCAGTACTATAGTTGTTGTAGTGGAGACCATGTTATGGTTATACATGGGACCTGTAGAGATTTCCAAGGTTACCTAAGGTAGTGAGGTGCTAGTAGTTGTTGTATGATGTGCTGTGGTTTGGACACGGGGATTTGTGGTGATGCTTGACGTGGGATTCTGGCGTGGTGGTTCTTCTATTTCCATTTCTTCATCGCATTCTTCGCTTTCATACGTCAGCGCCATCCTACTTTGAAGGATGCCCGTCATCCTTAGGTCCTTCATAACCGTTGTAATGTGGTCATAGTTGTTTAAGATGAATGTTTTGTCTATAAGTATTGGTGGTTCTACTGATTGTGAACCCTGGAAATTGGTGGAGGTGAACGCAGTAGGCGTAAGTGGTGATTACGTAAGTGTTCCTACCGTCGTGAATTCCACTTGTGATTAATTTGAGGTTAACGTTTCCCTGGGTGGTGTAAACCTAGGTGGTGTGTGACTGGAGTTGGTCATGGCACCGATTTAGTACTTTTTCAAACAGAGTATATATTTCAAGTCCCACCGGGTATGCCAATTGTTTTTCTACAATTCTTGACGAACCTTATCGAAGAGATAATTATACCAACATCAGATCACGGAGATGGGTAAATATTGCTGAATTGAGGGTAAGTCTCTCTTCGTTTGCAATTCCCCGAAGGTAGCGAGTGTGTGAACTGTTTTACGCCACCGAAAGAGAGTTGAAGTAGTTAATGTATGACATCCGATTGATGGATTGAATGAATCCATGTCTCATTTAGTATTTCTATTTATGGGAGAGTTTCTCTTCCTTTAAGGTTTCTAGTTCCCAATGCAACTTGGAAGAATTGGTTGAAATTCCCTTTTCGACTCCTTACAAAGCGAAAGCTTCATTGTCTTCTTTCTATCTTTATCCAGTTGACCCACCGGTTTAATATGAGGGTACTATAGTTGACTCTTATTAGTTCGAGGTTCGGTGCCTGATACTCGATGCCACCGCTTCGTTGTATATTGGCTTCACATATTTACTTCATTTCTTTCTTCGTATATCTTTGCTTCATGTTCGGTGGGATACACTATCAATAAATAAATAAAAAAGAGCTGTTATGGAAAAATTATATATCTGGTAACTTGGTAAGAAAACCCAATATCTTTGTATTTTTGGTAAGTTAATCATTAGTATAATTTGATGATACAGATGAATTTGGTATGATATGGAAAAAATAAGGTTAATGATTTTTTTTAGTTGATGAAGGGAAGGGTTTGATCAAAATGATGAAATACCTCATGTGAGTTGTACATGTGAGTACTTAACAAAATTTGATTAACTATCGACTATCGTTAGTGTTCGAGATCAACAGCGTAATATGTGCAATCTTTGATGGAAAATCGTGTGTACTTTTCACAATTCAGATTAATGCAGCGGATAGTTAAAATAATAATCTTTTATTATTTTATGAGCAAAAATTACAAGATTAAATAACCACTTATTTAATAAAACATGCACCGATTATCTTTTCTCAATAAGATCCAGTTACACCATAATAATTGTCATGAATATAAATTCACAAAGTGAGTTAGTAATATACCTTTGCAAATTGATGTCCACTAGAAGGTTGAAACGAACACCTTGTTGAAGAGAAACCTACGATCAAAGGATATGATCGTCTCTTTGGATAGTCCACTACATTTTCAAACAACGCCAATGGATGCTAGTCCAAACCCAAGTAACATATAATAATAATCATATTATTATAATACAACAAAAATAATAATACTCCGTATGGTTTAGTATTTACTTTTCAATAGAACCAAAAAAAAACCAAGGTTGATTTACGTTTGTGCACCAAAAGATATTAGCACCAAAAGAAATTAGGAATTTTGTTTCTCTTGTACACGTAATCAAGAGTCAAAAGGACGAGTTTTGTCATACCCCGCCCAAATCTATCTAGACGAAGTCTTCAACAGTTGGTCCCATTGCGAGGTTCTGACCTCTATATGCCATGAACAACTCTATGTAATATGAGCAAATGCACAGCGAAAGATTTCTTTCATACCTGAGAATAAACATGCTTTAAAGTGTCAATCAAAAGGTTGGTGAGTTCATAAGTTTATCATAAAACAATAAAATTCATCATTTTGATAGACCACAAGATTTAAATGCTGCATGGTACAAATGGGCTCGAATCCTATACGCACCTGTAATGTACATGCGATATCTTTTAAATACAGTACACCTTTCTCGTGTATGAAATCATCTTTCATAAATCTTAGTAACCGTACACATATCTCGTGCACAAAAAATAACATACACATAACCTGTGTATAAAATCATTCTCTCGATACATAACATTCACTTTTCATTGCTTTCATAGCTTGGCTTGATAACCGACCTTAACATATAATGCGCATAATAATATCCCCAAAACAGAACATCTCGTCTGTATAATAATCATATAAACTTCGAAGTACTAAACACCACGCCCACTAGCCCTTTCGTCTAGTGAACATTCTGGGTGGGGGTGTTAAACCCGGTAGCTACCTTTAGGATTCGCGTGAATTAGGGCCATACCCGTTTCTAATTCTTAGGTTACCAAGCAATAATAATTAGGGGAAAAATATTCACATCAATTGGTGGCAATTATCATGTCCACATAATTCAATAATAATCCACAGAACTTCTGTCTGCATAATAATTCATTCGAGGAATGTTTTGCTTGTGTCTATCTCGTCAAACATTTATAAAAGCATTTCATGTATTCGCAGTTCAAAAATATATTTCAAAAGCATTTAATAAAGCAGTTGTAAAAATAGCGCATGTATTCTCAGTCTCAAAAATATAAAGAGTAAAAGGGAATCAAATGAACTCACCATACGATATTTTGTAGTAAAAATATGCATACGACAGAACTGAATAATGCAGGGTTGGCCTCGGATTCACGAACCTATATATATATATATATATATATATATATATATATATATATATATATATATATATATATATATATATATATATATATATATATATTACACATTTGATTGTAATCGAACGAATTTATATTATTAGTGATATACTTGTTATTTTAATAACTTATATGTTATTTGTTTTAAATTTAGTGTTATGTACTTGTTGTTATTTGGTAAAATAATACTAATACTTAGTAATTAAAAAGTTGTAATCTCTTTATGATGTTAATAATAATGATATCAATAATGTTAATTTAAAATAATAATAATAAATGATAATTTTATTAATAATGTTATTTTTAATAAAAATATAGTATTAGTAAAAATGATAATTTTAATAAAAATGGTAGTTTTTAGAATTATCGTAATAATGATACTTTAAATAAATATGATAGTAAAAATAATATTACTAATGGTATTAATAATAATAATAATAATAATAATAATAATAATAATAATAATAATAATAATAATAATAATAATAATAATACTAGAACTGATAATTTTATATAAAATGATAGTTTTAATAAAAGAGCTAATTCTTAAAATAATGATACTAATAATATTACTAATAGCAATAATCTTAGTCATAATACTAATAATACCTATTCCAATATTAGTTATGCCATTAATAATACTTAGGATGATGATGATAATAATAATAATAATAATAATAATAATAATAATAATAATAATAATAATAATAATAAATAAGTAAACTACCTCAAAGGAGTAGCCCTAAAAAATGCCCAAGTCCGGGTTTGAACCCGCGACGTCCCGCTAACCCGATAACAACCTTAACAATTACGCTGTCCTTGCTTTTTTTTTTGTAATTATACCCCGTAATAATATACTCAATCTATATCGTAACCTCATCATCATCGTCGTTATAACCATATACATATGATCATGATTATTATTATCATTTTTGTATCATTCATATTCATGGCATCATCATCGTGAACTATTTATCAACATCATAAACTATCATCATCATCATCTAATACTTTATTTTATCATCACTCATATACTCCGTTCATTATCATTTTATATCATCGTACATCATCCTCATCCGAGATCATATACGTATCATCTTTATGTAGTCATGATCATCATTAATATCATTATCCATCTTCACTTCTTATTATGGTTACCACCATCATGAAACCTCTCGGCCCAATAGAAAAAAATATCTTGGCCCAACAATTACATCAAGTGTTCGGCCCAAAACAACTCGGCCCAAGTAAGAATTTGAGATGGGCAGCCAAGAATTTGTTTCCTTTATCTTTATATTGCTGAACACAAGTATTCGGGATTTTAGATATACACACACCCCTCATATTGCTCCCGGGTCAAGGCAAAAATGGTATCACGATCATGAATCTTATTATCTTAATTAACCTTGATCATACTATAACAAGTGGGTGGGGTTATGGCTAGCATTAAAATATCATCACCTTGACATACAATGGAACATGAATAAATCAGTGGTTCGTCCGAAATAAATAAGAAAAAAAAACGCAACCTTCCAACATATCCCCTTTTGTCTCCACTTTTCCACTGATAGAGACATAAAAGGGAAAGTGGAACTCGAGTAGGCAGAATATAACAACACAACGTTTTTTTTTTTTTTGATCTCTTATTTAAACTTTAATCATAATATAACAAGTGGATGATGTGGGGTTTTGATGAATTGAAGGTGGGGTTCGGTTTATGGCCCAAAGCCGTTTGTTTCCAATATCCTAATTGACTAGACATGTACACCGTATTAACACAGATCCCTCCTAAAATCACGATAGCTTTTTGTGTAGTGGGGTTCATTGGAGAAAAAAAAATCATCAACAACATGCTACAAAATATGATTGTTTAAATTGACCCCCTACCTTGGATCCCCTATAGTATAAAGCAAATTTACCTTTTAATCCCACTAATAAGTAAGTGCGTGGTTATGTTAGTGAATATTGGCCCTAGTGTCAATCAAAAGAAATAATCACATCCTTATTAAATAGAGCGGTAGTAGGGGTTCTTGTTGGTTTTCTAATGAGAAAAAATAACGGGGCAGGAGGTGATTTAAAGTGGCGGTGGCTTTTGGGTTCGCAAAGATAACAGCAAGTAAGTTGGTGGTTGAATGATGGAGTTGATCGGTTTGTAAAACAGAAAAAATGGAATTCGTTTGAGCACTTTAGGTTGGCGAGTAAATGGTGATTCTTGTTCACAATTAGGAGAGAGAGGGAAAGTGAGAGAGATGGGTACTTGTGGTGAGGTGAGTTGAGTGTGGGTGTGATTTCCGGCAACAGTAGCAGCAACAGAAGGCCATTCAAGTTGGGTTTGATGTTAATGGTTATGGGTCGATCGAAATATGATTAGAAAAAGCAAGACAGAAGAGTGGTGGTGGTGTTGATGGTTCACTATGGTGGTGGAAGCTCACGGTGGTGACGGTTGAAAAGTTGAAGTAAGAAGACAAGGTGATGGAGAGGAAAAGAGTTAAGGTAATGGTGATTGAAAACACACCAGGTTCCAGTTGTTCTTCTCTATCACTCTATGTATATATATTATGTATATTTATTACAGAGAGAAGTATAACAATTTACTATACCCTCTTTACAGTTCAATTAATATTATTGTCGACAGAAGGAATCAATCAAGAAGAGGAAAGGAAAAAAAAAATAGAAAGTAGAAAGTGATGGCTAACAGATTTTGTTGTTATTCAATTGTCCTTTGATTCTCACATACAGTGATGACTAACACTCTTCGTACAAATTTTATGTTTCTTTATTTCTAGATAAAACAAATACATATAATTGATATCGATGGTGAAGGAACTCGAAGGACTTCTTCCAGTATGAAGAGATTGTGTATTGCCAAAAGTGATGTCAACACAGAATCTTGATAAGAGCAAGAAGACAGGAAAAGAAATAGAACTGAGTGTGATAGCAAACGGATTCGTACAATTTACAGATATCTATCAGACAGATTACACAGTTTAGATAATGATAGGAATCTGATTTTGATTTCCTATATGTATAAATACGTAATTATTTGTATTTATATATATATATATATAACTGTATTTTGTATATGTATATGTATTTATATATATCTGCATTTATTTACCAATCTTAATTTATTATATAAATATGTTAATACAAAAATTCTATAAATTTTATATTATTACTAATAATAAAGATATTAATACAATTGATAATAGTAATAATAATAGTAGAAACCATAATAATAATAATAATAATAATAATAATAATAATCAAATTAATACTAATAATAAAAAATAATATCAATAATAATGATGTTTAAATAAAATGATAATAATAATTAATGATTTATTTAACTCATAACTAGTTTTTAATTTCAATCATTCTTATTATGATATTTTTAAAATATTTATTTTAATTACCCTAAAATTTATTAGAATTTTTATTAATTACAATTATAACAGTAATAATAATAGTAATACAAATATTAATATTAGCATTAATTAAAAAGAATGAAGTAATAATTATTTTATTATAACATTATATTTTAACTTGTATTTATTTACATATAAATAAATATTATGAATTTCTACATATAATACTTTATAACTTGTTACAATATTCATATAATAATTATGTATAGAATTTATATCTAAATATTTATATATACATATCTATTTTTCGTGAATCGTCGGAAATGGTCGAAGGTCAAATGGATATATGCACCTGGTTCAAAATTTTTGATACTCAACTTTACAGACTTTGTTTATCGTATCAGAATCATATAAAGATCAAGTTTAAATTTGATCGAAAATTTCTGGGTATCACAAGTTTCTCTTTTTTTTTTTCGTTTTTCGTACCATACCCAAACACAAAGTATACTGAGTTATAGCTAGCCAGCAACCCCAAAGTCTGTTAAGGAAAAATATAAACACGTAAATAATTTGTTTTCAATTCCATTCCCTTTTTAAAAGATACGAGTATCATTTCTTTTATATGGAACAAAGTTTGCAACTTATTGACCAAGTTACCAATGATATTATTTAATAATAATTAATAATTAATTAATATCTCAATTAATTAATTTATAATTAAATATTACTTGAGTAATATATATACAACATATATATATTTTATTTAACGTCTAGGTGTATATATGTGTGACCCCGAAGGCTCAAATAAATTTAGCCATATAGTTATATGTTGTACCTTGCACGTTAATCCTACAGACTCCCACTTGTGCATGACACAACACCAAGTAACTATACAAACAATGGATACCGTCTAACAACAGGTCATTGTCCCTAAATATACGTGAGAGTAGTTTCTCATAACTGTTTATAGTAAGTTATAAATGTCATTCATCCCTTTGTTACAAATACTTTAGTTAAACTTAAGATATGGATCATCAGTCATTCTCATTTGTTTAACAATTATATTTCTCGATCTTAGAACTGAATTAGATCACCAAACTAATTAAGTATCATCTTAATTACATCTGGGTGCGGCCATACAAATATCGTATTCATTCATCGAGGAGCTCAAAAGTATCTAACTCCAAACATTTGGAGGAACAAATCATATATTACATACACGTGTCTCTCACGAGCTTTACATTATACCCAATAATGGCCTTTATTGCAGCCTTATTCAGGACAGCGTTTAACCATATCAAAGTACAATATCCTACACATTTAAAATCGCTGTGTATCTCAAGTCTAAGGATATAAAGACATAATCACTAAAAGATTCACTACTGACTACGATCCATGCAGTGACATCTCATGGTTGGGTCATTCCAATATTCATCATCAATGAATACATATGAGTTTTGGCCTCTACAAGTTAACTATTCACCATCAGTGAATAAAACCAAGCATTCAAATTAAACTTAATTCATGTTATTCCCATAATATGATAGATTATGGAGATTTTGAATAATCAACAATTATTCATGGATTAAACATGCTAATATAGAACACATTGATATAAATGAAAATGATCATACCAACAGTATGTCAATTCATTAAGAAAACTGCTTGATGGTCCAAAAATAACCAAATACTAAATTACAAATAAAAAATATTAGTAGCATAACGAAGTCTAATACTACTAGCATGATCACCATGCTTGTTGTGCATCATGGGCTTCATAAACGGGTTAACCACATTATCGTTTGTATGAACCTTAAGAATACTAACATTATTCCTTTCAATGACTTCAAGAATGTAGTCAAAATTTTGAAGAATGTGTCGGATACCTTTATGTCAATGTGATTCTTTCGCTTGTATGATAACACTCGAACTATCACAATACATTATCTTAGAAGAATTAATGTTGGTTACTACTCCAGTTAACCAACAAACTTTCTAATTCAGACAACTTCTTGAGCAAATTCTCAGTCAGCAAGTATCCTTCTTTTGTTGTAGATTGTTCAACCTTACTCGGTTATGAGCTTTTCCCAATCAATTGCCTCGCCCATCATGACAATGACACAAGTTGACTAGGATCGAGCATCATTTCGATCAGTTTCAAAACTAGCTTATGTATAATATTTAATACTCAACTCTTCTTCCATACCACCGTAAACCAAGAACATATCTGTAGTTCTTCGCAAATACTTAAGAATGATCTTAACACCAATCCAACATTCTTCACCTGGATTCTGTTGATAATGACTCGTCAAACTCAAAGTTAACAAGACATCATGTCTAGTACATAACATTGCATACATTATGGATCCTATAGCCGAAGCATACGTGATACCTTTCATTCGTCTTATCTGATAAGGTGTGATAGGACTTTGAGACTTGCTCAAGATTACACCATTTTGCACGGGAAATGCTCCACACTTAGAGTTCTGCATGCTAAATTTACGCAAGATTTTGTCAATGTATGTTCTGTGAATCAAACCAATAAGCCTCTTTGATCTATTTCTATATATCCCAATTCGAAGAATATAAGTAGCTTCTCCAAGATCCTTCATAGAAAAACATTACTTGTCATCTTGCAAAGTTGTAATGTCATTTCCAGTAAGTAGTATATTATCAACATACAAGATCAAGAAGACTACTTTGCTCCCACTAGCTCTAATGTAAACACAGGGCTCATCTCCGTTTTGAGAAAAACTAAACTCTTTAATTTTCTCATCAAACTTAAGATTTCCAGCTCCTGGATGCTTGCTTTAATCCATAAACGGATTTTAGAAGCTTGCATACTTTATTAGGATGTTTAGGATTCACAAACCCTTCTGGCTAGACCATATATATGTCCTCACTTAGGTCGTCATTTAGGAAAGCGGTTTTTACATACATTTGCTATATTTCATATTCATGAAAAGCAACTATGGCAATAAGTATCCTAATTGATTTAATGCTCGTGACTGGTGAAAAAGTTTCCTCATAATCAATTCCTTGAGTTTGAGTATAACCTTTTGCCACCAACCGAGCGTTAAAAGTGTTTACATTACCGTCCATGTCAGCCTTATTCTTGAAGACCCATTTACACCCCACTGTCTTACAATGGGTTGAAGATCAATCAAGTCCCATACTTAATTATCTTTCATGGACTGCATCTCTGCATTCATAGCATCTTGTCATTTGTCAGATTCTAGATCTGATATGGCCTCACCGTAGCTAGAGGGTTCATCATAATCCCTAGACGAGGGTCATCTGAATTAATCGGAAGATTTAACCTCTCAGGTCGATAATGAGTTCTACTAGATCTATGAATTACAGGTGCAAAATGTTCTGGCTCACCAACAGTGTGTTTAGCTTCAACGTGCGGTGAGCTAGTGCCTTCAGAAGGTGTGTTACTTTGTGATTCTTGAATTTCTTCAAGATCTACTTTACTCCCACTGACTTCTTGTAAGAGAAGATCTCTTTCAAAGAATTCAGCAAACTGAGCAGTAAACACTTTGTTTTCAACTTGATAATAAACGTAGTAACCCATTGATTCTTGTAGGTATCTCACAAAGTGACATTTGATACTTCTGGGTTCTAATTTGTTTGAAATGCCACGTTTCACATACGCTTCACAACCCCAGACTTTAAAATTAGACAACTTAGGACTCTTCCCATGCCATAGCTCATATGGTGTCTTTTTCTACCTTTTTGGTTGGAACCATATTGAGTATGCCTGCAGCAGACTATAATGCATTTAACAAAAAGACTGTGGTAGAGTAATCAGACTCATCATAGATCGAACCATATCAAGTAGTGTTCAATTCCTCCACCCAGACACACCTGATATTGCTCAATTACATCATATATATCTATCGCAATATCGCTTAAAACGCTCTATAATCGAAGATAATGAAGGTGATCTACAAGTGATAAGCCAAGATGCGCGAATTTGTATCGGAAGAATGATTTGCAAAGAATTTCGATGATTTATGACATTGGTTGATCCCGATACGAGTTAGGGTCAAAATACCACTCTAAAATAATAAAACAAGGCTTCCGATATGATAGGTTTCGTCCAAATGAAATAATATTGAAAAGAAAACGAAAGAGTCAAAAATAGTACAGCAGGACGCCGTCCCACATAGCTAGACGCCGTCCTGCCCTTTGAAGTGGGACGCCGTCATGGTCATTCGAGACGCCGTCTTGATCTTTATACCGGGACGCCGTCCTGCCTTTTAGGACGACGTCCCGAAGTAGGTGTACCCGACTTTTTCTGCTTTTTACCTAATTTCTCCACTTTAAAACATCAGTTTTGGGACTGTTTCATCAGAATACGAACCAGAGAGTTTAGAGGCGATTTTCAGGAGAAAATTGGAGAACTCCAACCTCTTTGAAGAGGCTCAACATCAAGGCATCATCCATCAAAACCTTCTTCATCCAAGAACTCTTGTTCTTGTAGGTTATTTACTTGTTCTCAGCAATGATTTCAGTTAATAATTTGATTGTATTGTTGTCTGTTACCATGATTGTTGGCTAGTTTTTATAATGTTTGTCTAGATTAATAACCAAGGTATTGGATGTAATCTTATTGATTGAATGTATTATGCGTGATAGATTGAAGCTTGAATTAAGAACCATGCTTATTGTTGTTAAAATCATTTGTATCTAGTTAATTGATATGTTGTTGATAAAGAGAACTCTTGTTGATGTATCATATTGATTTACAATCAACTTGTCTTAGATTGATTGTTTGCTAAACCGGACCAAGGGGGTAAACTAGATTAAAACGGTTAAACAAAATAGGAATGAATTGTGTAGAGCGAACGCAAAGACAATTGTTATTCAAGTCTTTGATCTTGTTGATCAACTAGTCACAAACGAAAAGGTCTAAGTAATAGGGAACCCTCGCTTAGTAATTCTAGTTTGAGTACTTGCTAAAGAGAACTCTTGGCGAGTCAATTTAGGTGATTAGCATGCTTATAGTTATTTGATTACAAATACAAGAACCATAGTGAAAAGGGAACCCTTGATCTTGTTATTGTATTTGCGTGTTTATCCGAGAGAACTCTTAGTGAACCTATTAGATAACTACACACATAATTATTCAATCAGGACTTAATATCTAAAAATACATCCAATACCGAGGGTAAAATATCTAGATAAACATTTCATCTCTTTGATTTAATTCAAAACTATCTTACTTGCTTTATTTGCATTTATTCTCATTTCATAAACTTAAAAGACAAAAATATTGTTTTTACATTTAACCTTCTTTGATTTGGCTAAATCGTTAAATAGCCACCAAAACATAAAACTTGTACTTTTAACTTTCATTCACTTAGTTAATCATAATATAGTTTCTAATTCTAGTTTGACTGATATAACTGTCCTTGGAACGATACACGGAACTAAACCAGTTACTATACTACTACACGATCGGGTACACTGCCCGTTAGTGTGTAGCAATCTCTAAAACTGGTATTTTCCATACGATAATTCATATACCACTTTTCGCACATCAAGTTTTTGGCGCCGCTGCCGGGGACAGTTTTGTGTCAAAATAGAATTATTAACTGATTTGTGATTAAGTAGTTTCTTAATTATTTTAAATTTTTAATAATCTTTGATTTTTAAACTTATAGAATCGGTATGTTTAATAATTTTTGTTAGTTGTGTGATTGACAGTTTATAGGTCGCATATGCCACATACCCGAAGTTCAGAATCTCCATTACTTACACCGTTTACAGAACCTGATAGAAAGCTTGGTAGGATTTCAAAAGAAGTACTTGAAATTTTTGAATCTTCATCAAAGCAAGAAACCTTTGATTCAGAATCAAGTACGACCAAGCCTCGATATTCAGACTTTGGTAAACCCGTTCAACCCCCAAATTTTGAAATGGAAGGAGAAAGACCGTTGGTACCACGACAATCAATGGCAGCAAAGATGAAAGCAACCCGGACCGGACAAGGTAGTGCTATTACTCCACCTACTGGTGAGGTAACTTTTGAAATAAAAGGACCTATTCTTCAAATGATTAATAACATGTGTCAATTTGGTGGTGGTCCGAATGAAGATGCAAACGAACATATTCGTCTCTTTCAAGAGATATGTCTTCTATTTAAACTTAAACCAGAAACTGAACAGGCCATATTATTAAGACTTTTCCCTTGGACACTCCAAGGGGAAGCACGAAGTTGGTTAGATTCATTGGCCGAGGCTACGATAGAAACGTGGGATGGTATGTTGGAAAAATTTCTTAAGAAATATTTTCCAGCATCCAAGTCCGCGAGACTCCAACACGAAATTACCCAATTCTGTCAAAAGCCGATGGAAACCCTGTACGAAGCATGGAATCGATTTTCCAAAATGCTAAGAGGTTGTCCAAACCATGGTTTGGATACCTTTCAAAAGGTCCAAATCTTTTACAAAGGTTGTGATGTAGCAACCCGAATTTCAATTGACCAAGCGGCCGGTGGTTCTCTTATGGACAAAACCGAACAAGAGGCTTATGAGATAATCGAGAAACTAGCCGATTATTCTCATGAGTGGCATCAAGAACGCCCAATTACTCGAAATGCTCAAGTCCAAAGCGCCGGTGCTTATGATGACTTAAGCTCCCTAGGTGTAAAAATAGATGGTGTTGTCCGAAACATGGACAAAATCACCAAGGAAATCCATAGTATGAAAGTAGGTTGTGAATACTGTGGAGGTCTCCACTTAGGAAAAGATTGTGATGCCGGGTTAACCATGGCTCAAAAAGAAGAAGTGGCTTTCATAAGCCAAAGAAATAATAACCAGTTTCAGGGAAGAGCCCAATTTAACCGGAACTTTAACAACCCCTACAACCCTCAAGGTCAAACTTCCAATTTTCAACAAGGGTCAGGTAGTGGGTTCCAACAACAAACTCCGGGTTTTTACCAAAAACCCCAACAGGAAGAGAAAAAGTCAAATTTAGAGAGTATGTTGGAAAAGTTAATTACATCACAAACTCAGCTTGTCACAAATATAAACCAAACCAACGAGAAAAACGAACATCAATTTAGAAACCAACAAGCATCAATTCAAAATTTAGAAAAACAAATGAGTGGTTTAGCCAATTTACTGAGCGAGAGGAAACCAGGTAGTTTACCGGGCGATACCAGTAAAAACCCACGAAATGAGCACGCAAATGTTATCACCACACGGAGTGGTCTAGCATACGATGCTCCAAAAATGCCCGAAAATTCTGATTTCAAGGTTCCAATGAACCAAAATGATGAACCGGTTAAGGAGCGGGAAAAAGTGGTTGAAAAGGAAGAACGGGAAAAACCCGTAGTGAAACCATATCAACCACCGCTCCCATACCCAAGAAAACAACAACAAGAGAGGCTAGAGGCCGAAAGGTCAAAATTCCTAGATATGTTTAAACAAATTAACATAAACATGCCTTTCATTGATGTAATCTCAGGTATGCCCAAGTATGCTAAGTTTTTAAAAGACTTACTTACTAATCGGAAGAAAATGGAGGAACTTTCATCCGTCACCATGAATGCAAATTGTTCAGCAATTTTGATGAACAAAATACCGAAAAAGTTAGCTGATCCTGGAAGTTTTACCATACCATGTCTCCTGGGAGATTTGGAATGCATTAAAGCATTAGCGGATTTAGGGGCTAGCATAAATTTAATGCCTTATTCATTATATGTTAAGCTAAACCCCGGGGAACTGAAACCAACTCGAATGGCAATCCAACTAGCAGACCGCTCTGTTAAATTCCCTCGTGGAATTTTAGAGAATATGTTAGTAAAAGTCGGTACCCTAGTATTTCCGGCTGATTTTGTAATTCTAGACATGGAGGAGGACACACGTGTGCCTCTTATATTAGGTCGACCTTTCCTCAATACCGCTAGAGCTATGATAGATGTTCATGGGCAGAAATTGACCCTTAGTATTGAGGATATGAAGGTTACCTTTTCCGTTGACCATGCCTTGCAGTACCCCGAGTCTACTGATGATCAATGTTATTATTTGCAAACCGTAGACACGTATTCGGAGTTATTGCAGGAATTTCCAGAATTGCACGGTACAGGAGAATGCATTTTTGCGTAAGGTGATGATGAAGCAATGGTGGAAGAAGTGGAGATGTTGACCACTTTGATGGCTAACGGGTATGAGCCAAATGATGAAGAGTACAGAAAGTTGGATTTAGGGAATGAATACCGATGTAAAACATCGATTGAAGAACCTCCCGTTTTGGAACTAAAGCCACTTCCAAGTCACTTGGAATATGCTTACCTACAAGAAGGTTCTACTCTCCCGGTGATCATTTCATCCGAACTCTCTGTAAGTGAGAAATCTAAGCTTGTTTCCATGTTAAAAGCCCATAAAACGGCTCTAGCATGGAAAATTCATGACATCAAGGGTATAAGTCCCTCTTATTGTACACATAAGATATTAATGGAAGATAACTATAAGCCGTGTGTATAAAGACAAAGGCGACTCAACCCCAATATGCAAGAAGTTGTTAAGAAGGAGATTGTAAAACTCCTAGATGCGGGTCTTATTTATCCAATTTTGGATAGTCCTTGGGTGAGTCCGGTCCAATGCGTGCCCAAAAAGGGTGGCATGACCGTTGTCACAAATGAAGACGACCAATTAATTTCTACCAGGACTATCACGGGTTGGAGGGTATGCATTGATTACAGGAAATTAAATGATGCTACCCGAAAAGACCATTTTCCCCTTCCTTACATTGATCAAATGTTGGAAAGATTAGCGGGAAAGAATTTTTATTGTTTTCTTGACGGTTTCTCGGGATATTTCCAAATCCCTATAGCACCCGAGGACCAAGAGAAAACGACCTTTACATGTCATTATGGTACTTTCTCCTATCGGCGTATGCCTTTTGGCTTATGCAATGCTCCTGCTACCTTTCAAAGGTGTATGGTAGCTATTTTTCATGACATGATTGAAGACTTTATGGAAGTATTCATGGATGACTTCTCAGTCTTCGGTGATTCTTTTAACTCATGTCTTAAAAATCTTGAGCTTATGTTGATTAGGTGTGAAGAATCAAATCTTGTACTAAACTGGGAAAAATGCCATTTTATGGTAAAAGAGGGAATTGTATTGGGTCATAAAATTTCTTGTGCAGGTCTTGAGGTGGATCGGGCTAAAGTGGAAGTAATAGCCAAATTACCACCACCAACGAATGTGAAAGGTGTTAGAAGTTTTCTGGGGCACGCCGGTTTTTACCGGCGGTTCATTAAAGATTTTTCCAAAATTGCAACTCCCATGAACAAACTTCTTGAGAAGGACGCTCCATTTGTCTTTACGGACGAGTGTCTTACCGCCTTTAATCTTCTTAAAGCAAAGCTCACGCAGTCACCGATTCTCATATCGCCGAATTGGTCAATACCATTCGAACTTATGTGTGACGCCAGTGACTTTGCTATTGGTGCCGTCTTGGGGCAAAGAATAGAAAAACATTTCAAGCCCATTTACTATGCTAGTAAGACACTGCAAGGAGCCCAACTTAATTACACTACCACCGAGAAGGAACTCCTTGCAATCGTCTTTTCGTTTGACAAATTCCGATCCTATTTAGTGCTAGCAAAGACGGTTGTCTACACAGACCACTCGACATTAAAGTACTTGCTTTCTAAGCAAGATGCTAAACCCCGTTCAATACGTTGGGTCTTGCTTTTGCAAGAATTCGACATCGATATAAAAGATAAAAAGGGTGCCGAAAACCTAGCTGCCGATCACCTTTCTCGACTTGAGAACCCGAATCTTGGGGTTCTACATGAGACCGTTATCCAAGATAATTTTCCTGATGAAAATCTCACGAGAGTTGAGAAAATTAATGATCCATGGTTTGTAGACATTGCCAACTATCTTGCGGGTGGATTCCTAGAAACCGGTATGTCACACCAGAAAAGAAAGAAATTCTTTAGTGACTTAAAATACTATTTTTGGGAACACCCATATCTCTTTAAACAGTGTCCCGATGGGATAATCCGTCGGTGTGTTTCGGGGAAGGAATGCACCGAAATTCTGCTTGACTGTCACCTTGGTCCAACAGGTGGGCACTTTGGTCCCCAAATCACGGGGAAGAAAGTTTACGAGGCCGGTTTCTATTGGCCTACCATATTCAAAGATGCCTACGCTGTTTGTAAGGCTTGTGACGCGTGCCAACGGACCGGTCAAATAACTAAACGGGATGAAATGCCTCAACAAAGCATCCAAGTATGCGAGGTGTTCGATGTTTGGGGAATTGACTTTATGGGCCCCTTTCCAAAATCTCACTCTTACCTCTACATACTTGTCGCCATAGATTATGTTTCTAAATGGGCGGAGGCAAAGCCTCTACCAACAAATGATGGCCGAGTAGTGGTAAATTTTTTGATGGAGCTTTTCTCTAGATTTGGCACGCCAAAAGCTCTTATAAGTGACCGGGGCACCCACTTTTGCAATAAGCAAATGGAAAAGGTGTTGAAAAGATATGGAGTAATCCATAAAATTTCGACATCCTATCATCCCCAGACGAGTGGGCAAGTAGAAAACACCAACCGGTCATTAAAACGCATACTAGAAAAGACCGTTGGTGCTAATCCAAAAGAGTGGTCAAACAAGTTATATGATGCATTGTGGGCATTTCGCACGGCCTACAAAACACCGATTGGAACAACTCCTTTCCGTATGGTATACGGAAAAGCATGCCATCTCCCGTTGGAGATTGAACATAAAGCACATTGGGCGCTAAGGGCATGCAATTTGGATTACCAAGAAGCGGGTCGGTTACGTTTGACCCAACTAAATGAATTAGATTAGTTGAGGCTTGAAGCCTATGACAACTCTCTAATTTACAAGGAAAAAACTAAACAATGGCACGACAAGAGATTGAAACATCCAAAAGAATTCATGGAAGGAGATCGTGTCCTTGTTTACAACTCCCGTTTCAAGTTATCACCCGGAAAGCTTAAGTCCCGATGGACGGGACCATTTGTGGTGAGAAGGGTGTACCCTTATGGAACGATTGAAATGGTAAACTGGAAAGGTGATATTTTTAAAGTGAATGGCCACCGGGTCAAACACTACGTTGATGGTCCCCTGGAAATTGAGGATGAGGTTAGCCTCAACTTCAAGAAAAACGCCTAAATCAAAACGGGGACGAGTTTGGTGAACGACTCATAAAAAAAATGGTTCACATTTGTAATTAGGTTTGTATTGTGTGCGCGATAAATTTTAGTTTGGTACAAAATGATTAACGTATGACCTCGAAACGCGAACGACTCGAGAAATCAGATCAGTGAGTTTTAGTGTTACGGGACGCCGTCCCATTTAGCTAGACGCCGTCCCACTTTTAAGATCAAGACGCCGTCTCAATTAGCTCGACGCCGTCCCAAAGTACTAACCGAGACGCCGTCCTCCATTCCGAGACGACGTCCCGAACCCCTGAGTCAGAAAAAAAAAAAAAAATTGTGAAAATTGCACTATGATTTGTGATGAATATGATTAGTATGCAAGGTTAAATGCTATGACCTATGACACAACATACTTGAATCCTTTAGGTCCTAAGTTTGTGCTACTTTGTTAAGTTGTGATTTTCGTTTTTGAAAGTGTGTTAATGAATTCAAGTCGAGTTTGGTTGACTCTGGTATAAACTTGTAACATGCACTTTTGTTTAAATGAATCATAATAACTTTTTGAACTAGGAATTGAATGATTAAGTTCTCCTGCTACTCGGTTATGTTTAGCTAACATTAACACAACGGTTTCTATGTTCTTTTGGTTTTGTGTATAATGTTTTGCAGGGACAATCAAGCAGGGGAGGACCGGCTAAAAGAGGAAGACCATCAGGTTTGGCTCCACCAAGACAACCACCACCACCACCACCACAACAACATCATTCATCGTCTTCTTCCGGAGAAGAAGAAGAGGAGGATCTAAATGATCCTCGAGTTTGGTTAACACAGGTACAGAATGATGAAGACTACACCGAAACTTTTGAGAGAATTAACCGCAGGCCGATTAATGCCACTTGGTATTTTATCTGGGGGCCATTGGAGGAGGCGGGCATGCGCCGACATGTTACTAATTTACTCGCCATTCCTTACGGTAGAGTAGTAGCCCACGCCTGGGAACATGTTTTTAGCATCAATGAACCAATCTACCCGGTGCTTCTTAAAGAATTCTACTCTACTATGCGGTTTAGCAATGTAAGTGATTATTTGTCAACTGAGTTTCTACGGTTTCGTCTAGGAGGCCAAGATAGGGGTTTGAGCAGTTTTCAGCTTTGTAGAATTCTGGGTATTTTTGAGGAACTCACCGACACACAGTTAGGTGAATACTTGAGGGCTTCTGATTATGTTGGCCGACATCAGTTTGATGACACTTCTTATTGGCGCAGAATTTGTAAGCCAAATAATGCGCCGGCACATTTTCGATCAAGCAAACACCGGTACAACGAAATCGCAGCCCGAGATGATAAGCTGCTTCACCGACTCATCGCATGCACCTTTAATGCGAGGATTGAGGGACATGAGAAGGTGAAAATATTAGATTTGTGGATTATGGATCAAATCAAGCGGGGGGCCTATACCGACATTCCTGGGTTAATCGGTAACTATTTTCTTTCCATTGCTACAGAGACACGGCTACAGAAGCCACTTCTGGGGGGGCACTACATAACCCGATTTGCCCGACACTTTAACATTGATTTCGACAGATTACAGGAACTTACGAGTATCATGAAACCATTGAAAAAGGTTTTTTATATTAATGCCGAAATCATTATGAAAGACAGGAATGGGCATTTGGTACCCTTTGTGGCAGCAGGTGCAGGTGGCGCGAGTAGCAGTGGTGTTCAACAAGAGCAGCGGCAGGAAGAGGAGGCGGAAATGGAGGCACAGACCAATGTTGGTGAACAGGTTCCGTGGCATCCGTCCCAAGCGAATTGGGACAGTTTGGTTGGTAGTGTTAACAACATGAGATTGAGCCTGAACGAACAAAGGAGGCACAACCAACAAATGTGGGATAGTCAGGAAAGAATGGAGCGACGACAGATCGCTCAAGTACATGATCAGGGGTGGAACAGTTATGGTATTGATTGGAATAACCATAACTCTGAGTTATTTTATTCTAACCCCGAACAGTACTACGGTACGACACGTCTGACGCCACAATATTACACGGATCCGGAACACCCACCTCCACCTCATCCGATTTATAACTCTTCAGCTGCGATGCAAGAAGCTCGGGAAAGATTTGAGAGAGAATATCCACATGGGCGCCCGTACCGCGATGGTTCGGGTAATTATTCCTGGCCATACGGTAACTAGGCCTGCGTGCCTATTTGATCATTTTGTACTTTGGTTTGAGACTATTTTATTTGTGTGATGTATTTTGATACAATTTCGGTTTGTAATAATATACTAATGTGTGGTTTGATAAACGGATGTGGTTGTAAAAACACCGTTATTTTTATATGCTTTGTGTGGTTTGTTTATTTGTGCAGCATGATTGAACTTCAAAGACTGGCATTAAGTTCAGCGACATTTGATATTATGATGTGTGTATGATGATAATCGCGGACTAGACGATGCTCTTATGCTGGCAGTAAGTTCAGCGGCATCCGTCTACATGTTCCACGATTTACAGGTTCAAAATTGGAAATTTCTACAATCACCCTATCACTTTGCCCTCTAAATTTAATCCTTTTTCTGATTTCATGCAATGAGGGCCTTGCATGATCTCAAGTGTGGGGTGGGGAGTAGAAATTTATCGGGAACTCGTTTTACTAAAATTAAGGCGTTCAAGGCAACATAACTTGTAAAAGGTTAAATTTTATAAAATTGATTTTAAAATTTATCGACGGATTAAGATCAGGTTTAACAACCGAATTTCCGTTATAAATATAAATTTTTAAAAGATATTTTATAAACTTAATTGATTATAAGCTTATTTAAAAAATTTTAAAATTTTCAAGTAGCCTTAAAAACGATTAAAAGCCCAAAAACCACGTTATACACATTATGGTCTTAAAATCTAGAAAATAAATGTTGGTTTACATTTTAAATTATTAATAGTCTTTGAAGTTGCTCCATCATTCAATTATTTGAATGAAAATCCTACTAGTTTATTAAGCTAACTTGTAGGTCACTTGTACCAAAACGAGTGTAAACCGTGAGAGAGTGGTGATTGTATAGCGTGGTCGGAAACCGGATCTCGCGCCAGATCGAAAACCTTAAGGACGATCCTCATTGTTTCTCCTAACAAGGATAATGTTGTGTTCGACCACCTATTATGACCAATAGGATGTATCTATTCCATCCTCAAGGAAGTAAAGTCTTCCGAATGACACACTTACTGATTCAATTCAGAAGATGTAGTCCAGACCAGTTGTAGGGTGACAAAAACTCTTGAAAAGTCATTACTAACATCGACTGGAAATCTACCAGGCCTCAACGTCAAACAGGGAAACTGGTAGTCAAGGTTTGTCTCAATGAGGGGGATTAACTAGTAAAACGGGGGGGGGGGGGGGGGCACCATGTATACACAAAATGTTAGTGATTTATCAGATCCCCGGAAGGATAACCTCCAGAAAGGTAATATATCAGCTTTTAAGCCTGATGAACTTCAATCTTTATGATTGACTTAACGGATTAGATGATTACCTCATGATTATCAATGATATCCGGACGTAATGTGTATCCTCCTAAGCACATTATTTTCTACCGACATCTCGCGATGTTAGGTACCGTGGGAGGGATTGGCTTGACCAATAGCGGGAAACCCGCACTCATTTTTCAAAATTCAGAAAATCCGACAAAATCGGAAAACGTGTCTAGTATTAAAAACTAGCATGATATTTTCAAAACCATAAAACGTTTTCATCAAGGTCCTGATTTCCCTAGGATCAAATTTTTCGGATACTTGGCTCAAATCTCCCAAAAATGTGTGTGTGTGTTTCCATTGTGTATAAAGCGTGCGTGTGATTTCAATAAAAGTGTACTATACTTAAAGCGTGTGTTTCCATTGTGTATATAGCGTGAGTGTGTTACTTAAAGCGTGTGTTTCATATCGTGTGTGTTGTGTTTTATATCAACATGTGTGTTTCGTGTGCTTCGAGTGATTCATGTAATGTATGTAATCTATATTGTGTGATTATGATTGATATTGTTCTACTTTGTAACGAAAGAATTGCTTGAGGACAAGCAAGGTTTAAGTGTGGGGTGTTTTGATATTGCTCAATTACATCATATATATCTATCGCAATATCGCTTAAAACGCTCTATAATCGAAGATAATGAAGGTGATCTACAAGTGATAAGCCAAGATGCGCGAATTTGTATCGGAAGAATGATTTGCAAAGAATTTCGATGATTTATGACATTGGTTGATCCCGATACGAGTTAGGGTCAAAATACCACTCTAAAATAATAAAACAAGGCTTCCGATATGATAGGTTTCGTCCAAATGAAATAATATTGAAAAGAAAACGAAAGAGTCAAAAATAGTACAGCAGGACGCCGTCCCACATAGCTAGACGCCGTCCTGCCCTTTGAAGTGGGACGCCGTCATGGTCATTCGAGACGCCGTCTTGATCTTTATACCGGGACGCCGTCCTGCCTTTTAGGACGACGTCCCGAAGTAGGTGTACCCGACTTTTTCTGCTTTTTACCTAATTTCTCCACTTTAAAACATCAGTTTTGGGACTGTTTCATTAGAATACGAACCAGAGAGTTTAGAGGCGATTTTCAGGAGCAAATTTGAGAACTCCAACCTCTTTGAAGAGGCTCAACATCAAGGCATCATCCATCAAAACCTTCTTCATCCAAGAACTCTTGTTCTTGTAGGTTATTTACTTGTTCTCAGCAATGATTTCAGTTAATAATTTGATTGTATTGTTGTCTGTTACCATGATTGTTGGCTAGTTTTTATAATGTTTGTCTAGATTAATAACCAAGGTATTGGATGTAATCTTATTGATTGAATGTATTATGCGTGATAGATTGAAGCTTGAATTAAGAACCATGCTTATTGTTGTTAAAATCATTTGTATCTAGTTAATTGATATGTTGTTGATAAAGAGAACTCTTGTTGATGTATCATATTGATTTACAATCAACTTGTCTTAGATTGATTGTTTGCTAAACCGGACCAAGGGGGTAAACTAGATTAAAACGGTTAAACAAAATAGGAATGAATTGTGTAGAGCGAACGCAAAGACAATTGTTATTCAAGTCTTTGATCTTGTTGATCAACTAGTCACAAACGAAAAGGTCTAAGTAATAGGGAACCCTCGCTTAGTAATTCTAGTTTGAGTACTTGCTAAAGAGAACTCTTGGCGAGTCGATTTAGGTGATTAGCATGCTTATAGTTATTTGATTACAAATACAAGAACCATAGTGAAAAGGGAACCCTTGATCTTGTTATTGTATTTGCGTGTTTATCCGAGAGAACTCTTAGTGAACCTATTAGATAACTACACACATAATTATTCAATCAGGACTTAATATCTAAAAATACATCCAATACCGAGGGTAAAATATCTAGATAAACATTTCATCTCTTTGATTTAATTCAAAACTATCTTACTTGCTTTATTTGCATTTATTCTCATTTCATAAACTTAAAAGACAAAAATATTGTTTTTACATTTAACCTTCTTTGATTTGGCTAAATCGTTAAATAGCCACCAAAACATAAAACTTGTACTTTTAACTTTCATTCACTTAGTTAATCATAATATAGTTTCTAATTCTAGTTTGACTGATATAACTGTCCTTGGAACGATACACGGAACTAAACCAGTTACTATACTACTACACGATCGGGTACACTGCCTGTTAGTGTGTAGCAATCTCTAAAACCGGTATTTTCCATACGATAATTCATATACCACTTTTCGCACATCAACACCATTGTGTGATGGTGCGTAAAATGGAGTGGATTGCGAGACAATCCCACAATTCATATGGTCCAAAAACTCTTGACTCATACACTCACTTCTTCCATCAGAGCGAAGTGCTTTAATGGTCTTTCCAAGCTGACTATCTACTTTATTTTGAACGTTTCAAAAACTTAGTGTTTATGTTTCAGCAAGTAAACATAACCATATGTGCTATAACCATCAGTTAATGTAATGAAGTATGATTCACCATTCTAGACATTGTTCTAAAAGGGCCACATACATCAATATGTATTAGTCCTAAAAGATCTTTAGCTCTTTCACCTAAATCAGAGAAAGGAGCCTTTGTCATCTTTTCATATAAATATGACTCGCATATATCAAATGACTCATAGCCAGTTAATTCCAAAAGTCCATTTGATTGGATTTTTGAAGTGAGTTGTTTGTGTATATGACAAAGACAACAATGTCATTGATAGGTCTTATTCAAGTCTTGCTTGAATCGTTTGGCGGTACAAGTATACACATAATTCTCATTTGAAATCACACCATGCATATCGATTCCAAAAATACCATCACATGGATAGGTATTAAAATAAAAAATATTATCCTTAGAAACTGAAACACAAAAGTGCGTATATGCAAGTTCAAAACCAACATATTTCAAACTATGTAGCTCGTAATACTATGAGTGTAATGCCATTGTTCCAACAAAATAATGAGGTCACTTGGAAGAGTAAGCTCATAGGAATCAATGTCTTCAGCAGATGCTCAATCCCCATTTCCAACTCGCAAATCCAATGTGTCTTTCTTAAGTTTAATACTTCTTCTCATTCCCTTCATATTGTTACAGATGTGAAGGCCACGACCAATAACAAAAATCCAGGAATCACTAGAAGAAAAGATATAACTGTGTATAGAATATACTTGATTGTTAGTCACACCAGCTTCGCCATTTTTCAGCTTAGATTGGTAGATAGGATAATTCCTTCTCTAATGGTCAACTTTTCCACAATGAAAACATTTAGTGTCTTTTGTAGGGTTTCCTTCTTGGAAGGTGGAATATATTTCCTAGCAAATTATTTGGCATTTTCCTTCCACAATGTATTGGCTTATTCTTGTTCACCCCACCATCCATCTTCTTCTGCTCATCGAACAACATCCGATAAACACTTTGCAGAATAGCAACAATTGTGTCAGCAAGAGGATCGGGTAAGGGTTCTTTAATTTTATTCAACTTCTATTGATATTTGAGAACAATTCTCTTATTGCGGTGCTTGTCTAGGAAATTTGAACCATTAAGTTTATCTTTCTACAACAAAGAAGGAAGTGTGTTTTAGTTCACGTTTTGATTGTTTGACATCTACAACATATATAAGATTCAATTTAGTATTTTTGATATTGAGCTTTAATAAATTAACTACCCAAGTTTTTGTTTATTTTTAAAAACAATTAATTTACGAAAGCCTAAGATCCACATAGAGGTTCCATAGCCACATTTGTTGATCAGCTAGAAGTTATGGAGTCTATTGCTAGGTAGCGGGTACCAATTGCATTACAAGTGCAACTCTTAGATCTTTATGAGACCTAGAGATATATGTAGTCCAACAACCCACTATTATCTACTAGCATGTTTTTCCCATCCTTTCCTCGAACTCAGGTCTCACAGTGAATACGATTAAGTCATCCAATTTGGAAACAGTGGAAATTCATGCTAGTCTCACTATATCAGAAAATCCACCTAGTGGCTATAATTCGATTAGGTCTCACCATAACCAAAAAATAACGAGGAGTGTTTGCAAGCTCATTGAATGGCATGACTTAAATTTGACAGGTATTTCTAAAAAACTTTGTGTCAACGAATAATGCATGCACACAAGATTCGCCACACTATTTGTTAAAATCATTTTAACCAATTATATATGTCGATCGTGTTTATGGGTCTAGTTTGTTATTTAATTTTTAGCATAAAAATAACAAATACACAAACGTGTATCGTTTTAAAACAGTTTTAAAAGATGTCGCTCATATATATTATTTGAGTTTCAAAACTTTTAACGTTAAACTCATTAGAGTTAAACTTTATTTTAAAATCGTCAATTTTAATCTTTGAAGCTCTATACCAGTTTTATTTGATGTTAAATAATTTGAGTCTCAAAATTATTTAATTTTAAACTCGTTAGATATTAAGCTTTTAAAATTATCAATTTTAATATTTGAAACCCGTTACCGGTTTTATTTAATGTTTTCATCAAAACATTTAGCATATATTATAATCAACAATTATATATGAATGCGTAAAATAAAACACAATCATGCATCACACACATACATAGCCTAGCCCAAAAATTCTATGCTTGATCCCATGAGCCGACATGAGATCAAGAGGTCAAACTAAGGACAATCCATAGCTCCCATTTGATTCAAGAACCAAATGAAAACTTGTCAAACACCATTGTTGTTAACTTGATCCAATCGCCATCTTCTAAGCCAAATTACGCGTTGCATCTTTATCTTCAATCTTCATCTTGTTACATTATTTAAATTTGAAAAATTCAACTAATCTAGTACTTTTACAAATTGAAATAAACCTAAATACAATACTATGAAATTGAAAATAAATAAAATGCAACTTTGGCTTCTATGGCCTCCAAATAAATCAAAAAACAACATGGCATAAAATTACCGTAACCAACAATCACAACAATCATACATTGGTCGAGACATTATGGGCTATGTATGCAATCACAACTTAATAACAACATTATTAAACCTATATATGGCTTGTCCATGGTTACAATGCATGTGTATAACCATGGAACATAATAAATATTAAATAACCAACAATTATCCAAGCCATAACTATTAAATTCAAAATTTAAACAATGAATTTCTTCATATCTTATTCGTGCGTCATGAGGTAATCAACAAAGTTGACTTTCAAAACCATAAAGGTTTTGACTTTTACCAATTCACCACAAAGCTAGATCTAAGAAATTACGTGATAATTAAGACGATGTAAAATCAGCTCTGATACCACTGATGGAAAATTGTGTGTACTTTTAACAATTCAGATTAACGCAGTGGATAGTTAAAATAATAAACTTTTATTATTTTATGAACAACAATTACAAGATTAAATAACCACTTATTTAATAAAACATGCACATGATTATCTTTTCCCAATGAGATCCAGTTACATCATAATAATTATTATGAATATAAATTTATAAAGTGAGTTAGTAATATACCTTTGCAAATTGATGTCCACTAGAAGGTTGAAACGAACACCTTATTGAAGAGAAACCTACGATCAAAGGATATGATCGTCTCTTTGGATAGTCCACTATACTTACAAACAACGACAATGAATGCTAGTCTAAACTCAAGTAACATATTATAATAATCGTATTATTATAATACAACAAAAATAATAATACTCCGTATGGTTTAGTATTTACTTTTCAATAGAACTAAAAACAAACTGAGGTTGATTTACGTTTGTGCACCAAAAGAAATTGGCACCAAAATAAATTAGGAATTTTGTTTCTCTTATACACGTGATGAAGAGTCAAAAGGATGAGTTTCTCTTTTTTTCATTTTTCGTACTACACCCAAACACAAAGTATACTGAGTTATAGCTAGCCACCAACCCCGAAGTCTGTTAAGGAAAAATATAAACGCGTAAATAATTTGTTTTCAATTCCATTCCCTTTTTAAAAGATACGGAGTATCAATTCTGTTATATGGAACAACGTTTGCAACTTATTGACCAAGTTACCAATGATATTATTTAATAATAATTAATAATTAATTAATATCTCAATTAATTATTTTATAATTAAATATTACTTGAGTAATATATATACAACATATATATATTTTATTTAACATCTAGGTGTATATATGTGTAACCCCCAAGGCTCAAATAAATTTAATCATATAATTATATGTTGTACCTTGCACATTAATCCTACAATCTTCAAGCTCGTCTGCGTGAAAAACAGCTTTTAATCTTGTGTTTTTGGTATATGTAGCTCTATGGGCAATAGTTAAGGTTTCCCATTATAAAATGATTCTATCATTTATTAGCTAATTCCATGCTAAATTAGAATTCAACTCACTTCAAATTTAAGAAGATCACTCATAACCGACACTTTCCATATAAGATTTATAGCGGTACTAAGACCGTTATTAGTGGTGACGGGCGTGATGGGTGTTTTTGTGGGGTATAGTGCTGATTTGGCAAAGGTGATGGTGTGATGGAGTTTGTAGTGGTAGGCATCATGGTTGTGTGATGGGTTAAATTGGTCCCACATTTTAATTTTATTTTCATTTTTATTTGAATTATTATTATAATTATTATTTTTATTATTTTTATTGTTATTATTATTTTTACTAATTATAACATATTAATTTTTTTTAACATCACTTTTATTAAAACATCAAACACGGTTACATTTTTTTGAAACTAAACACAAACATGGTTAACACAATTACAACGAGGATTAAGTTAAACATCTAGAAATCATCTGAATCATATAAAGGGAACTTGTCATCCGAATTATCCGAATAGAACTTTACATCCGTGTCGTATTGTGGCCCGGAAGGTACATAGTCCTCTTCATCAGAATACACAATGTATTCTTTGAGAAATTCGGACTCTTAGAAAAATCATACTTGTTTGTGGTCAACAGGTATGTCTTCTTTGAGAAATTCAAGCAGATCGGACAATTGATAATTGCGGACGTTCAAACAATACTCCCTTTGCTCACCATCGGAGTAATTCTTGACCTGACGGTCGAATTCACCACTGAAGTTAACCTGTAGCATAACAGACATTTGACTCATTTTGAACTTGAATATGAGATGTTTAGTAAATTAAGAAGTAGGGGTATGAGGTATGATTTGATGAGAAATGAGGGGTTGTATTTATAGAGGTAGAATAAAGATGTTGAATATGGCTTTAATAATTAAAGCATCTCTGTTGAAAACAACTTTAATCAATAAAGCATCTATGTTGAATACAGCTTTAATTAAAGCATCTCTGTCGAAAACAGCTTTAATCAATATAACATTTCTATTGAATAGAGCTTTAATTAAAGAATATCTGTTGAAAACAGCTTTAATCAATAAAACATCTATGTTGAATACAACTTTAATTAAAGAATCTTTGTTAAATACAGCTTTAATTAATAAAGAATCTCCGTTGAATACAGCTTTAATCAATAAATCATCTCTATTTGAATAACTATATAAAAAATAAAGCGAAATTTACACAAATTCAAATTAAAAATTACAAAATTTATTAAAATTAATAAGTCGACAATTACAACTGATTCAACTTATTCAAATTAAACATACTACAAACTGAAAGTAAATTAAGCGTTTAAACTTCTAAATTTTGGTGGAAGGCCCCAAATATGTTCAGTGAGATCATGTCAAAGTTGGTCATGAATGTTTCTATCTCGGTATTTCTTGTTCTCTTACATCACGACTTGTAGATCGATTCCTTACATAGTTAGGATTAGCTTCATCAGTCCTAAGTAATTCTTCCTCAAGCCATGTAATGTTGTAGCCATTATCCTTGACTATCATGTTGTGAAAGAGCACACAACGATACAATATTCGCCTCAACTTGTTGACACTGTGTGGTCGTCCAGCCATTTGTAATATATGGAATCTACCCTGAAGAATACCGAATGTTCTCTCGACATCTTTACGCGCACTTTCTTGAAATCTTTTAAATTTTGCACGTGGCTCATCGGTTGGGGTCGAATACGCCTTCATCAACGTTGACCAATCTGGATAAATACCGTCCGCCAAATAATAGCCATTTGTGTATTCATTTCCATTTACAGTAAATGGAGCAAAGGTGCAGTTCCATTCTTGATGTCATCAAACAACGAAGATTGATTCAAAACACTAACATCAGTGTTTACACCTGCGACACCGAAGAATGCATGCCAAATCCATGTATCATCTGAAGCAACTGCTTCAATAACTATGGTCGGGTGACCTTGATGACCACTAGTATATTGCCATTTCCAAGTAGTTGGACAATTTTCCACTTCCAGTGCATGCAGTCAATGCTTCCAAGCATTCCTCTAAACCCATGTTTTTCTTCGTGTGCACAATAGAAACGAGCTATATCGCTACTGTAAGACCCTATTTCCTGTTTCAATTCAATGGGACGTCGTCCCAATTACTGGACGCCATCATGTCCTTTTGTACTAGACGATGTCCCACATTCCAGACGCCGTCCAAATGTGATGATGGGCCAGCTGTTAGTTTTGTTTTAAAAAAGGGGCAAATTGGTAATTTCACTTAGGTGTCGGTTTGGAGCCTTCAAAGCTGATCCATTGGCCATTTGTAGATCTCATTCACCCACACAAACACTCTCTTCAAACCCTAGTGAGAGAAACTCACTTCTAGTGAGAGAGAGAGCTTGATTTGGAGAAGAAGGAGTCGAATTCTCACCAAAGCTCAGGTTTTAAAATTGTTCATCTCGTTCACGGCTACGTTGTGGTAGTGTTGGTAAGTTCAAACTCCGAATTTCATTTGTTAGAATTGATATTCAAGTTAGGGTTTGAGGTTGATTAGTTGTGAAACCCTCTTAGATGATTAAGTGGGTTTATAGTGACTAGTTATTATGGTCACTTTGCGGGTTTAGGTTGGTTGATGTTTTGGCCATGATTAGGCTTTGATAATGGGTATAATCACTAGTGTTAGTGATTATGAAAGTGTTGGAACCCATTTGGGGATATTTGGTTGATTAATTTTGAAATGGGTCAAAATTAGGGTTTGTATGTCAATTTGGGCAAGATAAGTGTTTAACACTTGTGTTCGGGTTTAATTGGCATATTAGGACCATTTTCACTTGTGTTAGTGATTATTGGTTAGTTTGGGCGCGATTTGTTCTTGGAAGTGCAATTGGGTCGAAATTGCACTAAGTATCAACTGGGTTGGTTAGTAAGTCCACCCTAATTGTGTTGTTTGTATTGTGATAATGGAATAGGTAATTTTTATTGACGTGTTGCGGATTTGTTCGGTTACATTCATCAAGACGACAAGGTGAGTGTTAATATCCTATGTGAATATGTATGCATAGGATGGGTGCGGTTCGGGTGAAGTGGTTCTCGGTTATAGAGCTCACTTTACATATAGGTGGATTTGATGGACTTGTGTATAGGTCCAATTGGCACGGTTGTGCATTTTGGTTGACTACCTTTGGCGAGGTGCACACTTGTGTGTACTTTATCACATGGACTTGTGATGTGGAGTTATATAATCCCGATGTAGTGGGATTGGTATTGAGTTATGGATGAGTAACCCCGATGATGTGTGTTTTGAGGAGGTAGTGAATCTCGGGTAGTGTGGATTCATGATGACTCGGGTTGTTCGGTCATCTTATTGATGAGGTAGTGAATCTCGGGTAGTACGAAATCACTAAGACACGGGTAGTTCGGCCAACCTCGGTTGTTGAAGTGGTAAAGGAAGTGAATCTCGGGTTGTGAGAATTCACTAAGGCTCGGGTTGTTCGGCCATCCTTCATGGGTTTAAGGTAAAGGGGTTAACCTTGTCGTATTATCGGATGTATTTTGTATATGCGTATATATACTTATTGTATGTTGTAGCTAATCTTACGGATTTGGCTTGGTGGTACGTTAGGTATAACTTTGCTTAGTTAAGCTCGGATTGCGGTATGTGTTTACTATTTGTGTGTTTGCGATACGTATTCATTTTATGCATATATATGTATGTAGTATATTCTCACTCACTAAGCGTTAGCTTACCCTCTCGTTGTTTACTTTTTTTTATAGATTCGCATGGAGGCGGTGGCTCGGGTAAGCATGGGGACTAGTGGACTTGCGTAGTTGCTTAGAAGGCATGCTTTTGTATTAGATTCGGATTGGGTAGCGTATCCTCAATCACCATGCTCGGTCTTTATTTTTGTGCTAAAACTCACGTGGTCGAAAACTTGTATTGTGTACGAAAGTCGTAAAATGGCCGATGTGGGCCCGGTGTTGTAAAACTTGTTTTATCGTGGGAAATTCTTAGTTTTAATTATTATAACATGTTGTGAAAACCATTTCGTCTAAAAGTGTCGGGAAGCGGGTTTTCCGCTCGCATGAAAATGAAAAAACTGACCAGAAACTTTTAGTTCATTTGGACGCCGTCCAAAAGGCTTGGACACCGTCCTGGGCTTCACAACTGGACGCCGTCTAGATAACTAGACGCCGTCCAGATACACTGTTCTACAAAAAAAAAATTAAGTCGTGTTTTCGGTTGGATAACGGGTTGGGTCGTTACAGCTACTCGATGATTTTCTCAAATATTCATCAACATACAGTTCCAAAATACATTTACAAAAGCTATTGAGACAGAGAATTGATGTACCTTCAGCCATTTGTAATTATTCATCAAACATGTCCACTTTTGTACCGTAAGCCAATTGACGCAACGCGGATGTACATTTCTGTATCGTAGTAAAACCTTGTCGACCAAGAGCATCATTTTTTTGTTTAAAATATTCAAAATGAAGTGGTAATTGATCGACATTGTAATTAATTATATCATTGGCGATATGCTTAAATAATCTACTACTCATTCTAAAACGTCTCCTGATTCTATTTTCAGGACAAATTGGATTCTCTTGGAAGTAGTGTTTGTGTAGGTTTTTGCCTGCAAGTTCACGATCTCTACAATTGTAAATTCTAGATTGTGGAACTCGATCATTGTTTGCAGCCTCTTTAGCTGCAGCCTCTTCAGCATCTAATTATTCGGCCATTTCTCGTATAATATTCAATTCATCTTCATCATCCGAATTCCATATATCAAAAAGTTTAAACAAAGCTTTTGCCATTGAATTTTTTGTAAGTATAGAAGTGGTATATTGAAGAAAGTGTGTGAAAAATTAAAATGAGAAGAGTGATATTTAAAAAAAAATTTAATTAATTAATTGAAAATTGTTAACGGGTATATAGCCCTTTCAACCTTCCACGTAGCTACCAGCGATTAGATAAACAAATTTCATCGTCTGCAACTCGAAGGGTGATGCACTCATCACGCCTGAAACTTTTTCCCTCCATCACACCGCACATGGGCTCGATGGGGGTGATTTGGGTCCGATAACACTGCACTATGGGTGGTCTAAATAAAATAATTTTAGGATATTTTGTCTAAATAACACACTATCGTCTGTAATAAATAGTCAAATATAATTGATACGTAAACAAAATATTTTATTTTGAGAATTATCATTTTCTATTATCTTATTCATATTTTTAATAGTAAATCAACACTAGTAAATGTAAGAATCTATTGGTGATAACAGACCTAATTAGCCACAGGTTCTTCTTCCAATTCTGATGGTTCTATTCCACTAAACACCATCTTGCACATGCTTACCATTAAATTGACATCTATAAATTATCTGTTATGGAGGCATCAAGTTTTTCCTTTACTTGATTATCAAAAACTTATGCCCTATCTTGATGGTAAAACAAAAATTCCTTCTCATACAGTGGTTGTTAATGAAGTTTCTTCTCCAAATCCAGATTACAAAATATGGCAAGAAGGTGATCAGCGTGCTCGCATCATTATTCAATCTTCTCTCTCTGAGGAGTCGATGTCAGTCATACTTGGTGTCTCGACTGCTCACAAAATTTGGAGTGCTCTTGAGGACTTCTATAGCCATGATTCATTGGATCGTATGCACACCTTAAGAGACTCTCTTAGGCAACTACAAAAAGGTTCTTCAACCATTTCTGAATATGGGTAAAAATTCAAGAATTTGTGTGATCAACTTGCCTCCATAGGACATGCTGTGGATGACTTAGATAAAGTTCATTGGTTCTTGTGTGGTTTAGGTCCATCCTTTGAAACCTTTGCCACAACTCAACGAGTTATTAGACCACGCCCCACTTTTCGTAGCTTATATTCCCAAGCCGAGAGTCACGAGCTCTTTCTTAACTCGGTCCACCAAACCATGCCTCCACATGCTGCCTTTGTAGCACGTTCCTCTGATTAAGGACATACCACTTATTATAATAATCGTGGATGAGGGCGTGGTAATTACAATAATAGCCGTGGAAATTTTTCTGGACGAGGCCACGGTCGACGAGCCCCCCGCTGTTAGCTATGTCGAACAAATGGACACTACGCCTCTTCCTACCCTGATCTTCACACATTTGCTAGTCGCACACCTGCTATTGATGCGAACCTTGCTCGGGCTTTTCATTCAAGTTGTCACGTTACCAATAATACCCCTGACTGGTATGTTGACTCTGGTGCATCTACACACATCACGGCATCTGTCTCTAATTTGGACTCGCATACTCTGTGTACATGTAATGATAAAGTCATGATTGGTGATGGTACTAATCTGTCAATCACTCACCATGGCTTTAAATCTCTTTCTAATGACATTAAACTACTTGATGTACTTGTCATTCCATTCATTACCAAGAATTTGCTATCGGTAAGCAAGCTTACTAATGATAACCCTGTGGATATTTTGTTCTTAAACAGTTGGTTTCTTATTCAGAACAGGAACACAAAAGCAGTACTAGCTACAGGAAGAAGACATAATGAGTTATACATTCTTGAGCGAGGGCAAAAGGCATTTGTTTCTCATCTACATATGCGTTCATTACAAGGATCCTACGAGCTTTGGCAAAGTAGATTAGGGCAAGTTAATTTTTCTATTATTTCATTATTGAACAAGCTAGTACAATTGTCAGTTACATCTTTATTACCGACACCTCGTTTATGCTCTTCTTGTCAACTATCTAACAGTAAGCGTTTAGCTTTTACTATTAATGAAAAAAGATCGTCTCATGTTTTAGATTTAATACATTGTGATCTATGGGGACCAGCACCTGTTACCTCCACGCATGGCTATCGTTATTATGCTATTTTTGTAGATGATTATTCACGTTTTACTTGGTTTTATCCTCTTAAAAACAAAGCTGAATTTTATGACATTTTTGTTGCTTTTTAAAGCTTGTTCAGACTCAATTTGCTTGCAAGATAAAAACTTTTCAAAGTGATGGAGGTACCGAGTTCTTAAATAATCGGATTCGAACATTACTTGTTGATAATGGTACTCATCACTGCATGTCATGTCCATATACTCCTGAGCAAAATGGGCGTGCGGAATGAAAACATCGACATATTATCGAGACTGGACTCGCCATGTTATTTCATGCCAGCGCACCTGCCTCATTATGGCCAGATGCGTTTGCTACTACTGCTTATATTATTAATCGTTTGCCATCTCTCGAGTTGAATTCAAAGAGTCCGTACGAGTTACTATTTTTTACTGCTCCTGTTTACAATAACTTTCGGACTTTTGGATGTCGGGTCTTTCCTTATCTTCGTGATTATGCACCTCACAAACTAGCTCCACGTAGCATTGCATGTATTTTTTTTGGGGTACAACACTCAATACAAAGGTTACCGGTGCCTTGATCATGTTACTGGTCGTATCTACATTACCCGCCATGCTAAATTTGATGAGACTGTATTCCCTTTTTCTTGTACAATTCCGCCTACTGATCTTGCTTCTTTAGAATTTTCAAATTATGAAGACTTTCAAGCTCCATCACAACCGATTGTCAAGGATGTTGAAGTTCCATCTACTGCTGCTCCTACTTCCACTATGCAGCCTTGTACACTTTGTCCTGATATTGATTCCATTGTATCTGATACAACACCTCCACAACCATCTTTTCCTATTGTTCCACCAGTTGCCTCGTCTACATCAGGTAACACTGTTGCATCTCATCCTATGACAACACGCTCTAAAGCAGATATATTTAAGCCGCGTTATGTTGTTGATATGGCCGAATTAGCACATTCAAATCTTTATCAGGCTTTACTCTCGCATGCTGAACCAAGAGGTTTTAAATCAGCAGCAAAAGACCCAGCTTGGTACTCAGCTATGCGTGAAGAAATGCAAGCTCTTAATCATAATAACATGTGGGATCTTGTTCCCCACCCACCTAACTCGAATGTTTTTGGGTCTAAATGGGTATTTCGCACCAAATATCATTCTGATGGCTCGGTAGATCGATTTAAAGCTCGTTTGGTTGCTCAAGGATTTACTCAGATTCTTGGACTAGATTATTCAGCCACCTTTATTCCAGTAGTAAAGTCTGCGACTGTACGTATTGTATTGTCTCTTGCCACTTTACATAAGTGGCCTCTCCATCAGTTAGATGTTAAAAACGCCTTCCTTAATGGTCATCTCACTGAGACGGTATTTATGGAGCAACCTCCAGGATTTGTGGACTCTCGTCAGCCTACACATGTATGTAAGTTGAAAAGGGCGTTATATGGGTTAAAGCAAGCTCCTCGTGCATGGTTTCAAAGGTTAAGTGCATTTCTTCTCAAGCTTGGGTTTACATGTAGTCGTGCAGATCCTTCTCTATTTTTTATAACCATGGCTCATGTCTACTGTACTTGCTGGTCTATGTTGATGATTTAATTCTCACTGGAAATAATTTCAAATATATTCGCACATTTATATCACCTCTCCATAATGAGTTTGCTATAATGGATCTTGGTAGTCTTAGCTATTTTTTGGGACTCGAAGTTACATATACCGATTCTGGTTTGTTTCTTAGTCAGACCAAATATGCACATGATGTTCTTGCTCGTGCCAAGCTTCTAGACGCCCAGCCTGTTGGAACCCCTTTAGCTACCGCCGAGACTTTTGTTTCACATGGTTCTTTATACCCCGATCCAACACATTACCGTTCTCTTGTGGGTGCTTTGCAATATCTGACGATAACTCGACCTGATCTGTCTTATGCTGTGAATCAGGTAAGTCAATTTCTTCATGCACCTACAAACGAACACTTTCAGGCAGTCAAAAGAATTCTTCGTTATGTTAAAAGGACCATTAACTATGGACTGACATTTTCTCATGCATCCAAACCTTCTTTACTTGGATATTCTGACGCGGATTGGGCTCGTTGTATTGAAACTCATCGCTCTACATATGGATATTCTATTTTTTTAGGAGGTAATCTTGTCTCTTGGAGTGCGAAGAAATAGCCCACTGTCTCTCATTCTAGTTGTGAGTCAGAATACAGGGCACTTGCTAACACAGCTGCGGAAATTATCTGGATCACTCACCTGCTTCGTGAACTTCATGTTCTTCCACCGGATCAACCGACTATATTATGTGACAACAAGAGTGCAATCTTTTTAAGTCAAAATGCGGTCTCCAATAAACGCTCGAAGCATATAGATATAGACTATCACTTCATTCGAGAGCTTGTTTCTTCTGGACGTCTTTACACCAAGTTTGTGCCTACGACATTGCAACTTGCAGATATATTCACTAAGAGCCTTCCACGTTCGCTATTTGAGTCTTTTAGATCCAAGCTATGTGTTGGTTCCCCACCACTTCGCTTGAGGGGGGGTATTGGTGATAACCGACCTAATTAACTTAGGGATGTGTATATTCTATTTTTGTATTTGATCTTTACTATAACTCTTGTACATGTACCTTATATATATTATTCAATGATAACACCCAATATGTGGTGGATTAAAAAATCCTTTCATGGTATCAGACAGCAAACAGATCCAACCCTAAAACCCCTTCTTCCTTTTTTCTTCTATTCTTTGCTGTCGTTTTCTACTTCATCATGGTATCAGAGCTTAGGTGGACGGTTTGTTCTACAGCGAGTCCGAGTCAGGCCCCCATGAGTGAGCCGCCGTCGCTACAAAGAGATTGAGTCGGGCCTTCTTCTTGACGCCATCTCTACAACCGTTCCACGCCTCGATGTGAGGGGGCGTGTTGAGAAGTTATCCCACATCAGTCATGGACAAAAAAAATGTATGCATATAAGTCAAAGGGGAAGTCCCTCTATCACCAATTGGTTTTAGAAAATGATGAACTCTTGGACTTATATGTTGTACATGTTGTTACACTATACGATTTATCAATTCTGTCAATACATTGCCTTCTAACTAGTTATATATGTTACATAATGAAATCCGTATGTTATTGATCGGTATTTATAGAGACTACATAGAAACCCTAAATCTACAAACGGGTCGGGCTATACTAAATAGGCTAACCATTATCTCTAGTCTAACACTCTTCCGCAGTCCGAACAGTGAAATCGAGAAATTTCGGACGGGAAGAAAAACGGTAACAAATAAACAAAATAAACAAAAGTAATTTTTTTATTTATTTGTGGCACTGGATGGACTGATACTCGCTGATTTGGTTGCGTCTTGCTTGACTGCGTTTCTTTTTCCGTAACATTTTTTTTATACGTCGTGCGTTGATTTGCCTAAGGATTGAGCAATACTTGGACATAGAACATTGTCGACGATAACAATTTTCATCAATGCTGCAAATAAATTTTTGACTATATTCTCTTTTTTTGGAAGTTGGAACCTAGTCAAGCTAGGCGGCTCAGCCCATGCTGATTTGGATACAAGAATAATAAGATAAAAATAGAAAAACGATAGCAAGCTTCTTGTTTTTTTTATTCCCTGGTTGATAGTTACCTCCAAATAGGAGGTTGGGGAAATTGGGTTGCTGAGGAATTAATATGGGTTTTACATTGTAGGAAGTCACAAAGCTGTTGGAAAGAAGGGAAAAAAAAAAAAAAAAAAAAAAAAAAAAAAAGGCAGCAAAGCTATTTTTCTTTTTTTAAAAAAATAAATGGATAGATTTTAGATAGAAGATGGGTTTAGAAAAAAAAAATTAAAGAAAAGCAAGGATAGTAGGGAGAAAATACGGAAGATTAAATGGTAGAAGGATTTGACGGGCAGCATAGGCAACGGCGGCTCAAGAAGGCAGATAAGGTCTCGAGATCAACTCGCTCATGATACCATGTTACATAGAAAAATTCGTAGATTATAATATTTTTATTAATCGTTATTTATAGAGACTACATAGAAACTCTAGAAATCCTAAATTCACAAACGGGACGGGCTATACTAAATGAGCTAACCATAATCTCTAGTCTAACAATATATACACATTCAACTTTATCACCATAAAAGTGTATTTTTATTGTTAAGCAGATTATCTCAAAGTCGTTTCAAAGAAATGATATGTGTGAATTGAATTGCTAAGGGCACGAGGTATCCGTAGTCCATTTTCAGTGTCCATTTCAAGGTCGAAAATGGATTTTGAAATTGATTAAAGTGGGGTGTCGTTCGGTGTCCATTTCGGTGTCGATTTTAATGGTGGACCAATTAGAATAATAGGATAAGAAAAAAAAGAAGAAAAAAAATATAAAAAATCACCGTCGCCTAAGCGACGACGAAATCGACAGACGAAATCGACGAGTTTCGACGGTGGGGCGGTGTATGATTTTCCGGCGTCGTTGAAATCGACGAGCAAGAACGGTGTGGATACCGTGAGCTCTAACTGCATCTGCTTGATTTTGATCTCATCGTTGACGGTAAAGTTCAAAACTGTAAGTAAATTTATTGTTCGAATATAAGTGCTTGTTCCAAAGCTACGAGGGACAGTTTGTTACCTTCGGATCTTTTTAAGATGGATATTGGTAATGGTCGCAACACTAGTTTTTGGCACGATGTTTGGTGTGGTAATACAACTTTAGCCAATCAATTTAATCGTATTTATCATTTGGATCTGGGTAAAAATGATAGCATTGCTGATAAATACAATAATGGCGATTGGCAATTCATTTGGTCTAGAGAATCGATTGGAAGCAGAAATATTGAACTCGTTAATGATCTTCGTAGTAGTTTGAATGATTTCCTCCTTACGGACCGCGATGATCGTTGGTTGTGTACTTTGAGTAATGATGATTTTTACACGGTTAAAGTGGCGAGAGATTTTATAGATAGATGCAAGCTCTCAGATTCTGGCGTTTCTACTTCATGGTTCAAGTTTTTGCCTAGGAAAGTTAACGTTTTTTTGTGGCGTTTTAGACTTGATGCTCTTGCCGTTCGTTGGAACCTATCCGCGAAAGGTATAGACATTAATTCTATTGTATGTCCTTTATGTTCTAATGGGGTCGAAACCCGGGATCATTTATTTTTTGATTGTTCGGTGGCGAGAAATCTTTGGCACAAAATCAGGGTTTGGTTAGATTGTAACATGTCTTGTTTTACTTCATGGGATTCCTTTATAGTTTGGATATAGGGGGTTCGTTTATCTACTTCGTGTCAAAGTCGGATCGTGGCTATCATGTGTTTTTCGTTATGGGCTTTATGGCGATTTCGTAACGGTGTTGTTTTTAACGAGTCATTTTGTAATCTTAGTAGTTTGTTTGATGTTATTAGATTACTTACTTTTCGTAGGATTAAACATATGAGTCATTTAGTTTCAAATTGGAACTTATGGCTTTCTATGCCGTTGTAATCATCCCTTAGCGTCTTGCTAGGGATCGTTTGTTTGGTTTTTTATATTATTCTTGGCCGTTAAAAAAAAAAAACTATTAATGAAAGTTGATATTTCTTTATACATTTTGGTGTTGTTTTGTAGATTATTATATCATGATTAATTTGAATTTGAACAAATTTCCAAATGTAGAAGATGACGAAATATTAAATAACGAGCCTTTTGTCGGTCAAGCTTTCTCGAACTTTGAAGAAGCACATTTTTCTTTAAGAACTATGATATGCAACATGGTTTTGCAATTCGTAAGGATCGGTTCGAAGAAAAAAATAGGATTCTAAGACGTGATATTTATTGTCATCGTGGAGGAAAATGTCGTTAAAAGCACTAAATCCTTCAAAAGATCAAAGAAACAGGGGATCCGAAAGGTGTGGATGAAACGCACATGTGAGCCTTACATTGAGAAAGAGTTGGGATATATTTACGAAAGAATGGCATGTTACGACATTCATTAAAGATCACAATCATGAACTATTATCCAAAGAGGATATGCGCTTCCTTCCGGTTAACCGCATCATCACCACAGAGGAAGAGCGGCAAATACTAATATACAAATATGCCGGACTTAATGTACGCCAAATTATTCGAGTTATGGAGCTGCAAAAGCAGGTTAAACACATAGAGCTTTAATTCTTTGAAAAAGGTGTTCGCAACTTATTTACTAAAGTTAGAAAAATTCTCGGAGACAACGATGCAATGAGCCTAATAAATCATATGAAATTTCTTAGAGAAGAAAATTAGAAGTTTCAGTATGTTTATACTATTGATGAAAACAAAAGATTAGAAAACATATTTTGGTGTCATCCGGAAAGCTTTGATTGATATGCTAATTATGGTGATGTAGTTGCCTTTGATACTACTTAGAAGGTAAATGCTTATGATATGTCATGTGCTCTTTTTGTGGGCATCAACAATCATGGGAAGACAATGTTATTTGGATGCGTACTTCTTCCAAATGAGACAAAACATACTTTTAGTTGGTTGATGAAAGTACGAATTTCAATCTTTTTTATTGTAATTTATATTTTAAATATCTTAAGCATTATGATATATTCTTAACATTTTTATGTTTACTCTGAGTTACAGACTTTTGTGACAATAATAAAAAAACCACCAAACACCATAATTACTGATCAAGATCGATGGATGTCTAAAGCAATTGCTATTGAAATGCCAACTACAAAACATAGCTATTATATATGGCATATCACTGAAAAATTTAGTTCTTGGTTTACGTCTCTTCTCCGTACCGAATATCAGAGTTGGTGTGCTGATTTTTACAAACTCTATATAAGATTTTGAGTATAATTGGAAACCAATTATTAGAAAGTATAATTTGGTAAATAATAAACATGTTGTGGGTTTGTACGAAATAAGAAAGTCTTGGGCGCCGGCATATCTACGAGACTATTTTTTTGGAGGCATGGTATCGACTAGTAGATCCGAGAGTATCAATGTATTTATCAAGAGGGTCGTATCATCCACTACAAGTTTGATAGACTTTGTTAAACAGGTTAGCAAAATCAATTCCTTTTGTTGTCTTTCAGTTATTTAAATGTGGTAAAAGGTGTGATTGATCAAGCTTATATTATATTTTAGATATATCTTGCTGTTGAATAAATTAAAATGGAGAATCACAAATCAAGATGTTGACTACTCTCAGAAATGCTTCCACAAAATTCAAATCACCATTGGAAGAACAAGCTTCTAAAATTCTTACGCCATTTGCTTTTAAGAAGTTTCAAGAAGAATTGTTAAGATCAAGCCAATATTTGGTTGTTCAAGTTGAAGGTAACAATTTTATTATAAGATACTTTGATGGAGAAAATCATATAAACCACAACGTATATTGGGATGTGAGTTTAGCCTCGTGCACTTGCAAAAACTTTGAATTTTGGGAAATTCTTTGTCAACACATATTCCAAGTCTTAGCCTACATGGATTGCTTTAAAACTCCACACATATACTTACCTTTACGTTGGGTCTTGCAACTCATTACATTATGACATTGTGTCTACTAATGTGTCAGTAAGCAACCAACCAAGCATTGTAACCAATCATTGTAGAAGATATATAAGACGGAGAAGAGGCGTTGTATCCTCCTAGGTCAAAAATGAAAGGACGTTAGGAAAAAAGGCGTCTCAAAGGTAGAAATGAATTGGCAAGTAAAACAACTAAAAGATGCTCTATATGCAAAGAACGTGGATATACAAAGCCGACATGCAAGATGAATCAAAATATCGTGGCACTAAATATTGAACCTTCTAGCGATCAATGCTTAAATCCAATATTATTTTAGATAGAAAATATATCTATATGTTTGAATGTTAAAAATAATAATATATATTGTGTTTGGTTTTTTAATTTACTATTGTTGATTTCGTATTATAATCATAATTAAAATTAGAATAGAAAAAGAATTCTAAAAAAAAAAAAATTGTTTCCGAATCAATGTTTCATGTCAAGTATGTGACCACTTATTAATATTATTGTTAATTTCGTTTCCATTATATTTATATAAAAGATATTATAAAATAAAAAATGGTGATATTTATTAGTCATGTGCATCATATATGAAAGGTAACGGTTATGAGTAATTTTTTTAAATTTGAAATGAGCTGGAATCTCATTTAGCTTGAAATTAGGTAATAAATGATAGAATCATTTTAAAATGAGAAACTTTAACTATTGCTCATAATATTGCTCATAAGACTACATATAGCAAAACCCTTCAATCTTTACGCACAATTTTTTATAAATTTTAGAGACCAACCATATTTTTTATTACAATCAAATGCCTTTTTAAGAAAAAAAAAAAAAAAGAAAAAAGAAATTACGTTCCCAAGCTTTTCATTATTTCATAGATAAAAAAAAAAAAAATGTCTTATTAAGATAAAGAAAAGATCAAAGTATGATACTCCGTAATTACTAATTGTGGAATAATATAAGACCAAAGTTCATACATAAGGTTCACCAGCGTAGCGTACATTCCCAAGGTTTTAATAGAATAGCAAAACCAAAACCTAGGCATAAACAGAGTTTGCGATAAAACATGTTATTCAAAATGTTCCCAACAACGTTTGTCATGCGTTGTTTGATCTCAAAGGGTTAGAACAAAAGGCGGTGCATCCTTTCGAGGTCCAGCAACAGTTCGATAAACATACACATTATTAGCAACATTGCTATTGCTATCATCACAATCTTCATCTTGGATCACTTCAACATTCAACCTACTCATCTCTTCAGCCAACTTCTTACACCCATTCATAGTCACATTACAAGCCGACATCCACAATGAACGCATTGACTCATATTGACCCAAACCCGACAGCAAAGCAGAGTCTCCAAACGGGCAGTCTCGTATCTCCACTCTCTTCAGTTTCGGGCAGCCTTTCATCACATACTCCATCCCTAAATCACTAGTTCCTGCAAAAGCAACAGAAAGTGTCTCGAGGTTTTTTGCGTGTTTCCCAATGTACTCGAATGCCAAGTCGGTTAATAGGCCAGAAACAGAGAGACGTTGAAGGTTGGTGCAAGTTTTGACGATTGCACCAAAGGCTTCGTCCATGGGCTCGTTTGTTAAGTAATCGGGTTCACGAGGGTTCATTATGCAAAGACGGAAGTGAGTGAAATTAGATCACAGATAAAGCGGGCGTATGTCACCCTATCCCGCCCACAAACGCCCCACAAACGCCCGGAATGGGGCGTTTGTGAGCGTTTGTCTTGGAAAAACGCTGCTACAAACGGAATAGTAGAGGACGTGACACGTTTTGATTGGTCTAAACTTCATAGCCGTTACAGCTAGCCGTTTTTTTTTTGTTTTTGTTTTTTTCCCTTCTATAAATACACACTCTTTAATTTCATTTTTCACACACTTTTATTCACTACACACTCACATATATATAAAAGTTTATATATTTTTTTTGTTTTAGAAATTAAAATTATGGATTTTTTAGCCTTAAGTATCGATTTGTTATTCGATTCAACGTCGTCCAAAGAAGAGGAAGAAATCCAACCAAGAACTCGTTTTCAAAGACAACCACGACGTTTTTTAAATAGAGATTGTGAAGCAGCGGGTCAATTATTGTGGAACGATTACTTTTGTGAAAATCCGATGTTTCCGGACGACATTTTCAAGAGACAATTTCGGATGCGCAAAGTTTTATTTCTCCGTATCAAAGAGGGTATTCTTCAACACTCGATCATTTTACTTTTTCCCAACCACGTCCGGATGCACTTGGACGTCTTGGTTTCTCAACTATTCAAAAAATAACTTGCGCGTTACGGCAATTGTCGTATGGGATGACCGCGGATATATTTGATGAATATATTAAAATGGCGGAAAAAACGGGTTATGTTACTTTAAATAATTTTTGCAAGTGTATAATTGACTTATATGGGCGGGAATATTTGAGGAAGCCTAATGCAACTGACATTGCTCGGTTGTATTCGGCGCACGAGGAGAAACATGGTTTCAAGGGAATGTTGGGTAGTATTGACTGTATGCATTGGGCATGAAAAAATTGTCCCGTTGCATGAAAAAGTCAATATACGAGAGGTGATCACGGTCACCCGACGATCATGCTTGAAGCGGTTGCTTCATACGATATATGGATATGGCATGCGTTTTTTGGGATGGCGGGTTCAAACAATGACATTAATGTGTTAAATCTTTCTCCGTTGTTTGATTCCCTTCGTAAGGATAGAGCCGCACCTTCACCGTTTAAAGTAAACGGAAACCAGTATCCCTTTGGTTACTACTTGGCGGACGGGATATATTCCGATTGGACAACACTAATAAAGGGGTATACGACTCCTATTGAAGAGCCTAGAAAAAAATTTACTAAATTTCAAGCGAGTGTTAGAAAGGATGTTGAGCGTACATTTGGTGTTCTACAAGGTCGGTTTGCGATTTTAAAAACACCGGCACGAGTTATGAGTGTTAATAAGATGAGAAGGATAATGTATAGTTGTATTGTTATGCACAACATGATACAAGAAGATAACGGGTTTGCGTTAAGTACTTGGGAACAAGAATGGTTAGATAAACCCGAAAACCGGCCTCTTCGCAATATTCGGAGAAGGGTCAAAGATCGTCGATCACGAGAGAAAGAGATTCGCGATCGAGACGTGCATGATCAACTTCGTGAAGATTTAACGGCTCATATTTGGAACCTCCCGCCGAACTTTCGCTCGATGCATAACTAGTGTTTTTTTTTAATAATTTATTGTAATGTTTTTTTTTGCGTGTATTTTTTTTTAATTGTAATGTTTTTTTTAAAATAATTAATGTACTTTTGTCTAGTTTATTTTATATTTTGTATTAAACAAAATAAAAAATAATTTAAAAACAATTAAAAAAATAAGAAAAATAAAATGCCACGTCACAGTCTTACCATGACAAAAGCCCCACATTACAACTCCCCCCAAAAATGTCATGGCCCAGTCACAGTTTTTTCCCAAAAAGTGCATCTCAACCACTTCACGTCACAATCACCAATATCTATGGTCTTAGGGCAGTTTTGGGCAACGGTGATGACAGCAGCATTTGTCATCCGTTTGCAGAAGTAGAGTATGTAGTGTAGGTTCGGGCAGCCGTTAGAAATGGAAACGAAACCTGACTCAGTCACACCGATTTGTTGGTCTAAAGGGTCAACTGGGAAGACTCGGAGTTCTTCTAGCAATGGGCAGTATGATCCAACTGCTTCTAAACCCTCATCCCCTACTGTATCAAGAACCTGCAAACAAGATCAATTTATAAGCAAATGAGAGTTTGAGATTGCAGTTTCAACAAATTAACTTTCGAATGAGCTGATTCAGAATACATTTTATTTTCCACAGTAGATAAAGCTTTAAAGGAAATGGGTCGAAGAGTCAAATGGGTCGAAAGTCAGTCAAAGGGCATTTATGAATTATCCAAAACCATATTATACGTACATAGTCCATCAATGATTCATTGTTGTGTGCAATAGCAGAACTTGAACCCGACCTGAGATGGGGCTAAACCAATGAAAGGGAGTAAACACTAAAAAAAAAAACCTTATTTTTTCGTAAATTTTTAATATTTTACTGTAATTTTTTTTTAAATCAAGCTGGGGCGTATACCCCATTTACATTTAGTTGCACTATGTTCCGCCACTTTTGACGAAAGTTAGGTGTTAGTCATGTAGATGACCATTAAACTCAAAATTTGACACCCAATCACATTATATTTTGGCACATAATCCAACTTCCAATCATATTTTGGCTCATAATCCAAAATCTTCCCATAAACATTTGACACTCAAATCTAAACCTCACTATTACAACCCATCAAAATTTGACACTGCCACGTCATCCCAGAACCTCCCAAAAACCCCAAGTCACGGTAACAGGTGGTCTTACTGAAATAATATACTTTCTTAGGGATATAAGTTTCCATTTGGTACCTATTCATACAAAGATCTAAATATGGATATAAATGGTGTTTTCGGTCAGACAAAATTGCATGGGGGGTCCCCGTGGTTTGTTCGATACAACAACTGGAGTTCAAAAGAATTTTTTCACCTTGGGGAGTCACTGTGGTTTGCAATAGTTTCACCAGGGGTCCAACGTCCTAACGTCTTTCAATATTTAACAGTTTTGGGCCTCACATGACTTGCACATGAGGGTAGTTTCGTCCTTTTAATTAACCCTCCAGCCTTTTTTATTTTACCTTATTTTCTCTTTTCTTTTATTTCTCTTTTCTATTTCTCTCAACTGAGCAAAAATTATGAATCATGAATCCATCGAATTAAACCTGAAAAAGTGAAGGAATTGCTTCCTTATGTAGCGACTAACAACAATTGAGCAGTAACAGATCCAAAACTTCAAGGATTGCAAGAAAAAATGGAAGAACAAGATCGGTGTTGAAAATGAACACCATAAATCAAAAACTGAGATTTATAGTGTTTTAGCCTTTGATTTCTACACGAAATATACTTCAAATCATGTATAGAACCTTCGTAAGTCATCAATTGTAACATCCCATTTTCCTATACATGTCTAAAGGTACACATTTAATCGTTTGTACGCTTACAACTCTTTCGTTATGTGATGAAATAATTTGTGTTAGTTGATGTGTGAATATATATATATATATATACATGTATATATATATGTGTGTGTGTATATATATATATATATATATATATATATATATATATATATATATATATATATATATATATATATATATATATATATATCTTTAGAATACAAGCATATATAAAGATATGCAAGGACTTTTGTTGATGTTAAGTCTTGCGAGACTTAAAGATGAAGTTTAGACGTGTATATGAAGCGAGAACGAAGCGTACAAGTCAAATAATTAATTGTTAGTTTGTTGCCGAGAAACTGGTCAGGCCACGCCTAATGGCGCGCCGCGATGACCATTGTCGCGCCGCGACACCTCAAGCAAAATAGAGTCAGGAGACATGCTAAGAAGGGTAGATTTTTCCTTCATATGTCGCGCTGCGGAGAAGAAGGTCGCGCCGCGACCAATTACCAGAATTTGAGTCAGGATGAGTTTAAACAACTCACATTTTTACGTTGTTCGTCACGCCGCGATAAAAGAAGTCGCGCCGCGACATTGCTGGCAGTCTGATGCAGAATTCAGCTTTTAAAAAGTGAGGTTCAAGGGCAAATTCGTCTTTTTACGTGTAGATCTGATGGGAGCATTTAATCTCCACCACTTATCCATATTATTCATTTCTTTTCCATTTTTCTTCTCCATTTACTCTCAAAACATAAAACCCACTTAGATTCAAAGTGAGATTTGAGAGTGAAGGATTTAGAGTTGATCTTTGGAGCAAGAATTAAAGTTGTTCTCCTCGTTCTTAGCTACGAGTGGATAGTGTTGGTAAGTCTTAACTCCGTATTTTTAGTTTTAGCTAATTTATGGCTAGGGTCTGGCCATTAGAGGCTTGTAAGACCCATTTGGAGGTTAAATGGGTGAACTTGGGTTATGTTGATGTAAGGAAAATCCAAACGACTATAACCTAGGGTTTGGTCTTGTGAATTGAAGTTGTAAGTGTCAAATGGTGTTGTTAGTCACTATTACACTTTTAAATTGTTGAAAGAATTGTTAATGAGTTAAGTTTGACTTGATTTGTGAGTCTAAGTGTTAAAATGGGTCAAATGAATAATGTTGACCTAGTTTGGGTGAAATGGGTATGAAGTACCCTAAGTTTGTGTTAGTTAAATTTAGTAGACTATAAATCGCTAGCTTTAGTGATTGAATATGAGTCTTGGCCATTTATGGGCGATTTTGGTGTAGTTGAGCTATTTAATGCAAATTAGGTCATTAAATGCTGAAGTGTAAGTATGGTGGTTGGTTCCACAAGTTGTGTATTGAATGTGTACTTAATGTATTAGGTACTTTGCTTTGAAGTTTCGGAAGTGCATAATCATCATCTTGGTATTAAGGTGAGTGGAATAATTATGCGTGTACGTATATAATGTATTTATTTATGTAGTATGAATGTGGCATTGTCGCGGTGTTTAAGACACCGAATTCTAAGTAACGAGTAGTATTATTGCGGTGTTCAAGACACTACTCATTGTTTTGATTGACATGTGGTATTGTCGCGGTGTTCAAGACGCCACATTATCATGGGAGTGGAATCGTGGTGTTCAAGACGCCACACTGTCATGGAGGGGGGGGGGTGAGTTAGTCGCGGTGTTCAAGACGCCACACTGTCATGGGGGGTGAGTTATTCGCGGTGTTTAAGACATCACCCGGAGGATTAGTGATTACGCGGTGATTAAGTAACAATAATGGATGTTATGAACTCCGATGGTCTTTTACGAGTACCGTTCCCTAGTATGATTGGTTAACTATGGTTGTGTGAATTGTATTTAGCATATTGAATTGTGATCTATATGCTATTAATATGCTAACTTATGCTAGTTCGTGTGATTGGAAGTTTAGTTATTATACTTGCGATGGTATGATTATTTATATTGCTAGCATGTATGCGGTAAATGCGTAAGTGATTGCAAGTAAGTAGGTTGTATATGTATTCGTATAATTGTTGCACTCACTAAGCATTAGCTTACCCCTCTCGTTGTTTGTCTTTTTAGATGCAGGTGCGGATAGGGGGAAAGGGGTTGTTGGGCACTAGGTGTCCCTTGGTGATGCTTGTTGAAGCTTTTGAATTTGGCCTAGTGATTTGGGTAGTTTAGCCCCAAACCATGTTCGAAGTGTTGTTTGGTTTAAAACTATCATTTGTGAATGGGTCAAACTTGTATTACATTTGTTAAGGGTCTTCGTGCCGTTTGTAAACATTTAACTTGTGATGTTGTTTAATGGGTTATATGTAACCGTTAAATTTTGGCGCTAATGGTTTATCATTTAAAAAAAAAAAAATTAATCGTATGGAATACGGGTTGGGTTGTTTCAAGTGGTATCAAAGCATGGTCTAAGGGATTTAGGCGACTTGATATAGGTGCCTAGACTTAGACTTTATTGTGTGTGCACTTTATGCGCGACTTGTAGGACCTCGGGTCGGATCAGGTTTTGGTTAGTGCATAGGTTTATGTGAACTAACCTTGCGCTATTTGTTTTGTGATGTATTTGAAATCCATCAAGCGAGATAGACGTTGTACTAGCAAGTTAATGCGTGATGCTCGCGTAAAAATGACTTGCTACCATTGTTACTGGTGCAAATCGTGTCAAACAAGAGATGTACGACGATTGTTAAGCAAGATGGGGCGGTAAGGTGTATATGTGTATATATACGTGTCATGTCATTTCATTCGTTGTTTAACCCCTTTCGTTTTATAGAATGAAGATGAGAAATGGACACGACACCGATAATGGGGGCACGAGCGAGGACCCCGCGTTCACGGCCAAAGTTGAGGCCATTTAAAAAGTCATCATGAGTCTTTCCTTGAAGATGTTAAGAAAAGGTTTCTTGATACGATTGAAGAGCAATTAGTCAACGTAGTAAAGGATCAAATTAAAGTTGTCCTTCAAGAGGACAATGTTGGGAGACGAGACTTTTTCTATAAGAATTTTAAGGATGCTCAACCTCCTACTTTTAAGGGCGAACGAGACCCACTTAAGAGTGCCCGGTGGATCTCCGACATGGAGGGGGCTTTTCGTACTTGTGAATACCCTCTTGATAAAAAGACGAGGTACGGTTGTAGCATGTTGAGGGGCGATGCCAAGTTATGGTGGGACGCGAAGATCCAAGTTTATGGTGAAGAGCAATGCATGGAATTCACTTGGGATGAATTCAAGGCGTAATTTTTCGACGAATACCGAACTTCGGTCGATCTTACAAGGCTTAGGGACGAATTACGTTCCTTGAGGCAAAGGTCGATGGATTTGAACACTCTCAAATCCGTTTTCTTGTCTAAGACCCAATTTTTCCCGGAGTATGTCGGGAATGATAAAATGTTGAAGGAATACTTCTATTGAATCTTGAATGATAGTTATCAAGAAAAGATTAGTGTAAACGTGGTGACAAGCTTCGATGAGTTGTTCAATATGGCCAAAGGTTTTGAGGCGCTCGTGTTAAGAAAGAGTGGCTTTACTTTTGGCAAGAGGAAGTTCGAAGCTACAAGTCATTCGAACAAAGAGAGTAAGGGTGCAACCGAGAGTGTCGGTAGTGTGAAGAAAAGTGTTCCAGAGAGTTCCGTTATTCTTTTCACAATTGTGGACGAAAGGGACATATGGCCCGTGATTGCACCAACCCTCCTTCTACAACCAAAGTCACTTGTTATAATTGTGGTAAAGAAGGGCACAAGAGGCCGGAATGTTCCAATTTGAACAATGATCATGTTAAGAAATTGGAGAAAGCGGCGGGTACGGCTAGGGGTCGCAACTACTTGATGACGAATCAAGAAGCCAAACAATCCAATGAAGTCGTCTCAGGTACTTTCATGGTTAACTCTAGTCTGGCACGTATACTTTTTGATAGTGGTGCTAACTTGTCGTTTGTGTCTCCAAGATTTGTGCCTAAGTTGAATAAACTGCTAGCTAAGTTGAGTCATCCGGTAGAAGTCGAAATAGCGGATGGTAAAACGGTGCTAGGGGTTGATGTTCGTAAAAATTGTAATGTTGTATTTGGTACCGAAACTTTTGAAATCGATCTCATTCTGATGACTTTGGGTGATTTTGATATTGTTGTTGGTATGGATTGGCTCGATCGTAATAGAGCCGATATTGCATGCCATGATAAATTCATTCGTGTGAAGACCCCAAGTGGGGGAGAGTTTATTATTCATGGCGATAAGCGAAGAAGACTTGTGCCGATATGCACTTTTGCATGGGCGTCGTTTCCTTGTTAGTAGTGGCATGGCTTTTCGTGCCCATGTTGTTGATACTCGTGATGAGGCACCACCCATTCATGAAATTCTGGTGGTAAATGAATTTGAAGACGTTTTTCCGAATGAGTTACCGGGTGTTCCGGCAGAAAGACAAGTTGAATTTCGCATTGAGCTGGTTCCGGGAGCTACTCCCATTGCTAAAACTCATTACCGTTTAGCGCCGACTGAATTGCAAGAGTTGTAAAATCAAACCCAAGAGTTGCTTGAAAAGGGTTTTATTCGACCGAGTTCCTCGCCATGGGGTGCTCCGGTTTTGTTTGTGAAGAAGAAAGATGGTAGTATGCGGATGTGCATCGATTATCGGGAGTTGAACAAAGTGACGATCAAGAATCGTTATCCATTGCCTCAGATTGACGATTTGTTTGACCAAATCCAAGGTGCAACGTATTTTTCTAAGATTGACTTACGGTCCGGCTATCACCAAGTGCGGGTCCGTGAGGAAGATATAGAGAAGACGGCTTTCCGAACTCGTTACGGGCATTTTGAGTTTGTAGTTATGCCCTTTGGTCTTACGAATGCACCGGCGGCATTCATGGATCTTATGAACCAAGTGTGCCAACCTATGTTGGACAAGTCAGTAATTGTGTTCATTGACGACATACTTGTTTATTCTAAGAGTATGAAGGAACATGAACACCATTTGCGTGAAGTGTTGAAGACGTTGCGGAAGGAGAAGTTGTATGCTAAATTCTCCAAATGTGAATTCTGGCTAAGGGAAGTTCAACTCCTTGGCCATATTGTGAATAAAGAAGGTATTCAAGTAGATCCGGGGAAGATTGAGACGGTGAAGAGTTGGGAAAAACCGACTACGCCTACGGAAATTCGAAGTTTTCTCAAATTGGCCGCTTATTATCATCGGTTTATCCAAGACTTTTCTAAGATTGCTTCTCCATTGACGAAATTGACGAGAAAGAATGCTAGATTTAATTGGGAGAACGAGCAAGAAATTGCTTTCCAATTGTTGAAGGAGAAATTGTGTCAAGCTCCGGTGTTGGTATTACCGAAAGGAATTGAAGATATGACGGTTTATTGTGATGCTCCATTAAATGGAATCGGGTGTGTTCTAATGCAAAGAGGTAAAGTCATCGCTTACGCCTCTCGACAATTAAAGGAACACGAAAGGAGATATCCGACTCATGATCTTGAATTGGCGGTGGTGGTACATGCGTTGAAAATTTGCGCCACTACTTGTATGGTGTCAAGTGTACAATATATTCGGATCCTAAGAGTTTGAAACACCTCTTTAACCAACGAGATTTGAATTATCGTCAACGTAGGTGGATGGATGTGGTAAAGGATTATGATTGCGAAATACTTTATCATCCGGGTAAGGCGAACGTGGTCGCGGATGCGTTAAGTTGAAAGAGTCAACATCTGGCAATACGAGTAGGGTCATTACGCATGATCATTACTAACGATTTTCTTGTAAAGCTTGGTGAGATTCAAATAGAAGCGTATGTTTACAACAAGCGTGAGGAACGAATCGTGGGGCAAACTGAGTTCATTACTTTAGGCCCGCATGGTTTGTTGTCTTTTCAAGGAAGAGTGTGGGTGCCTAAGATGGGTGATTACCGGCGGGTGCTACTTGATGAAGCACATAAGTCAAAGTATTCCATTCATCCGGGCGCGACGAAAATGTACCTTGATTTGAAGAAAGAGTATTGGTGGCCCGGTATGAAACGTGATGTTGTTAAGTATGTTGAACAATGCGTCACGTGTTTGCAAGTCAAAGCCGAACACCAAAAGCCGTACGGTAAGTTGTAACCTTTGGAAGTCCCGAAATGGAAATGGGAGCACATTACCATGGACTTCATTACCAAGTTACCAAAGACGGCGAGAACCCAATATGATACGATTTGGGTGATAGTTGATAGATTGACGAAGAGTGCTTTGTTTCTTCGCATTCGGGAAACGATATCATTGGAGACTTTTTCTAAGTTGTTTATTAAGGAGGTGATATCGAGACATGGGGTTCCTATATATATTGTTTCGGATCGAGATACTCGTTTCACTTCTCGGTTTTGGAATAAATTTCATGAAGATATGGGTACTCAATTGAAAATGAGCACGACGTATCATCCTAAAATGGACGGTCAAACCGAACGTACGAATCAAACGTTGGAGGATATGTTAAGGGCGTGTGTAATTGATTTCGGTGGTAGTTGGGATGAGCACTTACCATTGGTAGAATTCTCGTACAATAATAGTTACCACACTAGTATTGGAATGCCACCTTATGAGATGCTTTATGGGCGTAGGTGTCGAACTCCTATTTGTTGGGGTGAAGTGGGACAACGAGAAATAGGGAGTACCGATTTGGTCCTAGAGACGAATAGTAAGCTTGAGATGATTCGGGCTCGACTTAAGGCAGAGCAAGATAGACAAAAATCTTATGCCGATAAAGGTAGACGAACGATCGAATTTCAAGAAGGTGACATGGTGATGCTTAAGGTTTCTCCATGGAAGGGTGTTATCCGGTTTCGAAAGCGAGGAAAGTTAGCTCCTCGGTTTATTGGCCCTTTCAAGATTTTGGCACGCGTTGGTGAGGTTGCTTATAGACTAGAGTTGCCCGAAGAGCTTGTGGGGATTCATAATATGTTTCATGTTTCCCATCTCCGTAAGTGTCTTGCGGATGACTCGACTTGGGTGCCATTAGATGAGATTGCATTGAATAATAATCTAGAGTACGTTGAAGAACCGATAGCCGTTCTTGATGAGAAGGTTAAAATGTTGCGAAACAAGGAAGTGAGAACCTTCAAAGTGCAATGGCGACACCGAAAGGATTCCAAGTTTACATGGGAATCCTAAGAGTTAGTTTTGGTTTATCTTCCGGCTTGTCATGCAGCTTGGATCGGGAGGACGCGCTCTGATTCAAGTGGGGGAGAGTTGTAACATCCCGTTTTCCCGTACATGTCTAAAGGTACACATTTAATTGTTTGTACGCTTACAACTCTTTCGTTATGTGATGAAATAATTTGTGTTAGTTGATGTGTGAATATATATATATATATATATATATATATATATATATATATATATATATATATATATATATACATGTATATATATGTGTGTATATATATATTTTTAGAATACACGCATATATAAGGATATGCAATGACTTTTGTTGATGTTAAGTCTTGCGAGACTTAAAGATGAAGTTTAGATGTGTATAGGAAGCGAGAACGAAGCGTACAAGTCAAATAATTAATTGTTAGTTTGTTGCCGAGAAACTGGTCAGGCCACGCCTAATGGCGCGCCGCGATGACCATTGCCGCACCGCGGCACCTCAAGCAAAATAGAGTCAGGAGGCATGCTAAGAAGGGTCGATTTTTCCTTCATACGTCGCGCCGCGGAGAACAAGGTCGCGCCGCGACCAATAACTAGAATTTGAGTCAGGAGGAGTTTAAACAACTCACATTTTTACGTTGTTCATCGCGCCGCGATAAAATAAGTCGCGCCGCGACATTGCTGGCAGTCTGATGCCGAATTCAGCTTTTAAAAAGTGGGGTTCAAGGGCAAATTCATCTTTTTACGTGTAGATCTGATGGGAGCATTTAATCTCCACCACTTATCCATATTATTCATTTCTTTTCCATTTTTCTTCTCCATTTACTCTCAAAACATAAAACCCACTTAGATTCAAAGTGAGATTTGAGAGTGAAGGATTTAGAGTTGATCTTTGGAGCAAGAATTAATGTTGTTCTCCTCGTTCTTAGCTACGAGTGGATAGTGTTGGCAAGTCTTAACTCTGTATTTTTAGTTTTAGCTAATTTATGGCTAGGGTTTGGCCATTAGAGGCTTGTGATGTCAGAGCTAAGGGGTATAAAATACTATTAAATTTTAGCAGGAAATACTATTAAATACGATACAATTTTACTCAAGATATTTATTTATTTATAGAATGGATATACTTAAACCTTGCTACAACACTTATAGGCAGTGTACCTAATCGTACAGTAGTGTAGTTTTTAGTAAGTCCGGTTCGTTTCACAGGGAATCTTTTTCACAAAGATTAACGCTATATTAGTTTAAATTTATAAAAATACAAATATATATATATATAAGTAATATTATTATTATAAACGGGGGTTTTTACCGTTTAATGACCGGTTTGTCGATTTTAAAAACTTTAGTCGCAGTTAAAACCAAAATTAAAAATAAATACAAGACTTAATGTAAAGTAAATAACGATAATGAAATTGCGATAAATAAAAGTGCGATAAAATAAACTTGCGATAATTAAAAAGTACGATAATTAAAAGTGCAATTAAATACAATAACAATAAATAAAAGTGCGATAATTAGAAGTGCAATTAAATATAAAATAAAGGAAATTAAATATGAAATAAAAGAATTATGCTTATTTAAACTTCCGTAATCATGATGTTTGACGTGTTGATTTTAGTTTTATGCCCATGGGTTAATTGTCCTTTGTCCTGGATTATTTAATATGTCCGTCTGGTTTTTGTCCATAACAGTCCATCAGTCATAAATATAAAGTGCGAGTGTCCTCGTCAAATTATCCTTATACCCGAAGTCAAATATTCCAACTAATTGGGGACTTAAACTGTAACAAGATTTTAATACTTTGTTTAATAATTACACCAGGATATCGACTGCGTGTAACCCAAGGTTTTAATACTTTGTTAACAATTATGCCAAGTTTCCTTGTACATAATTTCACCCCTGTTTTAATAATTCTAGTGGCTATTAATCCATTCCCGTGTCCGGTTAAATGAACGATTATTCGTACTTATAAATACCCCGCCCATCGTGTCCGATTGAGTGTATATGGTTATTTATAGGGACGTCCAATTGTAAATCTTTATATTAAAATTAACAAACTATCATTTAGTTAAACAAATATAAAGCCCATTAATAGCCCATAGTCTAATTTCCACAATTGTCGTTCTTTTGTCCAAACCCCAATTATGGTACAAAGCCTAATTACCCAATTTTAGTAATTAGCCCAACATCATGATTACTTCGTTTTAAATAAGCATAATAATAACTTAGCTACGAGATATTAAATTAAAAAGGTTGAACATAACTTACAATGATTAAAAATAGCGTAGCGTTACACGGACAGAATTTCGACTTACACCCTTACAACATTCGCTAACATACCCTTATTATTAGGATTTAAAATTAAAATTAAATTTAAAATATAAATATATATATATATTACGTATATATTGAGAGAGAGATTGATTTATGATATTTTTGCGATCAAACTGCGTTTGCTTTTATAGGGATTTGAGTCCAGATGAGCTCCGCGACTCGCACCCTTTTTGCTCTTCAAACTCCGCGAGTCGCGGAGTTTGTAATTACAGCTCACCCAGCTTTGGCTCTTTGTTTACCGACGGTTTATTATATAAATATAATATATATATAATTTATATAATTAATTATATATTATATTATATTTATATACATAGTTAACTTGTAATTTTTAGTCCGTTGCGTCGAGCGTTGAGAGTTGACTCTGGCCCCGGTTCCGGATTTTCGAACGTCCTTGCGTAAAATTTAATATCTTGTACTTTGCGTTTTGAATCTTGTACTCTTGTAATTTTGAGACGTTTCTTATCAATAATTGGAACCTCTTTGATTGTATTTTGTACTTTTGAGCTTTTTGGTCGTTTGCGTCTTCAATTCGTCGAATCTGTCTTTTGTCTTCACCTTTTATTATTTTAAACGAATATTACTTGTAAATAGAACAATTGCAACTAAAAGCTTGTCTTTCTTGAGGAATAATGCTATGAAATATATGTTCATTTTTAGCATTATCAAATATTCCCACACTTGAACGTTGCTTGTCCTCAAGCAATATAGTCTTGAAATACTAGAATCACTTCTTTATTCTTCACACTTTGTACATCAGTGATTTCTATACGGCGGTATAAACAATGGTAGTAACGATATGGTTTACAGTCCCACATGACTATAAAATTTAGATCCTTTAAGGAAATTGGATCTTTATGAAAACATTTGATCTTTTGAAAATTTTAATCTAGCTTTTACTCTAGATTAGTTTTCCGGAATAACCCTTCACCGGTGTTTGCAAAATATTTTTGTGGGTTTGTGTGGGTTTCAGATTTGAAAATTTTAGCTCAACACTTGTGGTTTTGTGTTACCCACTTGCTAACCTTGTATTAGGAAAGCAACACGTCCAGTTCACTTGTCCCGTATATTACCTTTCGATAAACTACCGTCCAGTTGTAAAGGAAAGCGTTGAACAAGCAACTGTTAAGGCAATGTCCCCTGACATGCTTTTAATTATGGTCTATAACGTGTCGGACGCAATTACTATCCTTGGTAGGAGCAATAGTAAAGCTCACCCTTATAATTTTTCGGTCTGGCACAAGGTCTTGTCTTTGACCATGCTATGCAACCACCGTTCTTACGGTTGACACCCGATTTGGTTCAGATGACCTAATGAATTCCAGGTGAATTCCTAGGATTTTACGTTCAATGGTAATGAACGTATTGAAAATAGGGTTTTCAGAAAACAAATCGGTTTGTAATTTTTGTTCAAAATATTTTCTCGTTCAAGCTCGAGTTTAGATATCATTGAATTCCATGAGTTTGAATTCTCAATCTTTAAGGTCAATCTCTAGGATTGAGTAATATCAGTCTTAAAAGCTGATTTTTGATCTTTAAGGAGATTATCCTTTCTGGGGATCTGATTCATTAGTCTTATCCAGCTAATTTGCACGGTGCCCCCCATTGTATGAGATAAATCCTTCTCATGGTTAGGATAAATCTGACCACTTGGCGACCCTGTTTTATACTGAGGTCCATGGATTTCCTGCTGATTTTAGAGATGACTTTTCTAGATTTTTCATCAACCTACAGCTGGTCTGGACGACAACTTCATGACCTAAATCAAGAAGCGCGTTTCTTTTTCGGAAGACTTTACTTCCTTTTAATGATGGAATTGATTCATCGTGTAGATCCATCTCTTCTTTTCTTTCATCGGGTAAAACAGTTTAGTTTAGTCCAAAGCAAAAGTATTTTCAGTTATTTGTTACAGAAATATGTGACATATGTTTAAAATATCTTGGTAAATTTTCCCACACTTGGCTTTTATTTTCCTTTTTATTGTCCTCTATTCCATTTTAAATGAATTTTAACATTTTGGTTTGTTTCTCAATTTATGTCCTTTCCGAGGTAACAATAATTTCGGTGTTAAAACCTAGTTTTATCATTCATAAATATGTATAAACATGATTTTGAGTTCATTTAATTGAAAATTTTGAAAAATTTTACTAGAATTGGGTAGTCAGTATATAAGACTAGGGATGTTCTTTATTATTAGAGAGCACTAGATTCTAATACAACTACTGCTTTACTAGTATTTTTAATGGTAACCAAGTGTTTAAGATAAAAATTTAAAAAATCCGAAAGAATTTAACCCCTTCCCACACTTAAGATCTTGCAATGCCCTCATTTGCAAAAAATCAGTAACAATTTAAATTATTGAGGGTGATTAGCGTAGAAAAATGATTAAATTTTACCAAAGTTTCCAAACATATTGACGTTTGTTTTCTGAATGATAAATGGTGCATATCATTTGTTCATTCCGTCTTGTTGTTATTTCACATATATTTTGCATTTTGTGTACATAAGATAAACTGCAAACATATATACATATTTTTGAAGTTTGGTATATTACCCCACATTCAAAAATTATTAAAATCTAATAATAAAAGTTAGAAAATTATAAAAACTATTACAATATTAACATAAGTATTAAATGTATCAACATTACAAATAATAAAATAAATAAAACTAAGTAGACTAGGGATGATACTGATACCAGTATGGGTTCCATGCATAACCGTATGTGTTATAGAATGCTTCGGCTGGGTTATACGTAAGATACGGTGGTTGGATCTCTATAGACCAGGGAGGAATTACGGGCGATGGAGTAGGAATATAGTTTCTACCTATTTGTTGGCAATAAGCTATGATTTGGTTTTGATGAACTTGTCAATCTTCAAATGCTCGATGTCTAGCATTTTCGTACTCTTGTGAAGCTATAAACCTTTGCATTTCTGTCATTTCATTTCCCCCTCCCACATTACCTGACTGTTGGTTTCTCTCAACCTGTGAATGTCTACCATTATATCGTACTGCGGCGTTATTTCGCCTCTTCAAAACCTTCGCACCATGGTATACATTTAAACCTATTGTATCGCGGGGTTCTGGTTCTTCGATTAGTAATCCCCCCCGACTTATATCCACACCTAGATATGCAGCAATCAAAGTAATAAATATATCACCTCCTATTATGCTATGCGGTCTCATCCCCTAACCATAGCTGATAAATAATAACCCACACAATAAGGTATACTTACAGCGCTTTGTGGGTCTCGAATACACATGTGGTAAAACAAATCCTGTTCATTTACCTTTTCCTTATTCTTACCTCGTTGTGTAATCAAATTGGCTAAAAACCTATGAATTACTCTTAACTCTGCTCTATCTATATCCAAATAAGAGTAATTTTCCCCTTTAAATCGGTGATGGCTAGTCATTTGACTCCATACACCATGTGTATCAAAATTTTCATCAATCTTTCTACCATTTAATATCAACCCTCTACAATCGTTAGACGCTAACTCCTCAGGCGTATATATACGTAAAGCCTGAGCCATGTCTAGTAAAGACATGTGGCGCATCGAACCTCCTAACAAAAATCTAATAAAAGATCGATCGGTTAAACTAACTACCCGATCATTTATTTCTATACTACACAATAATTCTTCACACCATACTTTATATACAGGTCTACGCATGTTGAATAAACGTACCCAATCGTTAAAAGTAGAATTACCATACCTCTGTGTAAGTAATTCCCTAATTGGCCCGGCTAATTCTACAGCTTCTAACGGTGCCCATTCTATTACCCTAGGTACTTCAACAGCTTTAGAATAAAGAGTATGCAAGCCCCTTTGGTATTTTGGATAATCTATCCAAAGTCTGTCAAATCTCAAGTTCGGGTGCAAATCTTCCAAGTGCATATCAGAAAATGTCATAACTGGATGAGGTATATCTTGTTTGTAGTAGTTATCCACCTCCTGTTGTTCCGCATTTGCAGCAGGAGCATTGCGAGCTTGGGATGAAGATTCACCCCTTTCAGTCGTTTTTCTTGAGTAATTCCTTGATAGCATCCTTCTCAACATGATTTTAGTAAAAGATTTGATGAAAAACAGTGAAAAATTTAGATTTTTGGAGGTTTTAGTGTGTGTTTTTCGGGTGTTTTGTTCGCAGTTTTTGTGTGTGGTGTGTGGACTGATCAGTTCCAGCTATTTTATTTTTTTCTGTATTTTGGTCTCTCCGCGAGTCGCGGTGTTTGACCCTTACAAACTCTGCGAGTCGCGGTTCTTTTTTTTTTTTTAAATCTTAACTTATAAAACAAATATAAAATAAATTTAAAATGTTGTTTTCCTTTGTTTTAGGACGAGCTCGTTTCGGATCGATGTCCTAGTCCGTCCCTCGACAAAATTTTAAAATTTGTCAATTCAAAGCGCGGTTTTAAAAGTAAAGATTTTTGGGTTTTTTTTTTTTACTGTTTTTGGCATACTTTAGTTTAATAAGATTAAAAATAATGATAATAAAAGTTCTCGTCCCTCCCTCGGGTAAAGCAATTTCGGTTCAAAGACCTAGTCTTCAACTTACGACGAATTTTAAAAATCATATTTTTAACTTAGCGAAATAAAGTAAATTTTTGTTTTTAAATTCACACCACTTAAATTTAAAATGCATAAAATTAAAAATTCATATTTTAAAAATTAAAAATTCACACAAACTTAATTTAAAAATTAATATTATAAATTCACACCAAACTTAAATTATATTTTTGTTTTTATACATGCAAACTTATATTAAAAATATTAATTTTTCAAATATTTACAATTTTAAGTATATTGATTTTAAAAAGTTTACAATATTATTTTAATATTAATTTTAAAAACAAAGTAAAAATAAAATTAAAAATCTTTTTGGCTTTTATCCCACTTTAATCAATCAAATATTATCAAAAATATGCGCCCCTCTTTTCGGTAAAGTAATTTCGGTTCCATGACCTAATTTAACTCATAACAAATTTTTGAAATATTTTGGTTTGATTGATTAAAGATATTTATACCTTAAGAATAAACGTTAAATTTCGCAGTGATGTAATAAATTTTTGTATGATATCAATAATTTCGGTCGCCAAACCTAATTTTATTCAATACCAATTTAATACTTTATAGCGAACAAATTAGCGTTTATTATCAAAAGGTTAAAAATGAAAAAAAAAATAAAAAAATAAAAACTGTACAGACTTACCTGTGAGATAGTATTCTTAGTGATATTATCTATCCCACTCATAAGATAGTCGGTTTAATTGGTTTTCCATAGCTACAAAGGCGTAACCTCGAGCATTCAGTGTTTTTTCTTCTAAACATATGAACGGTCTGTCTCTGCATAAAGTAACAAATTCGATGTTTGAATAGGTTTGATTATTTGAACATTTACCTTCATGTGACCATTTTCCGCATTTGTGACATCTTTCAAGGTGTCGTGCTCTTGTTTTCGCTGCGGATTTTGATTTTCCTTTACCAAATTGTAACTTATTATCTTTGCATCTGGATTCTTTTCTTACTCCGTCCAATCTTTCTCTGATTACTGATACTATTTCACTCGGAAGTGTGTCATTATTACGTTTAGTGATCAAAGCGTGTAGCATTAGACCATGGTTTAGTTCACAGGCAGTCTTCATTTCCTAAAAAAAATAAAAATTCAGAATGGGGGGAGAAGACTAGTTCTTTAGGGTCTGCTAGGGAAAGACCATTCGGGTTCCATTTTCGAGAACTACACGAAAACAGAAAATCTAACTCTAACAGAAATACATATTATCCTTTAAAAGACTTGATTCTCCCCACACTTAGTTAGCTGTGGTATCGAAATTGTGATTAACTTCACTGTCAACTTCCATTGGACTATCTATGTAATGTTTAACTCTGTGACCATTAACCTTAAATTCAATCCCATTTGAATTTATTAATTCTATCGTTCCGTATGGGAAAACTCTTTTGACTATGAATGGTCCAGACCATCTTGATTTCAATTTTCCAGGAAATAGCTTGAATCGTGAATTGAAAAGAAGAACTCTGTCTCCTTCTTTGAATTCTTTTGAACTTCTGATTCTTTTATCATGCCATTTCTTTGTTCTTTCCTTATAGATTAATGAATTTTCGTATGCTTCATGTCTTAATTCTTCTAATTCGTTTAGTTGACTTAACCGTAGACGTCCAGCTTCATGTAAATCAAGATTACATATCTTCAAAGCCCAAAATGCTTTGTGTTCAATTTCTACTGGAAGATGACATGCTTTTCCATAAATAAGTCTAAAAGGTGTGGTTCCAATTGGAGTTTTGTAGGCTGTTCTAAAAGCCCAGAGTGTATCCTCCAATTTAATGGACCATTCCTTCGGATTTGATCCTACGGTTTTTTCTAGAATACGTTTTAAAGCTCGGTTGGTATTTTCAACTTGTCCACTTGTTTGTGGATGATATGCGGTGGAGATTTTATGAGTTACTCCATATCTTTTGAGAACTTTCTCAAGTTGATTATTACAGAAATGAGTACCCTGATCACTTATTAAAGCTTTCGGCATTCCAAACCTTGCAAAAAGACGTTTTAAAAAGTTGACTACAACTCGTGCATCGTTAGTTGGGAGAGCTTGTGCTTCCGCCCATTTAGATTCATAATCAATGGCTACGAGAATATAGAGATTATTATGAGATTTTGGAAATGGACCCATAAAGTCAATACCCCAAATGTCAAATACTTCACATACTTGAATGACATTTTGTGGCATTTCATCACGTTGACTTATTTTTCCGGCTCTTTGACATGCATCACAGGATTTGCAAAGAAGGTGTACGTCTTTGTAAATTGTAGGCCAATAGAATCCAGCATCATAAACTTTTCTTGCTGTTAGTTGAGGCCCATAGTGCCCTCCTGTTGGTCCTGTGTGACAATGGTTTAAAATTTTACTAGCTTCATCTCCAAATACACATCGGCGTATTATTCCATCGGGACAACTTTTAAACAGATGTGGATCTTCCCAAAAATAGTGTTTTATATCACTGAAGAATTTCTTTCGTTTTTGGTACGATAATCCTTTTTCAAGGAATCCACATACTAAATAGTTTGCATAGTCTGTAAACCATGGAATTTCGTTATAATCTATCTTCAATAGATATTCATCAGGAAAGTTGTCTTGTATGGCCGATTCATTTAGAACTTCTAATTCGGGATTTTCAAGACGAGAAAGATGATCAGCGGCGAGATTTTCTGCTCCTCTTTTATCTCGGATTTCAATATCGAACTCTTGTAAGAGTAAGATCCAATGGATTAATCTTGGTTTGGCATCTTGTTTCGAAAATAGGTATCTAAGAGCAGAATGGTCGGTATAGACCACCGTTTTTGCTAGAACGAGATATGAACTAAATTTGTCAAAAGCAAAGACAATAGCAAGGAGTTCTTTTTTAGTAGTTGTATAGTTCGTTTGTGGTCCTTGTAACGTCTTACTAGCATAATATATAGGTTGAAATCGTTTTTCAATCCTTTGTCCTAAAACGGCTCCCATTGCAAAATCACTTGCATCGCACATTAGTTCAAACGGTAGATTCCAATTTGGTGTTATCATGATCGGCGCATTAGTGAGTTTCTCTTTAAGAATATTAAAAGATTTGATGCATTCATCTGAAAAGATGAATGGAGCATCTTTTTCTAGGAGTTTATTCATAGGAGTGGCAATTTTAGAAAAATCTTTTATGAAACGTCGGTAAAAACCGGCATGCCCTAGAAAACTCCTAACTCCTCTAATATTGGTGGGATGTGGAAGTTTAGCAATTACATCTACTTTATCTCTATCCACTTCAATTCCTTCTTTTGAAATTTTATATCCAAGAACGATGCCTTCTTTAACCATGAAATGGCATTTCTCCCAATTAAGAACTAGATTTGATTGTTCACATCTAATAAGCATTCGTTCCAGATTAACTAGACATGATTCAAATGTATCACCGAAGACTGAAAAGTCATCTATGAACACTTCCATACATTCTTCTATCATGTCGTGAAAAATCGCCATCATACACCTTTGAAAGGTTGCAGGGGCGTTGCAAAGTCCAAATGGCATGCGTTTGTAAGCAAAAGTACCATAAGGGCACGTGAATGTGGTTTTCTCTTGATCTTCGGGTGCTATTGGAATTTGAAAATATCCGGAAAATCCATCAAGAAAACAATAGTAACTGTTTCCGGCTAATCTTTCCAACATTTGATCAATAAAAGGTAAGGGAAAGTGATCTTTTCTGGTGGCGTCATTTAATTTTCTATAATGAATACATACACACCATCCTGTTACAGTCCTTGTAAGAATAAGCTCATTTTTTTCATGTGTATGACAGTCATGCCACCCTTCTTAGGCACGCATTGAACTGGGCTTACCCATGGACTATCAGAGATTGGATAAATTAAACCTGCATCTAGCAGTTTAATAATTTCTTTTTTAACTACATCTTGCATATTCGGATTTAGTCTTCGTTGGCGTTGCACATACATTTTATGACCTTCTTCCATAAGGATTTTATGTGTGCAATACGAAGGACTTATTCCTTTAATATCATGAATTTTCCATGCAATGACTGATTTATGAGCTTTCAACACAGAAATGAGTTCTGATTTCTCATTTTCAGTAAGAGAAGACGATATTATTACAGGTAATTCAGATTCACCATGTAAATAAGCATATTCCAAATGGTTTGGAAGTGGCTTTAATTCTAATGTCGGTGGTTCTTCTATCGATGATTTATATCGATATCTGTCTTCTTCTTTTAGCATTTGAATTTCTTCTGTTGTTGGTTCATATCCATTTGCTATTAGTGTAGCTAACATTTCAGCTTCATCAATTGGTTCATTACCTTCTCCTAAAGAACATTCTCCTGTTCCTTGTAATTCTGGAAATTCTTCTAACAATTCTGCATGTGAATCTATAGTTTGAATATAATAACATGTATCATCTGCAGATTGCGGTTGTTGCATTGCTCTATCAACTGAAAAGGTAACACTCTCGTCCTCTATACTTAGGGTCAGTTTCTTACCAAACACGTCTATCATTGCTTTAGCCGTGTTTAAGAATGGTCTTCCTAATATGAGAGGAACTTGAGAATCTTCTTCCATGTCCAGAACAACAAAATCTACTGAAAATACTAAGGTACCAACTTTAACTAGCATGTTCTCCATTATCCCTCTAGGATATTTTATTGATCTATCGGCTAGTTGTATGCTTATTCTTGTTGGTTTCAATTCTCCAAGGTCTAATTTAGTGTATAGTGAATACGGCATTAAATTTATACTAGCACCTATGTCTGCCAATGCTTCTATTGAACTAAGACTACCCAGAAAACATGGAATTGTGAAACTTCCTGGATCAGATACTTTTTCTGGTATCTTATTCAATAACACTGCTGAACAATTAGCATTCATAGTAACGGCCGAGAGTTCTTCCATTTTCTTTCTATTCGAGATTAGATCTTTCAGAAATTTAGCATTTCTAGGCATTCCTGAAATCACATCAATGAAAGGAAGATTTACATTTATCTGTTTAAATATATCCAAGAATTTGGATTGCTCAGCTTCAAGTTTCTCTTTCTTCATTTTACTCGGGTAAGGAAGTGGTGGTTGGTATGGTTTAACATATGGTTTATCCTTAGCTGTGTTATCTTCATTAACCTTTTCAACTACCGGTTCTTTTTCCTTATCTTGATCAGGTTGTGGTTCTTGTGGAGTAGGAATAGCTTCATCAGAAGTTACAGGTATTTCAGGTGGTTTAAGTGTTGTACCACTTCTTGTGGTAATGGCTTTAGCTGTTTCATTCCGGGGGTTAGCATTTGTATCACTAGGTAAACTTCCTGGTTTTCTTTCACCTATTAACCTTGCTAGGTTACTTACTTCTTGTTCCAAGTTTTGGATAGAAGCTTGTTGATTTCTAAATGCTTGAGCATTTTGTTCATTAGTTTGTTTTTGAGATGCGAAAAACTGCGTTTGAGTTTCAACTAGCTTCGTCATCATATCTTCTAAATTCGGCTTTTTATCATCGGTTTGTGGTGGTTTGTTTTAAAAATTAGGTCTTTGCTGATTGTAAGTATTATTGGATACTTGTTGATTGCTAGGACCTTGTTGGTTGTTGTATGGAATATTTCGGTTATAGTTCTGGTTTTGATTGTAAATCGGTCTTGGCGGTTGATAATTATTCTGATAATTATTTCCAGGCATTTGGTTTATGTATGAAATATTCTCTCTTTGTTCCATTGTTAATTCAATACTGAGACAATCTTTTGTCAAATGTGGTCCTCCACACTGCTCACAACTAATTCGTATTGAGTGGATATCTTTAGTCATCTTTTCCATTCGTCTCTCGACAGCATCTATCTTTGCGGAAATGGAATCTAAGTCATGGCTAGAATCGGCTCTAGCTGCTTTAGATGATCTAACGATATCTTTTTCTTGGTGCCACTCATGTGAGTGGGAAGCAGTGTTATCAATAATTTTATAAGCATCAGTTTCGGTTTTTTTTATAATAGAACCACCAGCTGCTATGTCGATGTCTTTCCTTGTAGTGATGTCGCATCCTTGGTATAATATTTGTACTATTTGACAGGTGTCTAAACCATGTTGCGGACATCCTCTTAATAACTTTCCAAATCTAGTCCACACCTCATATAGAGTTTCATTCGGTTTCTGTGTGAACGTAACAATTTCTCCTTGAAGTCTTACGGCTTTAGATGTCGGAAAGAATTGTTTAAGAAATTTTTCAACTAAAACGTCCCATGTATCGATCGCCCCTTCAGGTAACGATTCCAACCAATCTTTGGCTTCTCCCTTTAAAGTCCAGGGAAATAACATGAGATATATCTGTTCATCCTCAACTTCTCTTATTTTAAATAGAGTGCAGATCCTATTAAAAGTACGAAGATGTTCATTTGGATCTTCCTTCGGTGCACCACTAAATTGGCATTGATTAGTTACCATGTATAGAATTTGTCCTTTGATTTCATAATCTGGCGCATTAATGTCAGGATGAGTAATTGCGTGACCTTGGCCAGTGTGTTTAGCTCTCATTCGGTCTTCCATACTTAAAGGTTCCAGATTCTCCATAATTGAATTTGTTGAATCGGAATCACTAGAGGATTCTGATTTAATGGTTCGTTCCTCAACAATCTCTGTTTGAATGATTGGTGGTTCCGGAGGAAAATCTAATGGTTCAGGATCTATGAATCATCCCTGAATATTTTCCGAATTCTCAATTGTGAGGTCGGGTTCAAAAAATGGATTATCGGAAATTTGAATTGGAGTACTTGGTCGACTGGATGACGATTCTAAAGAAAAATCAACGGCGGTAATATTTGCTAGATGTCTTGATCTAGTTACAGGTGGTAAACGTACAAAAGGTGGTGAACGTCTTGCTCGATGCATTCACTGAATATCCTATTAGTTTTTAAAAGGAAAGAAAAATTATATAAGTTATCCAATTAATAGACTTTTCTGATTTTGTCCACGTTTCGAATAGCCAAAAGATGCAGCAGAGGGGCAGGATTCGTTTGGTCTCAATATAATTGAGGACTGTTTGGCTCCAATAACCTGGTCCACGTACAAATCCAACTATTACTACGAACCAGAAAATTTTGATGTCTATCAATTTAACCACTTAAAATAAATTTTCGTAATTTTAAGAAGTATAGATAAGAAGTAGAAAAAATTCTAAGTCCTAAAAACTAGAATGACGAGAAATAAGAAAGAAAAAGAGCGCATCGAAAAAGGTCGAAAAATAAAAGGCGTCGAAAAATACGAAAGAAAAAAAATGACTTTAAAACTTAAAAACACTCGACTAACCCAACCTTATTACTACCACTAACTTAAAATTATAATCGCAAATTGAGATTAATAATTGGAATGATAATTGATACATAGGTAAAAGGCGTCTAAAAATATTAAAGCTTACAAGTAAATCTATATCCCAAATGGCAATATCTTAAAAAGGTACTAAAACTTAAAAAGGCGTCGCAAAATTCTAAATCACCTAAATCTTAGTCTAAAGAAAAAGCACTTAAGGGATTTTACGGCAAAGCCTAAAAATCTAGAAATAAAAATAACTATGGCAAAAACTATGAATTAAAAATAAATATAGTAAAAGTTATAAAAAGTACAATTTTTATAAAAATATTATTTTTATATTATTTATTTTATAAAACTATTAATTTTTATATATTAATAAAACTAAATAAACTTAATATTACAAATTAAATAAATAAAACTAAATTAATTAAAATTAATTAACTAATCAAATCCTAATTAGGTTTTAAAATTAATAATAATAATAATTATCCCGTAATTAATGCTGTTAGGGTTCCTGTGTGGCCCGTGTCAGACGGATCCGCGAGTCGCGGTTGGTCCGGTTCAATAACTCCGCGAGTCGCGGAGGGTTCAGGCTCAGATGAGATGCAGGTTAAAATTCAACAGGTCAGTTTTATTTATATTTTTTATTTATTTTTTTGTTTTAAATAAAATATATTTATATAAATTTAATAAAACTTATATTTCAAAACCTAAAATAAAAATAGAAATATTTTATAATTTTATAAATAAAACTCTTAAAACTAGATTTATAAATTTTTTTTTTTCGGTTTTTGATTTTATGTTTTAAATAAAAACAAAATATTTAAATAAAACATATATTTTTATAAAATAAAAATAAAGAAACTTTATAAAACTTAAATATTTCACAAACTCTTAAAAATATTTATATATTTGTTTTCTTTTTATATTTTCGAATATTTAAAACGTATTTTTACAAAAGCGTATTTTAATAAAAGTAAACTAAAAATAAAAATCTTTTTTTTAATATCTTGCGGAGTTCTTTTTTTTATTTTTTTTAATATTTAGCGTTGCACTTTCGGCGTTTAAGTTCCCCGGCAGCGGCGCCAAAAATACTTGATGGTTAAAGCTAAGGGGTATAAAATACTATTAAATTTTAGCAGGAAATACTATTAAATACGATACAATTTTACTCAAGATATTTATTTATTTATAGAATGGATATACTTAAACCTTGCTACAACACTTATAGGCAGTGTACCTAATCGTACAGTAGTGTAGTTTTTAGTAAGTCCGGTTCGTTCCACAGAGAATCTTTTTCACAAAGCTTAACGCTATATTAGTTTAAATTTATAAAAATACAAATATATATATAAGTAATATTATTATTATAAAGGGGGGTTTTTACCGTTTAATGACCGGTTTGTCGATTTTAAATACTTTAGTCGCAGTTAAAACCAAAATTAAAAATAAATACAAGACTTAATGTAAAGTAAATAACGATAATGAAATTGCGATAAATAAAAGTGCGATAAAATAAACTTGCGATAATTAAAAAGTACGATAATTAAAAGTGCAATTAAATACAATAACAATAAATAAAAGTGCGATAATTAAAAGTGCAATTAAATATAAAATAAAGGAAATTAAATATGAAATAAAAGAATTATGCTTATTTAAACTTCCGTAATCATGATGTTTGACGTGTTTATTTTAGTTTTATGCCCATGGGTTAATTGTCCTTTGTCCTGGATTATTTAATATGTCCGTCTGGTTTTTGTCCATAACAGTGCATCAGTCATAAATATAAAGTGCGAGTGTCCTCGTCAAATTATCCTTATACCCGAAGTCAAATATTCCAACTAATTGGGGACTTAAACTGTAACAAGATTTTAATACTTTGTTTAATAATTACACCATGATATCGACTGCGTGTAACCCAAGGTTTTAATACTTTGTTAACAATTATGCCAAGTGTCCTTGTACATAATTTCACCCCTGTTTTAATAATTCTAGTGGCTATTAATCCATTCCCGTGTCCGGTTAAATGAACGATTATTCGTACTTATAAATACCCCGCCCATCGTGTCCGATTAAGTGTATATGGTTATTTATAGGACGTCCAATTGTAAATCTTTATATTAAAATTAACAAACTATCATTTAGTTAAACAAATATAAAGCCCATTAATAGCCCATATTCTAATTTCCACAAGTGTCGTTCTTTTGTCCAAACCCCAATTATGGTACAAAGCCTAATTACCCAATTTTAGTAATTAGCCCAACATCATGATTACTTCGTTTTAAATAAGCATAATAATAACTTAGCTACGAGACATTAAATTAAAAAGGTTGAACATAACTTACAATGATTAAAAATAGCGTAGCGTTACACGGACAGAATTTCGACTTACACCCTTACAACATTCGCTAACATACCCTTATTATTAGAATTTAAAATTAAAATTAAAATTAAAATATAAATATATATATATTACGTATATATTGAGAGAGAGATTGATTTATGATATTTTTGCGATCAAACTGCGTTTGCTTTTATAGGGATTTGAGTCCAGGTGAGCTCCGCGGCTCGCGCCCTTTTTGCTCTTCAAAATTCGCGAGTCGCGGAGTTTGTAATTACAGCTCACCCAGCTTTGGCTCTTTGTTTACCGACGGTTTATTATATAAATATAATATATATATAATTTATATAATTAATTATATATTATATTATATTTATATACATAGTTAACTTGTAATTTTTAGTCCGTTGCGTCGAGCGTTGAGAGTTGACTCTGGTCCCGGTTCCGGATTTTCGAACGTCCTTGCGTAAAATTTAATATCTTGTACTTTGCGTTTTGAATCTTGTACTCTTGTAATTTTGAGACGTTTCTTATCAATAATTGAAACCTCTTTGATTGTATTTTGTACTTTTGAGCTTTTTGGTCGTTTGCGTCTTCAATTCGCCGAATCTGTCTTTTGTCTTCACCTTTTATTATTTTAAACGAATATTACTTGTAAATAGAACAATTGCAACTAAAAGCTTGTCTTTCTTGAGGAATAATGCTATGAAATATATGTTCGTTTTTAGCATTATCAGCTTGTAAGACCCATTTGGGGGTTAAATGGGTGAACTTGGGTTATGTTGATGTAAGGAAAATCCAAATGACTATAACCTAGGGTTTGGTCTTGTGAATTGAAGTTGTAAGTGTCAAATGGAGTTGTTAGTCACTATTACACTTTTAAATTATTGAAAGAATTGTTAATGAGTTAAGTTTGACTTGATTTGTGAGTCTAAGTGTTAAAATGGGTCAAATGAGTAATGTTGACCTAGTTTGGGTTAAATAGGTATGAAGTACCCTAAGTTTGTGCTAGTTAAATTTAGTAGACTATAAATCGCTAGCTTTAGTGATTGAATATGAGTCTTGGCCATTTATGGGCTGTTTTAGCGTAGTTAAGCTATTTAATGCAAATTAGGTCATTAAATGCTCAAGTGTAAGTATGGTGGTTGGTTCCACAAGTTGTGTATTGAATGTGTACTTAATGTATTAGGTACTTTGCTTTGAAGTTTCGGAAGTGCATAATCATCAACTTGGTATTAAGATGAGTGGAATAATTATGCGTGTACGTATATAATGTATTTATTTGTGTAGTATGAATGTGGCATTGTCGCGGTGTTTAAGACACCACATTCTAAGTAACGAGTAGTATTGTCGCGGTGTTCAAGATACTACTGATTGTTTTGATTGACATGTGGTATTGTCGCGGTGTTCAAGACGCCACATTGTCATGGGAGTGGAATTGTCGCGGTGTTCAAGACACCACTCATTGTTTTGATTGACATGTTGAATCGTCGCGGTGTTCAAGACGCCACACTGTCATTAGGGGGGGTGAGTTAGTCGCGGTGTTTAAGACATCACCCGGGGGATTAGTGATTACGCGGTGATTAAGTAACACTAATGGATGTTATGAACTCCGATGGTCTTTTACGAGTACCGTTCCCTAGTATGATTGGTTAACCATGGTTGTGTGAATTGTATTTAGCATATTGAATTGTGAACTATATGCTATTAATATGCTAACTTATGCTAGTTCATGTGATTGGAAGTTTAGTTATTATACTTGCGATGGTATGATTATTTATATTGCTAGCATGTATGCGGTAAATGCGTAAGTGATTGCAAGTAAGTAGGTTGTATATGTATTCGTATAATTGTTGCACTCACTAAGCATTAGCTTACCCCTCTCGTTGTTTGTCTTTTTAGATGCAGGTGCGGATAGGGGGAAAGGGGTTGTTGGGCACTAGGTGTCCCTTGGTGATGCTTGTTGAAGCTTTTGAAGTTGGCCTAGTGATTTGGGTAGTTTAGCCCCAAACCATACTCGAAGTGTTGTTTGGTTTAAAACTATCATTTGTGAATGGGTCAAACTTGTATTACATTTGTTAAGGGCCTTCGTGCCGTTTGTAAACATTTAACTTGTGATGTTGTTTAATGGGTTATATGTAACCGTTAAATTTTGGCGCTAATGGTTTATCGTTTAAAAAAAAATTTATCGTATGAAATACGGGTTGGGTTGTTTCATCAGTTTAACCTGAATCATCATATCACTTTCGAATTCAATCAATGAAATTATGTTGACTTTTTGAACCGAAATTTGACTTTAAGAAATCGAATCATTCAATGATGTTAAACTTAAATTGAAACATCACGAAGCACAATTGATTGATAAGAAATCTATAACTGTTCTCGGATAGACCTAAGGTGTTGTGATTCAACCAGAGCAACTCAATGTCACTATTCGGTTAAAGATGAACAACACGAGCCATAAATCCTCGAATATGTTGCTGTGAATCTGAATTGATGTTGAACGAGTGTGAGATTCTCATTGTGAATCTTGAATCTAAGCTTAATTCGTTGAAATAATCATCATATGTTGAAGTTGAAAATTGAGGTTGAAGATGATGTAACGACCCGACTTTTTCGACTTATATTTGTACCTTATATTTTCACGAAACTGCGTATTTGTGCGTACTGAGCTATATTATATTCTGGGATCTTAATTCATGTTGATTACCTTCGTTTATATTTTAAAACGTGTTAGTAAGTACTTAGTTACTTAACTTGATCCCCGAATGCTTTTATGACCGTTAGTGTCACTTGTCGTTTAAAGCGAGCTACGTACTTGGTACACATTTAACTTTTGTCATAATTGGAATATTATGGCTACGTAAAACTAATTGTTATTTTCTAATGATAATTACTTGGCTTTTTGGTTGCTTAATTACGCTTAGTAATTTACTAATGCACACTAGTTAGTCTTAATGGACTTTTTATCTTAATGGACTTAAGCCCACTCTACTCTAGCTAATGGACCATTTAATTAGCCCAATTTTAATAGAATTATGACCCATTAAGATGTAGGACAAAAACCCATTTATATGAGCCAACATGCTAGCATTTTTGTTAACCATTACCACACATGTTGCATGGGATCCCAACAACAAGCACCACCTTTAGACCACCACCATGCAAAAAGCAAAGTTTATCCTCCCCTTGTCCCCCCTAGCCCTCGGCCAACCCACCACCACCACCACTATAAATATCACACTTCATTCTTCATTTCAAACTTAATCTCATTTTCATTTTACACACACTTGCTCTCTAATTTACTCTGCAGTCTTTCTCACACTAAAATTGTTAAGGACCTTTCGGACCGACTTACTACTTGCATAATTTTCATATCAACTTTTACCGCACATTCACTATGAGTTATAGCTCCCTTTTTACTTTAACTATTTTTGAGACTGAGAATACATATGCTTTTTATGTTTTTACATACTAGACACGAGTACTTAAACTTTATATATGTGTGGGTGATATAACGGCACAAAGATTCCCCTTAGCACGGTAACGTTTAATCATTGGTTTTTGAACCGGTGAAGCGAATATTAGATATGGATCCATAGGGTTTGACATCCCCACTCGGGCTAGTCACGCTAGCATTTAACGGGTGTTTAATACTTCGAGAACATACGCACTCGCCAAGTGTACTTTTAGGGGGTGATATTTATTTTATGTTAAGTTAGTTACCGGGTGCCTACAGACAAGCATATACTTTTCATACTGTTTTGAATACGAAATCTCGTGGTCTACATTACATTGTTGATTACAAATAAACTATAGCTCACCAACATAGGTGCTTAGATGTTGTTGCTTCCGCTGTTAGACTTGCTGTTATAGTCTTGGTATTATAGACTTGCTGTTACAGACCCGCTGTGTTAGACTTCCGCTGCATTGTTTAGAGATGTCTCAAGCATGGAACTTTTATTTTGCATTCACAACTTATGTTATTTTTGAACAATGGCGTTGTAATGACCTTTGTGTCACGTACTTATGTTAATGCTTTCTATTCGTAGAAGCACGTTATCTTTTGTAAAACATTTGACGTTAGTAAAAACGTTACCTTTTCATGAATGCAAAACTTATTTTAAAACAGCTTATAGTATTATACCGTGTAATGGACTTGTTGTTGATGATCCGTACATGATGGTTTTGTACGGGGTGTCACATTTGGTATCAGAGCATTGGATGTAGGGAATTAGCTTGCATTAGTGTGTCTTGACCGAGTCGAGTAGGATTCACTAATAGGACTAATCTACAAGTTGCTCGTTTACTTGTTTCTGCAGAACTATTGTATTCTACTGCTTACTTTTACTGCTATATGAACTTGCTATATGCTATTGCTTATTCTCGCTACTGTATGCTACTATCTGCTTTTGATTGCATGTTACTTCGGTATGATACTATTAATATTGCCATGCTATGCAATGTTGTAGACGATCTAGGCTGCTGTAGTTATGCCTGATTACGTGCTTGCTATATGTCTTACTGACATGAAAAAGTTATTTTTCCTTGTCCAGATGTCGAACATGCCGCCCATGACCATTGATTTTGATAGTGATTCAGATACGTCCGCTACTTCGCCTACTATTGTTGCTGACTCACCGCTACCCTCCGGCAACTCTGGCGATTTGTCTTCTGGGGATAATAGACACACATCGGACCTAATGGACATCTCAGACAGAGACGAGGATCCCGAGGAGATCCCAGCTCCACCCAGCCCTAGACTCCCGGGGCCACAACATCATTTCGATGGTACTGTGATCCCTGAGGGAAACGAGGGCAGTCCCTTTCATAATGAGCGTGTACATTGGGTCAGACGCACCGTTGACGAACGAGTCATGCTGATTCCACCTGGCAGATACCGGGCCAAAACCACTGGCCAGACGCTTTCTCCCGCCCATGATGTAGCTGCACTACCTTCAGACGATTCAAACGGATCATCATTCGATGACACCAGCGAGGAGGATTCTGAGGAGGATTCTGAAGAGGAGCCTGTGCCGCCACCCTCTACCCCGCCGAAGAAGCGGTACCTCTATGATGGTACCGTTATTCTAGGGGTTAATTGAGGTAAGCCGTTCGTGAATGCACATGGACAGTTGGTTAGGGTCACAGCCCGTAAGCGGGTTGTACCGTACCCTGCTGATTCGTTTGTGCGTAAGGTCACCCGCACTGTGCCATCTACTTCTAGTGCTACATCTGCAACATCTGGACCATCTGCACCACCGGCACCACCCACCATCGAGGAGCTGATGAGGGAAGTGCATGCCTTACATGCTCGGTGACTGAGCTCGAGGACTAGGTGTCCCACATGATGGATATCATTTATCCACCCTCACCATAGGACTGTTGTATTAGATTTCATTACGTATTTCCGTTAGTAGTTTCATGTTTTTATTCTTGTATTGTATGAACCTTATGAAGTTGTATGCAACTTTTCTTATTATGAATAGAATTAATGTTGTTTGAATCATTCTACGGCGTTTTATTTAAGTTAGTTGTCATACCCCAAATAGGGCCGGGGAAGTATGACTTCACAATATCACAACACAAGTATGTATAAACGAGAACGAATCTAAATGAGACATTTTAATTAGAAACCAGTGTATTAAAGCAGCGGAAAGTATTAAGTCATTACGATAAATGTTTTAATGTAATAATATGAATGTATAAATGCGGACTCCAAAAGCAGCAAAGTCCAAATAGCAAATAATCTTTAGCAATCTTCTCCTGAGACAAAACATGCTTAAAGTGTCAACCAAAAATGGTTGTGTGAACAACATAGGTTTAATAACCATAATAAGTTTTTAGACCACAAGATTTAGTTATAAAGTTTAATCAGTTCGTTAGTAGTGCTGAGGTGTATGATATCGAAACTAAACAAGTTACCCCGTGATCACTTTATTCGTTCGTGTTGTTAAATCATTATTATATATCCATTGACCAACGGTCACCTGGATAGAGATGTCACTCTCAATAGCACTACCCACAACAATTAAGTTTGCCTAATTCCAGCAACTAACGATATCATGGCAGGGATTAAGCATGAAACAAAGAATGTCATAGCACAGTTTGAATTAATCAAAATAAAGTTTTCGAGTACTTATGTCTAAGCGTAAAACAGTTTGAATGCAAGCATGTGTCTCACCCCAAAAGTTCAAAATAAGTAATAGAGAAAGTTAAAAAGTGGGGCTATGACGTTCACCTTAGTAGCAAGCAAGAAATCCCACGCAAGTAGTATGAACGGAGTATGTAATCGGAGATCTCAACCTAGAGATATAATGTTTAATTAGTTAATGTCTAATAGACATAAAGTTTGTTTATTAATATAGCAAACTATATTAACAGTGACCATTTTCTAGAAAAGTTCCTATTTCTCAAAAGTTTCTATTTTTGGAAACCTACTATTTATGGAAAGCTTCCACTTATAGTAAGTTTTTAGTTTAAGAAGTTGGTGTTATAATTCTTAACAAAGATGTTGTACAATCTTGCCCAAACTTCGTTGCTATCATGCAAGTCACTCGAATTATCTATTGTTACCGGGCGCCCAGGACTCTTGACCAGAATCTAAGTCTTGGCATTCGAGATCCACAAGCGTGTCCCAAAATGGCAACAAGGATCACCCTAGGCCACAAGTAGCAGTGACGTTTTTAGTCTTTGTACGCTATCTTTTATTATAACCTTCACGTTATAGGTGTATACACATAACAATTTATTAATATACTTATTAGTTTATATATATATATATATATATATATATATATATATATATATATATATATAAGTGATAATATACTTAATGTACTTTATGGTGTTACTATATAGTTAGGTGTATAAGTTATACTAATAATAGTATTATTCTTTAATTAATCAACTATTATGTTACATGTATGAATATACCTATATGATACATACATATATATTCTTTATTACTATTATACACGTTCATAACTATATAGTATATATATATATATATATATATTAGGTATATGTGTTACATATATATAAGTGTAAGATGATACATACACACACACACACACACACACACACACACACACATATATATATATATATATATATATATATATATATATATATATATATATATATATATATATATATATATATATGCACTTATTACTTTTCTTATTATGTTTACTAACTTAATATAAATTACATAATACACATTCATACATACACACATACACGTACATATACATACATATATACACATACATATACACGTATGTATATATCTAAATATATACACAAGCATATACCTACCTATATATATGTACATACATACGTATGCATGCATGCATGTAAGTACATCATGACCATTATACTTTACTAATCATAAAATCATAATTTTTAACATAAACATAAGCTAATAACATTAACATTCACCAACCCTAATCTTTATTAACCATAAGTATTATTCAAATCTTATAACCCTAATAATCATAATCAACTCATGTTCAATCTTTTAATACACCAAATCACAACCTAACAACTTATTAATCAATTCATATTCATATCCAATAATCGTGATCATAACCTTTATCTTCAACTATTAACATTTACTATCTTCATGATCAAATCAATTACTAAATCATGTTCAACACTAATTCATTAAACCTTAACACATAAAATCATAAACTTTTTATTCATACATAGTTATATTACTAGTTTATAACCTAATACTTTTAAATTTTACAATCTTATTAATCATAATCTTCATTATCTTTTAACCTTATTCACATGCATTCATAATATTTTATTCATTAATCAACTTTATAATACTTAACATAAAACTTAATAACAACTTAAGAGTAATTGATTCAAACGCATGATTAAACTAGGGTTTTAGACTACCTTATGAGGAATGAGACTAAGAATATGATGATGATGGTGATGCGAGATAGAAACAGAAACCAGTAGCAGCAGCAACAACTACCCACTTGAGGTTTCTTGGACTGGTTTTTGCTCGACAAACATAGCAGGTACTGCAGGAAAAATTACGACCCAAAACAAGGTTTTTCTTGGCTTGTTTGAACTTGACAGCAGCAGCAGGAAAAACCCAATAGAAATGCAGCAACAAGGGTTGTTTGTGGGCTGTTTGGGTGTCAAAATAGTAGCTAGACAGGAGCAGGATAGTGGTGAATTGCAGGCTGGAAAAAGGCTGTTTTTTGGGGTTAATGGAAGTCGACTGTAGGCTTGTTTTGTAGGTTGATTGGCGAATTGCAGGAGGCTGGGTAAAGCTGTTTTTAGTCGATAAAAAACAGCAGGTTTGGTGGTTTGTTTAGTCGAATGGAATAGAGGGAAAGCAGGAGATTATGTCGACTAAACTATGCAGTTTTTTGTGGGTTTATTTGTGGTGAGATTAATGAATATCATGAGGGTTTTTATAGGTATGTTGGGTTTCCTAATCTCACTCAATTTGCTTGGAGATCAAGGTGTAGTATTATGATCAAACTAGGATTTGTGAATGCTTAAGGATCAAGTTTAATATTTCTCTTTTTTTTCAGCCGATTTATTATGCTAATACTTATCATTTATTTATTTTTTAAACCGGCATTTATGTATTTATTTATATATATTTTACATTTTTTTATCTATTATTATTAAGGTTACATTAAATTACATTCTATTTAATTATTAACCCCTGACTTTTATTAATTTTTATTAAGTTCATATTAGTTCTTATTAGTTTAATTTATATAATATCATAATTTATTTAATACATTTAGTTTATACAATTGATACATTTATTATATTTATTTTTTTTACTGTAAATATATTATTTATCCATTTTATTTTGTTCATAAAATTAACATTAATAATAATAATAGTTATTAGGGTTTGGGTTTGATATTTAATATTAAATGGTATTAGGGTTTAGTATTTAATGTATAGGGTTAGGTTTAGGTTTTTTAAATATTAGGGTTTAAGTATTAATTACTATAATTATTATATCCGGATAACAACCCTAATGCTTACACACAGAATATGACAATGAAACCCTAAGGGCAATTTGGTAAATTCAGAAGGAAAAAATGAGGGTTGTTATAGTACCTCCCCGTTAATTTAAACTTCGTCCCGAAGTTTCAGATAGACTTCTCGAATGCATCAGCGGTTGAGAATAGATGTGGATATTTCCGCTCCATCTGGTCTTCACGTTCCCAGGTATACACGGGGCCTCTTCGTAAATTCCAACGAATCTTAACAGTAGGAATATAGCTTTGTTTCAAGCCTTTAAGCTCACGCTCCATAACCTCTATCGGTTCTTCAACAGAATGCATTTTATCATCAATGCGGATATCTTCCAATGGAATAACGAGTGTGTCATCAGCAAGACACTCTTTAAGATTCAAGATGTGAAATGTATGAACTTTAATTAGCAGGAAGTGTTGACAAAAAAATTACCATTCTGTCAACGTTTTGTTAAAACAAAGTTCACACTTAATTACAGTGGGGATCTACATTTTCGTCCGTATGAGGCCTCCAATAAAACTTCTTCACATCGTGATACATTTTACTAGAGCCTGGGCGAATAGAATATTTAGTCTTATGGACTTCATCTGTGATGACCGGGGAATTTCCGACCAAATTTAAACTTAATCTTTATATGTTTCCGACACGATAAGCAAAGTCTATAATGTGAAATTTCAAAAACTTTGAAACTGTGTTCATGTATCCAATTACGTTTCGACTATTCTCAACGATTCACGAACAACTATATTTAACTTGATGTGCATATATAATATTATATATATAAATATAAGTATATGTAATAAATTAAAACAATAAAATACAATTTGATCATTAAGATTAATTATATAAAATATTATACAAGATAATAAAGTGAGTATTAAAATAAAACCAAATGTTTATAAATACACATGACTTCTATTAATAATTTTTATGATATGAGTATTGGAATATATATCAAAGTTATAGATATTATATGTTATTAATTATTAAATGATACATGATTAATAAAATGTAATATTAATAGATTAAATTTAATTACAAGTTTAGAATATAGTTGTTATAATTACTTTCATTATTATTAATACAAATATTAACAGTAATAACAATATTAGTAATATTATTATTTCAATATATAAGATATAGATAAAATAATTTGATATATATGATTCGTTATATTATTGTTATTATTATTAATATCATTACTATTTTTATTAATTAATATAATTACTAATCTTATTATTAATACTATTAGTAATATCATTATTATTGTTATTAAAATTATTACTAAAATTATTATGAATATTGTTATTGCTATTACAATACAACTAATTATCTTTATTCATAATAAAATTATTTTTAATATTGTATCAGTATTTTTTTTATTATTACTAATAATTAATAGTGTTATTATTATTAAGATAATTAATTATTAATAACTAATATTAATACCATATATAGAAACAGATAATGACGTATATATATCTCATTCAGCTAATTTTTTTTCTCCTTTCTTCTATTATGCTCGTGACAATCTGTCTCAATTGTTTGTTAAACTTTTACATCAGGTAGTACAAAAATCAGATAAATCACAGATTCCACTTTATTTTTTTTATTTAAATTTCTATTTTCTTCCTTTTGTCTAATAAGCCTACTGGTACCTTCTGGGAATATCAAAGTCATCGATGATATCATGTTTGGGTATTAAACCATTCAAATTAACACTCTCATTATCAACTACAAATTACTTATACTTGCTACCAATTGTGGAATTAGACAGAAGAGAAGGCAACACGCTATAAGCTATGTTCTATTTTTTTTTCTTTTCTGCCATAAATTAAATTCAAAATCTATTTCAAAAAGTATAAATGTAGTTGTGTTAGGATTTATCCATTCAAACTTTCTGCAAGTTTTCAGTTTACAATTCGTCATATTGAGAGTTAATTTCCAAGTCAAAGTTTAAAAATGTAAAAGTCAATAATTGTTCTTCAACGAAATTCGAATTCGTTTTTTATGATTCAAGTTAAATTGATGTTTGGGAAAGATTTTAGGAGTGTTTAGAAACACAATTTGTATACTAAATTTCTTCCAAAACGTTTAAAAATCGAAAACCCATTTTTTTCTTGTTTATGCAGTCGCTACTGCAGTAGTTTCTTTTTTATTTTATTATTTTTTTAATGTTAGTACAATCATGAATTTTGATTATTTGTTGTTATGTTGATGTATCAAAAAGCGTTTTGAGTTGAATTGATCCTGGTTGGCCGATGAGAATTTTAAAGAAGAAGAGGGAGAACCGAGAACAGATAGATGTAAGATATATGTTTTATTTCGGGGCATAATATCAGAATAATAGAAACAGAAGGATGGTTAGGAATGTTAGTGGGTTTCGAGAGGTTGGGGGTTCGAGTCCCTGGAGGTTCTGTATTCTTTTTAGGCCGATTTTCTTGAGGTAGTCACATCTTTTTTATTTTTATTTATAATATTATTATTATTATTATTATTATTATCATTGTTATTAGTTTTATTATTATTGTGATTGTAATTATTATATTTATTGTCATTATGATTGTTATTATTATTAAAGATTGTTATTGATTAGATAATAGGAGTAATATTATTATTATCAATTTTGTTACTACTAATTAATATTACTAAGTACTATTATTATATTTAATATTGGTACAAGTATTATTATTATTATTATGATTATCACTATTAATTATTGTTATTATTACAAGTATTATAACAATCGATACCATCATTAATACTAACTTACGTATTATTATGATTATAGTTACAAATAAGATTTTTAGTATTATTAATGCCATTACTAATATTATTATTATCATTCAGGGTATAAATTATATCATTTTACCACTACTATGAGTAATATTATCATTGTTATAGTTATTATGATTATTACTATTATTATTATTATTATTATTATTATTATTATTATTATTATTATTATTATTATTATTATTATTATTATTATTATTATTATTATTATTATTATTATTATTATTATTATTATTATTATTAACATTACTAATGTATTTATTATTATAAATTTTGTCATGCAAGTATTAGCTATCATTATTATTATTAAGATTATAGTTATAAATAAGAATATTTTTATTAGTAACATAAGTAGGATTATAAATATTATCAAATAGATACTTTTATATAAAAATACATTACACTATACTTTTATTACTAAAAAGATATTAGTTAAGCTACATCAACTAATATACAAATATGTATTAAACTTTAATATATGGTTTCTATTATCAATAATAAGTAATAATTATATAAAACATATAACTAAATATATTAAATTTATATAATAACATATGGTATAACAAGTATATTATTAATAACAAAAAACATATATATATATATATATATATATATATATATATATATATATATATATATATATATATATATATATATATATATATGTATAATTGATCGATTACGATTACGTGTATTAATATATCCACAAATGATATAGGTTCGTGAATCCGAGGACAAACCTACATTGTTCAATAAAAGACATATGTATTTTTACTACAAAATACATTAGGTGAGTTTCATTTGCTCCCTTTTTAAATGCTTTTGCAATATATATTTTTGGGACTAAGAATACATGCGCTGCTTTATAAATGTTTGACGAAATAGACACAAGTACTTAAAACTACATTCTATGGCTGGATTATTAAACTATATATGCCCCTTTTTAGTCTGGTAATCTAAGAATTAGGGAACAGACACCCTAATTGACGCGAATCCTAAAGATAGATCTATTGGGCCTAAGAAACCCCATCCAAAGTACCGGATGCTTTAGTACTTCGAAATTTATATCATATCCAAAGGGTGTCCCGGAATGATGGGGATATTCTTATATGCATCTTGTTAATGTCGGTTACCAGGTGTTCAATCCATATGAATGATATTTTGTCTCTATGCATGGGACGTATATTTATGAGAACTGAAAAATGAAAATCTTGTGGTCTATTAAAATGATGGAAATGATTATTTATGTTAAACTAATGAACTCACCAACCTTTTGGTTGACACTTTAAAGCATGTTTATTCTCAGGTACGAAAGAAATCTTCCGCTGTGCAATTGCTCATTTTAAAGATATTATTTGGAGTCATTCATGACATATTTCAAAAGACGTTGCATTCGAGTCGTTGAATTCATCAAGATTATTGTTAAGTCAATTATAGTTAGATATATTATGAAATGGTATGCATGCCGTCAACTTTCGATGTAATGAAAGATTGACTTTTCAAAAACGAATGCAATGTTTGTAAAATGTATCATATAGAGGTTAAGTATCTCGCGATGTAATCAACTGTTGTGAATCGTTATAATAGATATGGACTTCGTCTGGATGGATTAGGACGGGTCATGAGATCATCCATGACTAGTTCTCGAAAGATTTCTGAATAGCGGTGATTTTTATAGGATCGACATGTATTCCTTCACTATCAACTACATGTCCAAGAAATTGTACGGTTCGCAGCCAAAGTTCACACTTAAAAAACTTGGCATACAGTTGTTCCTTCTTTAAGAGCTCTAGAATAAATCGCAGAGGTTGCTCATACTCTTTCTTGCTCTTGGAATAGATTAGAACATTATTGATGGTAACCCCACCTAAGATCAATCTTCGAATAAATACTTGACCCTTGCAATTGGTCAAACAGGTCATCAATGCATAGGAGAGGATAACGATTCTTGATGGTTAGCTTGTTGTGTTCTCGGTAATCAATACACATTCTCAACGTGCCATCTTTCTTCTTAACAAATAGAACGGGTGCTCCCCACAGAAACAAGCTAGGACGAATGAAACCTTTCTCCAAAAACTCTTGGAGTTGGCTGGATGATTCCTTCATTTCGAATGGAGCTAATCGGTATGATACCTATGCAATAGGTACAGCACCGGGCGTGGATAATTTACAAGCGAAGGATAATATAATATCTAGGGTTGATATTTTTAGTTGACAATATAGTGATAAGGAGTAGGTAATGGTACACAATGGTCCTAAGGTTGATTAGATCTTATTTCCATCATGTTCCATTAGGATTTCTGCATGATTTATCATAATATAACTACGTTGATCAAGCGTCATTATATTATACTAAATCATACTTTTATCACTCCATAAAGTTACTACGATGTCATCTAGTCAATATTCATCTTCTTCGAGGTAAATGATTCAATGGAAAATGAAAGAAAAGAAAATAACATCATTCATTTAAAAGAAAATAACCAGAGTATTACAGAAACTTAACGAAATCCTCCAAATTATAAAAGTACTAAATGGTAACATAAAGAACACTGTGAAAATGAGAAATTTGAATAACTCTAGTGGTTTCCAAAAAAAACTCTTCATTGTGCCTCTTCATTCTTCTTCTTATCCGAACACTTATTTTTGAAATGCCCTATTCCTCCACATTTATAGCAAGTAGGAACGGTTGCATTTGCCTTTGTGGCTGGAGTTTTTGTTACAGGAATAACAACTCTACAATTCTTGACTATGTGACCCACCTTCTTACACTTGGTGCACTTGGCCTTACACTATCCTTCATGATGTCTCTCACATCTTTTGCAATAAGGATGTTTTCCCTTATACAGCTTATTAAATTTTCCCTTAGAATTTTCTTGCTCCATTCCTTCCCTCTTCCTTTTTGCACCTTCTTTCTCCTTATGTTTGTCGATGAAATAGCTTGCCATGTAAGCGGCTTCTTGTATGGTGCTTGAGTTCATTAAGGTAACATCTCTCCGGACTTCATCAGGTAATCCATTGATATAGCATTGGATCCCTAGATACTCGGGAGTAGTCATAAGAGAAAATTCTTGAAATCGGTTGGTGTAGCTTATGAGATCAGCATTCACCATTTCTATATTACTAAGCCCAGGTCTTTCAGTACTCTTGTATTTAGGGGGCTGGTAGTTCATGAAATTTTGATGTGAACAAGCAGGCGAAAGATATCTCGGTTCGCCATTGTTGCTATTGCCTTGCATGGCCACCAACAGTTGTTGAAATTGTTCGGGAGTCAAAGTAACATTTAGAAGAGCGTTAGCACCATAAGTTGATAGAGCCATTGATCTTCAATACACGAAACAGTATTAGTTGAAGAGTTATGGTGCTAGTAAATCTATAAATTTGCTAAATAGATGCGCAAGATTCACACAACGAGTAAAAGGATAAATAGGTGAAACTACGAGATGTATTAAAACACTTGAATTTTATTAAACATCACAAAGATAACTAATATCTTTTATTACACATGAAACGAAACTAGAATAAACACGAAACGAAACAAAGATAGTAGGTTTAGGCAAAGCCTTTACAATGAATGAAAAACTAATACGGAAATAGAAAAGAAATCCTAAATTGACCATCAAGAAGTTCTTTTAACTTACCAAATAGAAAAGAAATGTTCCCACAGAAGATCCTTGAGAAACTGCACCTCCTTCTCTAGTTCCTCAATCCTTTGATCTTGGAGCTCAATTTCTCTATCATGTCTCTTAGCAGTCTTTCTAAAGATGTTATACACATCATATAAGTATGTTGACAATTCCTCATGTTGATCTTCAAGCGTACTAGATTGACCATCAAGAAGTTCCTTTAACTTACCAAATTCTGTCTTCACTTCATGTAAATCACTCTTTACCTTAGCATGTTCACAGAGTTCGTGTAAAGCACGACAACAGTGGAGATGAGGTTCTTTGGATGAACTTGAACTCTCGGTTTTTTGATGTTTCGGGTTCCTTTCTTTTTAAAGAAGGAGGTAAGGCAACACAGGGCTCGGACTTGGATTCTTCCTTGGGTTCTTCCTCGGAAGGCTCCTCCTCCACTTCTTCCTCAATCATTTCTTCCACAAACTCTTCTTCCTCGTCATCCCCATCGTAGTTAGCATTAGTGTGGGATTCTTCCATAAGAGGGGAGTGTGGTGGAGTATCAGGTATATAATATGGGTGAGTTGGTGATAATGGCGGGGAAACGAGTCCATGAGCCGGTGTGGAGATAGATCTTTTGGAGTCGGATCCTTCGGAGTCAGAAATGACGATCGGGTTAAGGTGTGATGCCCCGTACAAAACCATCGTGTACTAATCATCAACAACAGGATCATTACAAGGTTAAGTACTATATGCTGTAATAAAAGAAGTTGCATTCACGATAAAAAAGATGACGTCATAACCGACGTCAATTGTTTTACACCAACAGTATGCTTCTACGAATAGCAAGCATGAATAAATGTATGTGACCATTAGGTCATTACAAAACATAGTTCAAAAGTATTAAAGTTTGAATGTAAGATAAACAGTTCATGCGGTGATAACACTAGAGCAGCGGGTGTCTACGGCAAGACTAGCACGACAGCGGAAGCAAATAACCTTAAGCACCTGAGAAAAACATGCTTAAAAATGTTAACACAAAGGTTGGTGAGCTATAGTTTAAGTATAACAGTATGTAAGGTAGGCCACGAGATTTCAGTGCTACAAAGAGCGTTTCAAAACAGTATGATAAAGTATATGTTAACCGTGGGCACTTGGTAACTAACTTAACGTTTATACCCCCTGAAAGTACACTTGGCAAGTGCGTATGTTTACGAAGTATTAAACACTCGTTAAATGCTAGCGCGACTAGCTCGAGTGGGGATGTCAAACCCTATGGATCCATATCTAAGATTCGCGTTCACGGTTCAAAAAATAATGATTAAACGTTACCGAGCTAAAGGGAATGTTTATGCCGTTGTATAACCCACACATATATAAGTTTAAGTACTCGTGCCTAGTATGTAAAACATAAAATTCGCATGTATTCTCAGTTCCCAAAATAAGTTAAAGTAAAAAGGGAATGCTATAACTCACAATGATAAAGTAGCGGTAAAGTCGAGTCGGGAAAAGTGTGCAAGTAATGAAGGTTGTCCAAACGGGTCCTCAACCTAAGTCAAATAGTACTAAGTCAGTAAATCGTCCAAAAAGGTTTAAATGTATGTAAATAAGGTCTTAAGGGTCATCATCATTCATCATCAAACAAAAGGCGTAAAGTAAGTTTCGTTTATGAAAGTAGTTTAAAACAAAGGCGGATTTCGATCAGTCACCACGGCCTCTACCCTTATTGAATTAAGGTGAGACCAGTGGCCATGGCTCTGTATATGAGTCCTTTAAGTGTGGTAAAATTTACAGAAGCAAACTCGTCTTCGTTTGACCGTGGCGATGGTCTAAGTGCGAGTAGGTCAGAAATTTCTGCACATCGTTAAAAGGACATAGTGACGATCGGAGGGCCATAAATCCTAAACCGTAACTCGGATTAAGACGAGTCCTATATGAAAAGTTATCTACTCGAACAGAACTATTTGAAAATCATAATCACAACAGCCCAGGTCTTACTGATCAAACCCAGAATATAGAAAACAGACAGGTCAGTAGGTTCCGGTGGTTCTTGGTGTTCGATGCTTATCACAGTTCTCATCCTTGATGCATGTAGCTTCAAGTGTACAACTCGTTGATGTGTTTGCATCATTTTCACCAAGTTTTGACCATCATAACCCAAGTGCAAGTCTAAGACATGAAGCACAACTCACTTAAGAGTTGTATGAAGTTTGATGAACCAAAGTTACATCAAAGTCTTAGATCTAACACATACATGAACTTTAAAACTAGTAATAAGTTACAAACTTGAAAGTAAACTCATGAAATCAAGATCTTAAGTTGTAGAACATAGTTCTTAGTTTGATCTTGAAGATCCAAGACTCAAAATTCTAGATCTAACATAAGTGTACCAAGTTATAATAATAGAAAGTTTACTTACATGTTCTTGAACTTTTAAAGTTAACTTTAGTTCAAGATTAATGAGATCAAAGTTAACTAGTAACATTTGACCAATAACAACCAACAAACATGAAATTAAAGTACATAATACAAAGAAATAACTAAGTAAACAAGTAAAAGGTTCATGGTTGTTCATACTTTAAAGATTCAAACCAAAGTTTGATCTTTAGAAAGTAAACTTTAAAGTTTACTAACATGATTTACAAGTATGATTTGCAACACATGAACTCTAAATCTTTTGAAACAATAAATGAAGAACATAAGCTAGAAACTTTATGTTCTTGTATGCCTTGTAAGAACAAGTTAGATGAAGAATCAAACTAACAAGTTTGCTTCTTAGAAAATAGTAAGTAAACAACAACAAGTAATTAATTAACAAACATTAACAAGTATCAACTAACAAATGATGATGAATGTGTATATGTAATTCGGTTTTAAGATGAAGAAAAGAGAGGAAAAGTGTTCATATTACTTACAAGACTTAGAGAGAAAAGAGAGAAAAGAAGGTAAGTTTGAAGTGTGTGTGTAAAGTGAAATGAACATGTAAAGACTACAAGTAAGAAGTTAATCAAAGTTTGAAAATAAAACCCACTCCCCCATGGGAGAAAGCCGACGGTCAGCAGCCCATCAAAGGGGGGAGGCAAATGTTTAATGGTTCTTCATGTGTTAAAGCTTAAAAGTTGGATAATGAGGATGCATGCATGGGGATTATGTGTAAACTAGATTCCAAGTGCATAAACTAACTAGTTACATCTAAAATGATACTTACAAGTGTAAGACATGGGCTAACTAGTCCAACTAAGAAGTAGGGTGGGCTTATAAGTCTTTATTCATGAGTCCATTAACATTAAACAAGCCCAAGTTTCATGTAAGTAACAAATAAATCCAATTAAAGCCCAAGTAACTAACTAATCACCATAGTTAATTAAAATGATTAATAAAATCAATCATGAATGTAAATAATACTCTAAAAATATTATTCGTGAAAGTTTCGTGTGTCACAAAGACGTTTCGGGCAATTAAAGTCAAGTTCGGCCAATCATGGCAACATGTAAATGTAATAACATACATTCGTTTTATCACACGTATTAATAATAACAATTATTAATAAATAAACGTTGGAAAATCCAGGGTTGTTACATAAGGCGAGACATCCTAAATGAAAATAAAGAGAGATGATTAGGTAGGTTCTAAGAATAACGCAAAAGCACGAATAAAATGTAAGGGGAAAATGAAAGGACCCGTTCATATACATTATAAACGATTCACAATAGTTGATTACATCGCGAGGTATTTGACCTCTATATGATACGTTTTACAAACATTGCATTCGTTTTTAAAAGACAAACTTTCTTTACATCAAAAATTGACGGCATGCATACCATTTCATATACATCCAACTATAATTGACTTAATATTAATCTTGATGAACTCAATGACTCGAATGCAACGTCTTTCAAAGTATGTCATGAATGACTCCAAGTAATATCCTTAAAATGAGCTAATGCATAGCGGAAGATTTCTTTAATACCTGAGAATAAACATGCTTTAAAGTGTCAACCAAAAGGTTGGTGAGTTCATTAGTTTATCATAATCAATCATTTCCGTAATAGTAATAGACCATAAGATTTCAGTTTCCATAAATATCTGTACACTCGCAAGTGTTTAAAAGTATTCTATAAGTTGTAGGCACCCGGTAACAAGCCTTAACGTTCATGTTTTACCCTCTGAAGTACACCAGATCAGGTGTGTTTAAAATAACCTCGAAGTACTAAAGCATCCCATAGTCCGGATGGGGTTTGTCAGGCCCAATAGATCTATCTTTAGGATTCGCGCCTACCGTACATAGACAAGTAGTTTAATGTTACCAAGCTAAGGGTATATTTCTGGTTTAAACCCACGTAGAATTAGTTTTAGTACTTGTGCCTATTTCGTAAAACATTTATAAAAATAGCGCATGTATTCTCAGTCCCAAAAATATATATAAAAGGGAGCAAATGAAACTCACCATACTGTATTTCATAGTAAAAATACATATAACGTCATTTAACAAGTGCAAGGTTGGCCTCGGATTCACGAACCTATATTAAGTATATATATTTATATGTTGGTCAATATCTGTCTAACAATTTAGGTCAAGTCGTAGTGTATCACAATCCTAATGCTCGAGACCGACATGCAAAAGTCAACAAAAGTCAACTTGACCCAAAATGACTTCCAAAATCTATACATGTTTATTATATAACTTATATATAGTCGTTTTATATATTTAAATATATTTATCAGATCTTATTATACTAAATAATACCAGTCATTTATTAATAAATAAAAATTTATATTTAAATTTATATATGATAAAAATATACTTTTATATATCTCAAGTAATAAAATTTATAAAATTCACTTAATATCATAAAAATATAATGGTATGTATTATTAATGTAATTATATTACGTGTGGTAAAAATATCTTTGTACGCATATTTATTTGATTAAATAATATTGATAATAATAATAATGATAAAAATAATAAAATGATAGTTTCAATAAAAATATTAATTTTTAGTAATAAAGATAATTTTAGTAATAACATCAACTGATAACAATTATAATAATCGTTTTAATAATAATATTAAAATTAATAATAATTCAGTTGACCATATCTTTTAATCCGTTCATCGAACCCACACGATTTCTAAATGAAAAGTTATTAATTTTTCTTTAGCTTTTCAACGACATGCATATCATATACCTTATCTCAGTAGCATATGTATCAAATTCGTGATTTATCATAAACTATTTAACGACGAAACTAAGCATACAAACATGCATAATCATATATACTCGAGCACTAGTCAGGGATACACTATTAATATATAAAAGATAAGATATGAATGCTCACGTATCAATATTGTGATTCAATATTGCAGGAAAGTACATAGACGCAATGAAAATGATAAACGTTAGGTTGACCTCACGAGCAATACCCTCGAACAATACCCATAACCTCCATAGCTATAACCCATAATTTCCTTAGCTCTATCCCGTTTGAAAACTTATTTTGAAATCGTCTGAATATAACTCCATCGTAGTATTTTATGTATACTAATAATATCTTGAAATAATACTAAGTAAATATATATATGTAATTTGATTGAGAGAGTTTAGAGAAATATATTTTCAAATTTCTATGAAATAATGAAACCTATTGAATTCTATTTATAATAGATCTTTGAATTATTAAAGTGAATTATTAAAGTATGAATTATTTAAGTGAATTATTAAAGTATGAATTATTAAAGTGAATTATTAAAGTGAATTATTAAAGTTAAAGTAAAGTAAAAGTAAAGTAAAAGTAAAGTAAAGGTAAAGTTAAAGTATAGTAAAAGTATAAAACTATGTACGTATAATACGCGTATAAATATATTTAATATTAATTTAAAAACATTTTAGAAAAGTAGAATTATATATATTCATAATAGGTTTCAAGTTTTTAAATTACAGTCTGTTGGTGAAGCATGGGATAAAGTCCAAAGGTTTAATAAACGTATGAAATCATCTTAATGAAAAATGTCGAGTTACTTAACTTGTCGATATCCAACATCTAAGTTATTTACACTCTACGTTCTTACTTATAGATCACTTTACCATTTTCCGAATATTGTCAAAAAGAATAGATTTCTTAAATCACAGTGGACCTCATAACATTGGCCCGTAATCATATCATAATGTATCTGATAATTCAATCATTTGATATTATCTCTTAATTCTGTCGATAAATATATCGAAACAAATACGTTCATGTAAAGTATCATATATATCAAATACTTTGTTAATGTTTTCAGTTATTATATATTATATATACATATCTATATACACATAATTGTTCGTGAATCATCGAACACGGTCAAAGGGTAATTGATTACATGAATGTAGTTCCAAACTTTTTGAGATTCAACATTACAAATTCTGCTTATCGTGTCGAAAACATATAAAGGTTAGGTTTAAATTTGGTCGGAAATTTTCGGGTCGTCACAGTACCTACCCGTTAAAGAAATTTCGTCCCGAAATTTGATCGAGGTCGTCATGGCTAACTTTAAAAATGTTTTCATGAAGAATATGAGTTGATAAATAGATTTTTATCATCATTGAGTCATATAGATAAAACAATTTGATTACGCGAAGACTATAAGTGAAGTTATCGCAAGAGAGTGAAATGAGTAAACGTATATTCGTTTTAACCGATGATGTAGTTATGATTGATTTTCGGAATTTATGGAATTTAAAGAAAATCTTTGCAATAAGATTTGGTTCTTCAGCGTTTAAGGAAATCATGATCTTATTTGATTAAATGCGATAATCTGTCTCGATTTCTCTGTCTGATATTTTACTATAAATCCACCCCCTTCGTTTCTTTATTTCCACAGCTCACACCTTCTAGTCTTTCTCCCCAATTCATACTTTAAAGCATTCGTTAATATGCTTCATCCAGTATTGATTCTTGATATACTCTTAACTTTCATATCTGTCATTCTTCTTTTTCATCTACCACCGGAGGAAGTTATTTTCTTCTACCATTACCTTGGGGTTATTGTGTTTTTCATTCTCCCGTGTCTTTATATTGCTATACGCATTGATATACAAGGTTTGTAATTTCGAGGTTATTATCGGGCTTTATATTCTCCATTATATTTCGGAGCTTCATGCTTTCGTTTTCTCTTCTCGACCTTAAGTCAAGTGGATAATGGTCCAGAATTTGTAGATATGAATTTTTGGATGAACATAGTTAATGTTCCAAGAAGAAAATCATAATGGCACGATCTTGATTTGGCAAATTACCAGAATATCCGAAGATATAGAGCTATCAAGATGATATGTTCTTAATATGTTTGGAAATTGGGTATATTGTAAGAGCCGTGTAAATAGTACATGATGACGGTATGTTCTGTGAATCATCACGTTCCATTAGAAACTCAGTATGACTTACTGTAATATAATCACATTGATCAAGTGTCATTATATTATACTAACTCATGCTTCAGTTCCCAACACTACTTCAAAAACATTCCTATTTTAAATTCGATTTTTTTTTCTTTTCAGAATTTAGAAACTAACACAGTTTCTTTTTATGTTGTAACGCAGATATTGTGAATAGATAGAATATTTCGGATAAGAATAGTTGTGAAAATTTCTTCAGGAATATCGAAGATATTTATAATAAAAGATACGATGATATCTTAGAATTCTTAACATAGATGGATGATGAAGAAGATTTGTCTGTGAAGGTTTAGAATAAGAAGTAAGGTGTTTACTAACGATTTCAGTAGACACTGAATCATTTGGATCCTTTGAAGGCAGGTTTAGTCTTTGTGATTTGTCCACAGCCTCCTTCATGGTCTGCTCAATCCGTTTTCCAGTATCAAACCTTCTCTTTTTCTCAGCTTTACCACCATACTATTCTTTATCATCAAACTTTTGACTGTTAAAGTCGTTTACAGTTTTTGCTGCTTCATCAGCATTTTTCCAATTTCGGAGAACTAGTTCATAGTTTGGGATGTTTTTCAGAAAATTCACATTCGAAGTATGTAAGTTTAGGAGATAGACGTTATATGTATACATATAACTTTTGACGTAAAATTGTCGCGGAATTCAAAATACTGATTGCTAATTCCCAGTAGTTGGTGTGACAATTATTGTTACAGAATGTAGGTGAGTACATGATGGGGTTTTAATGAATAAGTATAGTGGCTTTTCGGAGAGGCTTAAGTCGAAGGTTAATGAAGTTGTTGATAAGTTTACTGCTAATGTGGTGAGATATGAAAGGTTCCCCGGTAACAATGATGAAGGGGTAATTGTTATAATAAGGTTTATTCGTATAAACAAATGAAGGTGATTTGTTGAAGCTATGACAAAACTGTCTATTTTGAAAAGAGATTGAAAAATTATATTTAGTAATAAATATCAAAGGATCTGACAAGGATACGTGTTAAACTATAACTTTGGTTTCGAGAGCTTTTCAGGTGCATGACAGTGGGTAATGTGTGGTTGGATCATCATCTCGCATGTCTTTAAGAATTTTGAAGTGTTTGAACACATATTGTAATTGTTAATATACATATGATGTTCTAAGATTTTGAATGATACAAATATTTTGTGAGTTCCATGAATAGAAATGAGGTTCTAGGACAGTTTTGAAGTCAAAGTATAGTTTTGAAAGATGTAGAAATCTAAGAGTGATGATTTAGGTTATATCTTGAATCGAATTCTGAGATTTCAAAATCAGAATATGTAATTAGATTTTGAATGAGTATGGTTGTTTTGATTTCTATAAAAGAATGTATATTGTTGTGAAAGAAGGGAGTATAATGGATGATTTGCTGAATCTGATTCGAAGAATGTAACATATTAATTGTGAATTTATATATCTCTCGGGTATTACCTACCTGTTAAAAAATATTTCACAATTAATATTTTGTACAAAAGAATTTTATTACAGTCTTTATGGAAATATATATGTGTATATTTCTTCAGATGTAATATAGATTTAATGAGTTAATATTAAATTAAACTCATTTGATTTATGGTTAAGGCTAGGATAGATAATTTCTAAACTTTAGAAATTACATAATCGTCGTAGAAAGTTTTCCCAATGAAGTTATGAATCAATACTTCATCGTTGTGGTATTCCTTGGTATCTACATGGCGTATGACGTCGATGCTCGTGGGACAGATTGTGAAGTTGAGGTTTGCGATGCGGTTGTTGTTGGTGGTGGTAATGGCACTGTTGATGTTGTTGATGGTGGTACTTGTTATGCTGCTGGTGTTTATAACCTTTGCACCATATTCTCCAAAGCCACTACCCGAGCGTGAAGCTCGTTGACTTCTTCTATTACACCGGGGTGATTGTCGGTTCGGACGAGCGGATAGATAAAATCTAGAATTTGGTGTAGTATATAATCATGACGAGATACTCTGGAAATGAGAGAGAAAATGGTGTTTCGGACAGGTTCGCCGGTAAGTGCTTCAGGTTCATTGCCAAGAGGGCAATGTGGTGGATGAAAGGGATCACCTTCTTCTTGTCTCCAATGGTTAAGTAGATTACGAACCCATCCCCAATTCATCCAAAATAGATGATGGATAATTGGTTGATCCATTTCGGTCACACTGCTTTCGGAACTTGAGTGGAATTCCATTTCGGAATCCGAGGGACTTGAACTAATGACGAATTCCATTTCGTACGATTGAATGAAGAATTTTTTTCGATATGAAATGATTTTCCGGCTATCGGGTGGTATTCTAATTATATAGAGCAAAAGGTTTCGTAGATTACGGAGGAATTTACGAAATATGTCAGTCAAAGTTTACAATAACAGATACGCTAAGATATGAATTAGCAGATACGCTAAGATATGAATTTTGTCTATACACTATTCATGCAATCAATGCAATAAGATATGTCTAGACTAAGAATGATAAGCAGGTAATTTCCGACAAAAATGATGAGCAAAACTTTTGACATGCAAACACGGTCGAAGTCCAGACTCACTAATGCATCCTAACGACTATCAGTTAGACACACTAATGCAGACCTGGTTCGCTAAGACCACCGCTCTTATACCAACTGAATGGACCCGTTCATATACATTATAAACGATTCACAATAGTTGATTACATCGCGAGGTATTTGACCTCTATATGATACGTTTTACAAACATTGCATTCGTTTTTAAAAGACAAACTTTCTTTACATCAAAAATTGACGGCATGCATACCATTTCATATACATCCAACTATAATTGACTTAATATTAATCTTGATGAACTCAATGACTCGAATGAAACGTCTTTCAAAGTATGTCATGAATGACTCCAAGTAATATCCTTAAAATGAGCTAATGCACAGCGGAAGATTTCTTTAATACCTGAGAATAAACATGCTTTAAAGTGTCAACCAAAAGGTTGGTGAGTTCATTAGTTTATCATAATCAATCATTTCTGTAATAGTAATAGACCACAAGATTTCAGTTTCCATAAATATCTGTACACTCGCAAGTGTTTAAAAGTATTCTATAAGTTGTAGGCACCCGGTAACAAGCCTTAACGTTCATGTTTTACCCTCTGAAGTACACCAGATCAGGTGTGTTTAAAATAACCTCGAAGTACTAAAGCATCCCATAGTCAGGATGGGGTTTGTCAGGCCCAATAGATCTATCTTTAGGATTCGCGCCTACCGTACATAGACAAGTAGTTTAATGTTACCAAGCTAAGGGTATATTTCTGGTTTAAACCCACGTAGAATTAGTTTTAGTACTTGTGCCTATTTCGTAAAACATTTATAAAAACAGCGCATGTATTCTCAGTCCCAAAAATATATATAAAAGGGAGCAAATGAAACTCACCATACTGTATTTCATAGTAAAAATACATATAACTCCATCGTAGTATTTTATGTATACTAATAATATCTTGAAATAATACTAAGTAAATATATATATGTAATTTGATTGAGAGAGTTTAGAGAAATATATTTTCAAATTTCTATGAAATAATGAAACCTATTGAATTCTATTTATAATAGATCTTTGAATTATTAAAGTGAATTATTAAAGTATGAATTATTTAAGTGAATTATTAAAGTATGAATTATTAAAGTGAATTATTAAAGTGAATTATTAAAGTTAAAGTAAAGTAAAAGTAAAGTAAAAGTAAAGTAAAGGTAAAGTTAAAGTATAGTAAAAGTATAAAACTATGTACGTATAATACGCGTATAAATATATTTAATATTAATTTAAAAACATTTTAGAAAAGTAGAATTATATATATTCATAATAGGTTTCAAGTTTTTAAATTACAGTCTGTTGGTGAAGCATGGGATAAAGTCCAAAGGTTTAATAAACGTATGAAATCATCTTAATGAAAAATGTCGAGTTACTTAACTTGTCGATATCCAACATCTAAGTTATTTACACTCCACGTTCTTACTTATAGATCACTTTACCATTTTCCGAATATTGTCAAAAAGAATAGATTTCTTAAATCACAGTGGACCTCATAACATTGGCCCGTAATCATATCATAATGTATCTGATAATTCAATCATTTGATATTATCTCTTAATTCTGTCGATAAATATATCGAAACAAATACGTTCATGTAAAGTATCATATATATCAAATACTTTGTTAATGTTTTCAGTTATTATATATTATATATACATATCTATATACACATAATTGTTCGTGAATCGTCGAACACGGTCAAAGGGTAATTGATTATATGAATGTAGTTCCAAACTTTTTGAGATTCAACATTACAAATTCTGCTTATCGTGTCAGAAACATATAAAGGTTAGGTTTAAATTTGGTCGGAAATTTCCGGGTCGTCACAGAAAAAGCACTACAAACTAAAACAGGAAAGGTTATAGACCTATAGATTGCTAAGGCACCTAACTAACACATAAGGCATACATAAAATGCAATCCTGGTTCTCTATAACAACCTGGCTCTGATACCACTCTGTCATACCCTCAAATAGGGCCGGGGAAGTATGACTTCACAATATCACAACACAAGTATGTATAAACGAGAATGACTCTAAATGAGGCATTTTAATTAGAAACCAAGGTATTAAAGCAGCGGAAAGTATTAAGTCATTATGATAAATGTTTTAATGCAATAATATGAATGTTTAAATGCGAACTCCAAAAGCAGCAAAGTCCAAATAGCAAATAATCTTTAGCAATCTTCACCTGAGACAAAACATGCTTAAAGTGTCAACCAAAAATGGTTGAGTGAACAACATAGGTTTAATAACCATAATAAGTTTTTAGACCACAAGATTTAGTTATAAAGTTTAATCAGTTCGTTAGTAGTGCTGAGGTGTATGATATCGAAACTAATAAAAGTTACCCCATGATCACTTTATTCGTTCGTGTCGTTAAATCATTATTATGTATCCATTGACCAACGGTCACCTGGATAGAGACGTCACTCTCAATAGCGCTACCCACAACAATTAAGTTTTCCTAATTCCAGCAACTAACGATATCATGGCAGGGATTAAGCATGAAACAAAGCATGTCATAGCACAGTTTGAACTAATCAAAATAAAGTTTTTGAGTACTTGTGTCTAAGCATAAAACAGTTTGAAAGAAAGCATGTGTCTCACCCCAAAATTTCAAAATAAGTAATAGAGAAAGTTAAAAAGTGGGGCTATGAAGTTCACCTTAGTAGCAAGCAAGAAATCCCACGCAAGTAGTATGAACGGAGTATGTAATCGGAGATCTCAACCTAGAGATATAATGTTTAATTAGTTAATGTCTAATAGAAATAGAGTTTGTTTATTAATATAGCAAACTATATTAACAGTGACCATTTTCGAGAAAAGTTCCTATTTCTCAAAAGTTTCTATTTTTGGAAACCTACTATTTATGGAAAGCTTCCACTTATAGTATGTTTCTAGTTTAAGAAGTTCGTGTTATATGAAATGTCCCGTTCTTATTGATTAAAAACATTCCATATTAATTGATTTCGTTGCGAGGTTTTGACCTCTATATGAGACGTTTTTCAAAAACTGCATTCATTTTTAAAACAAACCATAACCTTTATTTCATAAATAAAGGTTTAAAAAGCTTTACGTAGATTATCAAATAATGATAATCTAAAATATCCTGTTTACACACGACCATTACATAATGGTTTACAATACAAATATGTTACATCGAAATCAGTTTCTTGAATGCAGTTTTTACACAATATCATACAAACATGGACTCCAAATCTTGTCCTTATTTTAGTATGCAACAGCGGAAGCTCTTAGTATTCACCTGAGAATAAACATGCTTTAAACGTCAACAAAAAATGTTGGTGAGTTATAGGTTTAACCTATATATATCAAATCGTAACAATAGACCACAAGATTTCATATTTCAATACACATCCCATACATAGAGATAAAAATCATTCATATGGTGAACACCTGGTAACCGACATTAACAAGATGCATAAATAAGAATATCCCCATCATTCCGGGACACCCTTCGGATATGATATAAATTTCGAAGTACTAAAGCATCCGGTACTTTGGATGGGGTTTGTTAGGCCCAATAGATCTATCTTTAGGATTCGCGTCAATTAGGGTGTCTGTTCCCTAATTCTTAGATTACCAGACTTAATAAAAAGGGGCATATTCGATTTCGATAATTTAACCATAGAATGTAGTTTCACGTACTTGTGTCTATTTTGTAAATCATTTATAAAACCTGCATGTATTCTCATCCCAAAAATATTAGATTTTAAAAGTGGGACTATAACTCACTTTCACAGATTTTTACTTCGTCGGGAAGTAAGACTTGGCCACTGGTTGATTCACGAACCTATAACAATATATACATATATATCAAAGTATGTTCAAAATATATTTACAATACTTTTAATACATTTTGATGTTTTAAGTTTATTAAGTCAGCTGTCCTCGTTAGTAACCTACAACTAGTTGTCCACAGTTAGATGTACAGAAATAAATCGATAAATATTATCTTGAATCAATCCACGACCCAGTGTATACGTATCTCAGTATTGATCACAACTCAAACTATATATATTTTGGAATCAACCTCAACCCTGTATAGCTAACTCCAACATTCACATATAGAGTGTCTATGGTTGTTCCGAAATATATATAGATGTGTCGACATGATAGGTTGAAACATTGTATAAGTGTCTATGGTATCTCAAGATTACATAATATACAATACAAGTTGATTAAGTTATGGTTGGAATGGATTTGTTACCAATTTTCACGTATCTAAAATGAGAAAAATTATCCAATCTTGTTTTACCCATAACTTCTTCATTTTAAATCCGTTTTGAGTGAATAAAATTGCTATGGTTTCATATTGAACTCTATTTTATGAATATAAACAGAAAAAGTATAGGTTTATAGTCGGAAAAATAAGTTACAAGTCATTTTTGTAAAGGTAGTCATTTCAGTCGAAAGAACGACGTCTAGATGACCATTTTAGAAATCATACTTCCACTTTGAGTTTAACCATAATTTTTGGTTATAGTTTCATGTTCATAATAAAAATCATTTTCTCAGAATAACAACTTTTAAATCAAAGTTTATCATAGTTTTTAATTAACTAACCCAAAACAGCCCGCGGTGTTACTACGACGGCGTAAATCCGGTTTTACGGTGTTTTTCGTGTTTCCAGGTTTTAAATCATTAAGTTAGCATATCATATAGATATAGAACATGTGTTTAGCTGATTTTAAAAGTCAAATTAGAAGAATTAACTTTTATTTGCGAACAAGTTTAGAATTAACTAAACTATGTTCTAGTGATTACAAGTTTAAATCTTCGAATAAGATAGCTTTATATGTATGAATCAAATGATGTTATGAACATCATTACTACCTTAAGTTCCTTGTATAAACCTTTTGGAAATGAGAAAAATAGATCTAGCTTCAAAGGATCCTTGGATGGCTTGAAAGTTCTTGAAGCAGAATCATGACACGAAAACAATTTCAAGTAAGATTTCCACTCGAAATAAGATTGTTATAGTTATAGAAATTGAATTAAAGTTTGAATATGATTATTACCTTGTATTAGAAAGATAACCTACTGTAAGTAACAAAGGTTTCTTGATCTTGGATGATTACTTGGAATGGATTTAGAAAACTTGGAAGTAAACTTGCAATCTTGGAAGTATTCTTGATTTTATGAAACTAGAACTTTTGGAATTTATGAAGAACACTTAGAACTTGAAGATAGAACTTGAGAGAGATCAATTAGATGAAGAAAATTGAAGAATGAAAGTGTTTGTAGGTGTTTTTGGTCGTTGGTGTATGGATTAGATATAAAGGATATGTAATTTTGTTTTCATGTAAATAAGTCATGAATGATTACTCATATTTTTGTAATTTTATGAGATATTTCATGCTAGTTGCCAAATGATAGTTCCCACATGTGTTAGGTGACTCACATGGGCTGCTAAGAGCTGATCATTGGAGTGTATAAACCAATAGTACATACATCTAAAAGATGTGTATTGTACGAGTACGAATACGGGTGCATACGAGAAGAATTGTTGATGAAACTGAACGAGGATGTAATTGTAAGCATTTTTGTTAAGTATAAGTATTTTGATAAATGTCTTGAAGTCTTTCAAAAGTGTATGAATACATATTAAAACACTACATGTATATACATTTTAACTGAGTCGTTAAGTCATCGTTAGTCGTTACATGTAAATGTTGTTTTGAAACCTTTAGGTTAACGATCTTGTTGAATGTTGTTAACCCATTGTTTATTATAACAAATGAGATGTTAAATTGTTATATTATCATGATATTATGATATATAATATATCTTAGTATGATATACATACAGTTAAATGTTGTTACAACGATAATCGTTACATATATGTCTCGTTTCGAAATCATTAAGTTAGTAGTCTTATTTTTACATATGTATTTCATTGTTAATACACTTAATAATATATTTACTTATCATTTAACATAATTAACCAAGTGTATCAATATCTTAATATGATTCATATGTACCTAGTAAGACGTTGTTATAACGATAATCGTTATATATATCGTTTTCGAGTTTCTTAAATTAACAGTCTCATTTTTATGTATATAACTCATTGTTAAAATACCTAATGAGATACATACTTATAATAAAATCATGTTAACTATATATATAACCATATATATGTCATCGTATAGTTTTTACAAGTTTTAACGTTCGTGAATCACCGGTCAACTTGAGTGGTCAATTGTCTATATGAAACCTATTTCAATTAATCAAGTCTTAACAAGTTTGATTTCTTAACATGTTGGAAACACTTAATCATGTAAATAACAATTTCATTTAATATATATATAAACATGGAAAAGTTCGGGTCACTACATTATAATTCTTAACAAAGATGTTGTACAATCTTGCCCAAACTTCGTTGCTATCATGCAAGTCACTCGAATGATCTATTGTTACCGGGCGCCCATGACTCTTGACCAGAATCTAAGTCTTGGCATTCGAGATCCACAAGCGTGTCCCATAATGGCAACAAGGATCACCCTAGGTGTGACAACCCAGAAATTTCCGACCAAATTTAAACTTTATCTTTATATTATTCCGACACGATAATAAAGTTTATTAAGTTAAATCTCAAGAATTTTAAAATTTTGTTCATACATTCATTTAACCTCGACCAAACTTTGACGATTCACGAACCATTATATAAATGAATATGATTATATATATATATGTATATATATTATAACTTGAGAATATTAACAAAGTATTAGACGTATAATACTTTACATGAATGTATTTATTTCAATATGATTATCGATGGAATTAGAAGATAATATCAAATGATTGATTTATCAGATATATTGTGATATTGTTAAGGGTCTCTGTGGTGAGGTCCATGTTGTTTTGAGAAATCTTTTCTTTTTAACGGTGTTTGGAATAAATGATAAAGTGATCTACAAGTAAGAACAAAGTGTCAATTAGCGAGAACTAGACAAATGTTAGTGGAGATTTCTGCTTAATTTTCAAAGCATGCTTTACAACAATTTCCTCTTACTCTTGATAAGTTAATCATTTAGCTTTTATAATATCTAATGTAAAAAAGGAAATCATGTAGAGTAAATAATTAGGTTAATGATTGTCGATAAGATAAACCCATTTGACATGTTACATTAGGACAATTTCATACGATTAATTATCCATTGGGCTTAACCCTACGACTCATGAATAAACTGTAAGTTAAAAACTGGAAACTGTTATGACTTACATATCATATGATTTTATTTTATTAAATGAAAACATTTTTTTTCAATAGAATAGAATTTATGTATTAAATGCTTTTAAAAAACGTAATTTGAATATATACGATAAGTAAGAATATTAATTGTTAAGAACTAAATATATGAATAACTTGTAATATGTATTTAAAACGTGTTTATGAATATTAAATGCATATATGAGTTCTATGTAAAATTATTATTATATGTATATATAAATATATTAAAATATATAAATATTTAATATTAAATGTATGTTATTATTAAATATTACATAATTAATGAATTATAATATTAATTTACAAATTAAGATAAATGTTATATTATTATTAGTAATTTTATTATTATTACTAATGTTAATATTAATATCTGTATTATTAATATTAGTAACTATAAAATAAGTAAATAAATATGAAATTTGATACATGTAACTTGTTATATCTTAATTATTATTCGTATAATTATCGAATATTATTATTACCTTTATCATTAAAAATACATTAATAATATTATTATTATCAATTCTATTATTATAATTACCATGATTTAGTTTTAATATTTGTATCATTATTATTAATATAATAATTAATAATATTAGTATTATTAATATTATTATTATTTCTATTATTATTATAAGACTTATTTTGATTAATATTATTATCATTATTCAATTATTATAATTATCAGTATTTTTATAATATTAATACATTTATATTTACTAATTATTAATCTTAATAATAATTATAAATAAAATTATATACAGCATGAAATTCAGTTATGCATCACAATCACACTGTTTTATTTTCTTGTTTATGTCTCTAAATTGGTACGAATCAAAGACTTAATCAGATAGGATCCAAATTCTGTTGAATGTTACGATCCCCTTTTATTTTTTATATTCTTTCTTCTGCTGAATGATTCTTGATGTAGATAAAAATATTTATAAAACTCGATTATATCAAGTGTTAATTAATACCCATTAACTTTACATTATCAGCTATAAATTATAAGTACCTTTTACAATTTTCCATTGAGAATTTAAATCAGAAAAATAAAGAAAACGGGTCGTGTACCCTGTTCTTGTTTCAATTCTCAAACAGCTCGACTTTTTAACAAATTTCAAAAAACGATAAATGCAGTCTTGTTAGGATTCTGATACTCAAACTATATGCAAAAGCTAAGCTTCCAATTCCTCATATTGAGTGTGAATTTTGGAGTCAAAGTTATTTGTCAAAAGTCAAACGTCTTGTTCTTCACAAAAATTTGAATTCGTTTTTATGTTTTAAGCAAAATTGACGACTCAGAAAGTTTCTAGGATAGATTTGAAACATAATTCATGTTGTAACTGTGGTCTAAAATGTAGTGACCCGAACTTTTCCATGTTTATATATATTAAATAAAATTGATATTTATATGATTAAGTGTTTCCAACATGTTAAGCAATCAAACTTGTTAAGACTTGATTAATTGAAATAGGTTTCATATAGACAATTGACCACCCAAGTTGACAGGTGATTCACGAACGTTAATATTTGTAAAAACTATATGATGATGTATATATGGATATTTATATAGTTAACATGATATTATGATAAGTAAATATATCATTAAGTATATTAACAATGAACTACATATGTAAAAACAAGACTACTAACTTAAGGATTTCGAAACGAGACATACATGTAACGATTATCGTTGTAACAATATTTAAATGTATATATCATATTAAGATATATTAATACATCATTATATCATGAAAATTTAATGATTTAATATCTCATTAGATATAATAAACAATGGGTTAACAACATTTAACAAGATCGTTAACTTAAAGGTTTCAAAACAACACTTACATGTAACGACTAACGATGACTTAATGACTCAGTTAAAATGTATATACATGTAGTGTTTTAATATGTATTCATACACTTTTGAAAGACTTCAAGACACTTATCAAAGTACTTCTACTTAACAAAAATGCTTACAATTACATCCTCGTTCATTTTCATCAACAATTCTACTCGTATGCACCCGTATTCGTACTCGTACAATACCTAGCTTCTAAATGTAATTAATATTGGTATATACACTTCAATTATTAGCTCTTAGTAGCCCTTTTCAGTCACCAACACATGTGGGAACCATCATTTGGCAACTAGCATGAATGATTACACAAAATAACAAACTTATGGAGCCTATATGGAGACCCATTTTCACGTGAACTTACACCTACCACAAACACATTTCCATTTCAATTTTTATGCATCAAAATCATCTCTCTCAAGTGTTATTCCTTTGTTCTAAGTGTTCTTCATCATCTTCAAAAAAATCTAGCTCAATTTAGTTCATAAATCCATACATAAACCAAGTTATAAAACAACTACTCAAGAACACATCAACAACACTTCCAAGTTTGCTAGCTTACTTCCAATCTTGCAAATCCACTTTGAGTGATCATAAAACCTCAAGAAATCTTTCTTATTTACAGTAATATATCTTTGTAATACAAGGTAATACTCATATTCAAACTTTGATTCAATTTCTATAACTTTAACAATCTTGTTTTCATGTCATGATTCTACTTCAAGAACTTTCAAGCCATCCAAGGATCCTTTGAAGCTAGATCCATTTTTCTCATTTCCAGTAGGTTTATCCACAAAACCTGAGGTAGTAATGATGTACATAACATCATTCAATTCATATATAAAGCAACCTTATTCGAAGGTTTAAACTTGTAATCACTAGAACATAGTTTAGTTAATTCTAAACTTGTTCGCAAACAAAAGTTAATCCTTATAACTTGACTTTTAAAATCAACTAAACACATGTTCTATATCTATATGATATGCTAGCTTAATGATTTAAAACCTGAAAACACGAAAAACACCGTAAAAACGGATATACGCCGTTGTAGTAACATCGCGGGCTGTTTTGGGTTAGTTAATTAAAAAATATGATAAACTTTGATTTAAAAGTTGTTCTTCTGGGAAAATGATTTTTATTATGAACATGAAACTATATCCAAAAATCATGGTTAAACTCAAAGTGAAAGTATGTTTTCAAAAATGGTCATCTAGACGTCGTTCTTTCGACTGAAATGACTACCTTTACAAAAATGACTTGTAACCTGTATTTTTGACTTTAAACTTATACTTTTTCTGTTTAGATTCATAAACTTAAGTTCAATATGAAACCATAGCAACTTGAATCACTCAAAACGGATTTAAAACGAAGAAGTTATGGGTAAAACAAGATTGGATAATTTTGCTTGTTGTAGCTACGTGAAAATTGGTAACAATTCTATATTAATCATATCCTAGCTAACTCATATTTTATTATACATGTATTCTAATATATTATGTAATCTTGGGATACCCTAGACACGAATACAATGTTTTGACATATCATATCGACCCATCTATATATATATATATTTCAGAACAACCATAGACACTCTATATGCAGTAATGTTGGAGTTAGCTATACAGGGTTGAGGTTGATTCCAAAATATTATATATACTTTGAGTTGTGATCTATCCTGAGGCTTGTATGCACGAAGTCGTGGATTGATTCGAGATAATATAAATTGCTTTATTTTCTGTACATCTAACTGTGGACAACTAGTTGTAGGTTACTAACGAGGACATCTGACTTAATAAATTTAAAAACAGTAAAACGTATTAAAAATGTTGTAAATATATTTTGAACATACCTTGATATATATGTACATATTTATTATAGGTTCGTGAATCGACCAGTGGCCAAGTCTTAATTCCCGATGAAGTAAAAATCTGTGAAAGTGAGTTATAGTCCCACTTTTAAAATCTAATATTTTTGGGATGAGAATACATGAAATTTTATAAATGTTTTACAAAATAGACACAAGTAAATGAAACTACATTATATGGGTGAATGATCGAAGCCGAATATGCCCCCTTTTAGCTTGGTAGCCTAAGAATTTGGGAACAGACCCCCAAATTGATGCGAATCCTAAAGATAGATCTATCGGGCCCAACAAGCCCCATTCTGGAATTTGGAATGCTTTAGTACTTCGAAATTATCATGTTCGATGGGTGTCCCAGAATGATGGGGATATTCTATATGCATCTTGTTAATGTCGGTTACCGGGTGTTCACCATATGAATGATTTTTATCTCTATGTATGGGATGTATATTGAAATATGAAATCTTGTGGTCTATTATTACGATTTGATAAATATATAGGTTAAACCTATAACTCACCAACATTTTTGTTGACGTTTAAAGCATGTTTATTCTCAGGTGACTATTAAGAGCTTCCGTTGTTGCATGCTAAAATATGGACAAGATTTGGTGTCAGCATGTTTGTATCATATTGTTTAAAACTGCATTCGAGATTTACCTTGTTGTAACATATTAACATTGTAAACCAATATGTATTGGTAGTGTGTAAGTGTGATATTTTTAGATTATCATTTCTGGATAATCTAGGTGGTGTCCTTTTAACCTTGTCGATAAAAATAAAGGTTATGTTTTGTTTTAAAAACGAATGCAGTCTTTGAAAAATGTCTCATATAGAGGTCAAAACCTCGCAACGAAATCAATTAATATGGAATGTTTATAATCAATATGAACGGGACATTTCAGTTGGTATCCGAGCGTTGGTTTTAGAGAACCAGAAATTTGCATTAGTGTGTCTTATCGAGTTTGTTAGGATACATTAGTGAGTCTGGACTTCGACCGTGTTTTCTTTAAAAATGATTGCTTAACACTTTTGTGGAAACTATATATTATTAACATGTAAATATTATGTGATATATTAACCTCTTAATGTGTTTGATATTGTGTGATAGATGTCTACCACTAGTACAAATCCCATCGACTCACCTAATAATAATGAAGAGTCGAATATATTTTGGGAAGATTCACAAATTCCCGAAAAAGAACCGAAAGAGTAGGAACCGGAAGAAGAGGAACCGTAAGAGGAGGAACTGGAAGAGGAAGAACCAGAAGAAGAAGAGGTTCCGGAGGAGGAAATATTGATACCTACAGTAAATCGATTAAATAAAAGAAAATCCTCAACCAACAGACCAAAGTTAAAAATGGTCAATGGTGTTTCCGCCGAGGAAGCAAAATATTGGAAAGATTACCAATTTTCCGATGAATCGGATCCCGATGAGGATTCCGATGATGTTATAGAAATTACCTCGACCCAATTTAATATAGCAAAAGAAAATAATAAGGGAAAAGGTGTAAAAATAGAGAAACCTGATTCCAACCCCGATGAACTTTATATGTATCGGCAACGTCCGTATTTCCTAAATTGTAACAATAACCCGGGAACTTCTAAACCACCAGGTTTTTCTAAACCATTATGGAAAACGACGGCTCGTATTAGAGGAACACCATATATCCCTAGAAAATTAGGAAAACGAACCAAGTCCGAAGAAGAAGAAACCAGTGATTCAGATTAGAGGGTTGTAATCATGTTGTGTATTATATGTATTGTAGTGTGCTTGTACTTTTATGTTCTATGTAAAAATTGCTTGTATTGTTTGTTAATTATCTTTTACGAATCTAATCCTTGTCTAATTTACAGTATAAAAACAAAATGGACGTTAAGGGTAGACAACCGAATATTTTAGAAGACCTACCTGAGGATATGATTAAGGGAATCTTATCTAGAGTCGGTCGGAATTCATCAGCACATTTAGTTATGGCGAAATTAACTTGTCAAACATTTGAAAGACTTTCCAGAAATGCCTTAGTTTATAAAAGGCTTTCCTTTGATATGTGGGGTATATCACATTGAGGAGACCGTAAGTTACGCCGTGTTTTCTTTAAAGCGTTAAATGCGGGGAACCCAAATGCAATTTTACGCTACGGGTTAAGAACCTATTTTGACTCAACATATCCCAACATAGGATTTCGTGAGTTAGAAAGAGCTTCTAATATGCAACATAAAGAAGCAGGTTATACTTACGGGTTAGTGATGTTCGCTTCTTACCAAAGTGAGAAGAAGAACATCGGATTACCACTTTTAAATAAAACCTTCCCACAAGTGACGGATTTTGTAATTGGAGTGAGAAACAAGGTTTTTAGATTATCACGGGGCTGTTGGACATTACGAAACCCTCGTCCTTTTGACGACATTACAACTTGCTGCCTAGCCAATGGTCATAACGGTTACTTTCCACAAGACCAAGGATGGGAAGTCGTCTTAGTAAAACCAGAATGCATGACTTCTTTCTGGACTTATGAATTACGTGTCTTTATTTCTTTTGCTGAACAACTTGCATATTAACTAGAATTGCCTTTATAGCTGCCGAGTAGCAAAGTTATTATGTGTTATATTTCATCCTATATGTATAATAGTGGTATTGTAAGTTTGTAATTTTGTATAAAATTTGAACGCGAAATTTTATTATAATCAGTTTTTTCATATAGAATTGTAGTAGTTGAATTGTATATTAGCTACTAAGTATGAACTTAACGGGTAGGTACTACCCGAATTAAAACTATAAAATGCTAATATGAAGAAAAAGCTTTTATAAATGAGTTCATACTATGCTACGAAATACTATTGACTACTCTTAAAATTCTATATAATTAACTTAATTCTTTTGGGCTATTTTTGAAGGAAATGGCACCGGCAACTTGTCAGAATTGGAACATGAGTGAGGAAGACTTTCGTGTTTTCCTTGCAGCAAACATAGCCGCAGTACAGGCTGCGAGGCAAAATAACAATAACTCTGGATCAAGCAGTGGAACTAATTTCATAAGAAATTGCGTAGGATGCTCCTACAAAGAATTCACTACCTGCAAACCTTTGGAATTTGATGGAACCGAAGGACCAATTGGATTGAAATGGTGGACCGAGAAAGTCGAATCGGTGTTTGCCATAAGTAAGTGTACTGAAGAGAACAAAGTTAAGTACACTACGCATACCTTTACAGGTACTGTGTTAACATGGTGGAACACCTATCTTAAACAGGTAGGACAAAATACTACTTACGCACTACCGTGGTCGGCATTCAAGCAATTGATGAACGAGCAGTACCGTCCTAGAAATGAAGTCAATAAGCTCAAGGTAGAGCTTAGAGAGTTACGAACACAAGGGTTCGACATTACCACATATGAACGACGATTCACAGAGTTGTGCCTATTGTGTTCGGGAACGTTCGAAGATGAAGAAGAGAAGATCGACGCGTCTATAAAAGGGTTACCAGTAAGGATTCAAGAAGATGTGAGTTCACACGAGCCCGCTTCCATACAAAAGGCAAGTCGAATGGCTCATAAACTCATAAATTAGATTGAGGGAAGAATTAAAGAGCAGGTGGCCGAAGAAGCCAACATGAAACAACTCAAGAGGAAGTGGGAGGAAAACAGTGACAAGAATCACCAGTACAACAACAATAACAATTACAACCACAATCGCAACAACTATCCCAACAACCGCAACAACAATCGCAACAATAACCGCAATCCTAACAATAACTACAACAAATGTCCCAACAACAGCAATAACTACAACAACCATTCCAACAACAATAACAATCCCAACAACAACCTCAATAACAACAACGGCAACAAAAACCAAAAATGCCAAAGGTGTGAAGAGTACCACCAGAATGAGTTCTGCACGACATTTTGCACCAAGTGTAAAAGAACTGGCCATGGTGCGAAAAAGTGTGAGGTCTACGGACCAAAGTTTAATAGAACTAAAGGGACAAATAGTGTCGAAACAAGTAATGCCGCCTTTGTTTGTTATGGATGTGGAAAACCGGGCCACATTAGAAGTAATTGCCCGAATCAGGGGAATACTAATGGGCAGGGCCGCGGAAGATTTTTCAATATTAATATGGCAGAAGTGCAGGAAGACCCGGTGCTTATTACGGGTACGTTTCTTATTGACAATAAATCTGCTTATGTTTTATTTGATTTGGGTGCGGATAGAAGCTATATGAGTAGAGATTTTTGTGCCAAATTAAGTTGTCCATTGACGCCTTTGGATAGTAAATTTTTACTCGAATTAGCAAACGGTAAATTAATTTCAGCAGATAATATATGTCGGGATAGAGAAATTAAACTGGGGGATGAAACGTTTAAAATTGATTTAATACCAGTCGAGTTAGGGAGTTTTGATGTAATAATTGGCATGAACTGGTTGAAAAAGGTGAGAGCAGAGGTCGTTTGTTACAAAAATGCGATTCGCATTATGCGTAAAAAAGGAAAACCTTTAATGGTGTACGGAGAAAAGAAGAACGCGAAATTAAATCTTATTAGTAGTTTGAAGGCGCAAAAACTAATAAGAAAAGGTTGTCACGTCATTCTAGCACACATCAAGGAAGTTAAACCTGAAGAAAAGAACAGCAGTAATGTTCCTGTCGAAAAAGAATTTCCCAATGTATTTCTGAAAGAATTACCGGGATTACCCCCACATCGATCCGTTGAATTTCAAATAGACCTTGTACCAGGAGCTACACCAATAGCTTGTGCTCCATACAGACTCGCACCTAGCGAAATGAAAGAATTACAAAGTCAGTTACAGGAACTTTTAGAGCGTGGTTTCATTCGACCAAGCACATCACCGTGGGGAGCTCCTGTTTTGTTTGTCAAGAAGAAGGATGGTACATTTAGGTTACCGAGAGTTGAACAAACTTACCATCAAGAACCGCAACCCACTACCGAGAATCGACGACTTATTTGATCAACTACAAGGCTCGTCAGTTTATTCGAAGATTGATTTACGTTCTGGGTATCATCAAATGCGGGTGAAGGAGGATGATATTCCAAAGACTGCTTTTAGGACTCGTTACGGTCATTATGAGTTTCTGGTTATGCCGTTTGGGTTGACTAATGCACCAGCTGTGTTTATGGACCTCATGAACCGAGTGTGTGGACCATACCTTGACAAGTTTGTCATTGTTTTCATCGATGACATACTTATTTACTAAAAGAATGACCAAGAGCACGAAGAATATTTGAGAAAAGTGCTAGAGTTGTTAAGGAAAGAAAAACTGTTAAGTTTTCAAAGTGTGCATTTTGGTTAGAAGAAGTTCAATTCCTCGGTCATATAGTGAACAAAGAAGGTATTCAGGTGGATTCAGCAAAGATTGAAACCGTTGAAAAGTGGAAAACCCCGAAAATGTAGTGACCCAAATTTTCCATGATTATATATTAATTGAAAATTATATATGCATGATTAAATGTTTCCAACATGTTAAGTAATCAAACTTGTTAAGACTTGATTATTTGAAATGAGTTTCATGTAGACAATTGACCACCTAAGTTGACCGGCGATTCACGAACGTTAAAACTTGTAAAAATGACATGACGATATATATATATATATATATATATATATATATATATATATATATATATATATATATATATATATATATATATATATATATATATACATATAGTTAACATGAGATTATGATAAGTAAGTATCTCCATAAGTATATTAACAATGAGTTATATACATAAAAATGAGACTACTAAGTTAAGAAACTCGAAAGGATATATATAACGATTATCGTTATTACAACGTCTTACTAAATACATATGTATCATATTAAGATATTGTTACACTATATTTACATGATAAAATGATAATTATATATATCATTAAGTATGTTAACATTGAACTACATATGTAAAACAAGACTACTAACTTAAGAATTTTGAAACGAGGCATATATGTAACGATTATCGTTGTAACGACATTTTAATGTATATATATATCATATTAAGATATATTCATACATCATAATATCTTGATAATGTAATAATTTAATATCTCATTAGATTTAATAAACAATGGGTTAACAACATTAAATGAGATCGTTAACTTAAAGGTTTCAAAACAACACTTACATGTAACGACTAACGATGACTTAACGACTCAGTTAAAATGTATATACATGTAGTGTATTTAGATGTATTAGTACACTTTTGAAAGACTTCAAGACATATATCAAAGTACTTCTACTTAACAAAAATGCTTACAATTGCATTCTCATTCATTTTCATCAACAATTCTACTCGTATGCAACCGTATTCGTACTCGTACAATACCCAGCACCTAGACGTATATACTATTGGTATATACACATAATAATTCAGCTCTTAGCAGCCCTAGATAGTCAACAAACATGTGGAACCAACAATTAGACAACTATCATAACTTATGGGCAAGGAAACAAAAACAAGAACTCCTTTTAACCCCACTTACCTTCACCACTCACCACCTACTCCATTTCACTTCCAATTTTCTTCCCAATTCTCTCTCAAAACACACACACTCTTCCATGAACATCTAAGTTACTATTTTTCCAGTAAAAATCATCAAATACAAGCTTTGGTTATTACCTATAATCATCGTAAAAACATTTACTCAAGAACACATCAAGAACACTTTCAAGTTTACAAGTTTTCCAAGTTTCCTAATCCATTCCAAGCAATCATCTAAGATCAAGAAAACTTTGTTATTTACAGTAGGTTATCTTTCTAAATCAAGGTAATATTCATATTCAAGCTTTGAGTCAATTTCTATAACTATAACTATCTTAATTCGAGTAATAATCTTACCTGAACTTGTTTTTGTGTCATGATTCTATTTCAAGAATTTCCAAGCCATCAAAGATCCTTTGAAGCTCAAGTTATTTTTTCATCATTTCCAGTAGGTTTACCTACTAAACTTGAGGTAGTAATGATGTTTATAACATCATTCGATTCATATATATAAAACTACCTTATTCGAAGGTTTAAACATGTAATCACTAGAACATAGTTTAGTTAATTTTAAACTTGTTCGCAAACAAAAGTTAATCCTTCTAAGTTGACTTTTAAAATCAACTAAACACATGTTCTATATCTATATGATATGCTAACTTAATGATTTAAAACCTGATAACACGAAAAACACCGTAAAACCGGATATACGCCGTCGTAGTAACACCGCGGGCTATTTTGGGTTAATTAATTAAAAACTATGATAAACTTTGATTTAAAATTTGTTCTTCTGGGAAAATGATTTTTCTTATGAACATGAAACTATATCCAAAAATCATGGTTAAACTCAAAGTGAAAGTATGTTTTTCAAAATGGTCATCTAGACGTCGTTCTTTCGACTGAAATGACTACCTTTACAAAAATGACTTGTAACCTATATTTCTGACTATAAACTTATACTTTTTCTGTTTAGATTCATAAACTTAAGTTCAATATGTAACCATAGCAACTTGAATCACTCAAAACGGATTTAAAACGAAGAAGTTATGGGTAAAACAAGATTGGATATTTTTTGCTTGTTGTAACTACGTGAAAATTGGTAACAAATCTATATTAATTATATCCTAGCTAACTCATATTGTATTATACATGTATTCTAATATATTATGTAATCTTGGGATACCATAGAGATGTATGCAAATGTTTTGACATATCATATCGACCCATGTATGGAACAACCATAGACACTCTATATGCAGTAATGTTGGAGTTAGCTATACAGAGTTGAGGTTGATTCCAAAAATATATATACTTTGAGTTGTGATCTAGCCTGAGACATGTATACACTGGGTCGTGGATTGATTCAAGATAATATATATCGATTTATTTCTGTACATCTAACTGTGGACAACTAGTTGTAGGTTACTAACGAGGACAGCTGACTTAATAAAATTAAAACAGTAAAATGTATTAAAAATGTTGTAAATATATTTTGAACATACTTTGATATATATGTACATATTTGTTATAGGTTCGTGAATCGACCAGTGGCCAAGTCTTACTTCCCAACGAAGTAAAAATCCGTGAAAGTGAGTTATAGTCCCACTTTTAAAATCTGATATTTTGGGATGAGAATACATGCAGTTTTATAAATGTTTTACAAAATAGACACAAGTAAATGAAACTACATTATATGGGTGAATGATCGAAGCCGAATATGCCCCTTTTTGCTTGGTAACCTAAGAATTAGTAAACCGATCTACTAATTGATGCGAATCCTAAAGATAGATCTATTGGGCCTAACGAACCCCATCCATGGTTGCGGATGCTTTAGTACTTCGATGTTGTTTTATCATGTCCGATGGATTTACCGGAATGATAGGGGATATTCTTATATGCATCTTGTTAATGTCAATTACCAGGTGTTCACCATATGAATGATTTTTATCTCTATGTATGGGATGTATATTGAAATATGAAATCTTGTGGTCTATTATTACAATTTGATAAATATATAGGTTAAACCTATAACTTGAAATGTCCCGGTCATATTGATTATAAACGTTCCATATTAATTGATTTCGTTGCGAGGTTTTGACCTCTATATGAGACGTTTTTCAAAGACTGCATTCATTTTTAAAACAACCATAACCTTTATTTTATCAATAAAGTTTTTAAAAGCATTACGTAGATTATCAAATAATGATAATCTAAAATATACTGTTTACACATGACCATTACATAATGATTTACAATAGAAATATATTACATCGACATATGTTTCTTGAATGCAGTTTTTACACAATATCATACAAACATGGACCCCAAATCTTGTCCTTATTTTAGTATGCAACAGCGGAAGCTCTTAGTATTCACCTGAGAATAAACATGCTTTAAACGTCAACAAAAATGTTGGTGAGTTATAGGTTTAACCTATATATATCAAATCGTAACAATAGACCACAAGATTTCATATTTCAATACGCATCCCATACATAGAGATAAAAATCATTCATATGGTGAACACCTGGTAATCGACATTAACAAGATGCATATATAAGAATATCCCCATCATTCTGGGACACCCTTCAGATATGATATAAATTTCGAAGTACTAAAGCATCCGGTACTTTGGATGGGGTTTGTTAGGCCCAATAGATCTATCTTTAGGATTCACGTCAATTAGGGTGTCTGTTCCCTAATTCTTAGATTACCAGACTTAATAAAAAGGGGCATATTCGATTTCGATAATTCAACCATAGAATATAGTTTCACGTACTTGTGTCTAATTTGTAAATCATTTATAAAACCTGCATGTATTCTCATCTCAAAAATATTAGATTTTAAAAGTGGGACTATAACTCATTTTCACAGATATTTCCTTCTTCAGAAATAAGACTTGGCCACGGATCGATTCACGAACCTATACAAATATGTACATATATATCAAAGTATGATCAAAATATAATTACAACCATTTTTATTATGTTTTAAAGATTTGAGTGTATTAAGTTAGCTGTCCTCGTTATTAACCTACAACTAGTTGTCCACAGTTAGATGTACAGAAATAAATCGATATATATTATCTCTAATCAATCCACGACCTAGTGTATACACGTCTCAGGCTAGATCACAACTCAAAGTATATATATATATATATATATATATTTAGAATCAACCTCAACCCTGTATAGCTAACTCCAACATTACTGCATATAGAGTGTCTATGGTTGTTCCAAATAATATATATACATGGGTCGATATGATATGTCAAAACATTTTCATAAGTGTCTATGGTATCTCAAGATTACATAATATATTAGAATACATGTATAATACAATATAAGTTAGCTAGGATATGATTTGTATAGATATGTTGAACATTTCCCGTAGCTAAAAAGATCAAAAATATCCAATCTTGTTTTACCCATAACTTCTTCATTTTAAATCCGTTTTGAGTGAATCAAATTGATATGGTTTCATATTGAACTCTAATTTAAGAATCCAAATAGAAAAAGTATAGGTTTATAGTCAGAAATTTAAGTTACATGTCAATTACTAAAGAGGTAGTCATTTTCATCGAAAGAACGACATCTTGATGACCATTTTGAAAAACATACTTTCACTTTGAGTTTAACCAAGATTTTTGGATATAGTTTCATGTTCATATGAAAAATCATTTTCCCAGAATAAAAACTTTTAAATCAAAGTTTATCATAGTTTTTAATTATCCAAACCAAAACAGCCCCCGGTTTCACTACGACGGCGTATATCCGATTTTATGGTATTCATCGTGTTTTCAGGTTTTAAATTATTAAGTTAGCATATCATATAGATATAGAACATGTGATTAGTTGATTTTTAAAGTCAAGTTAGAAGGATTAACTTTTGTTTGTGAACAAGTTTAGAATTAACTAAACTATGTTCTAGTGATTACAAGTTTAAACCTTCGAATAAGATAGCTTTATATGTATGAATTGAATGATGTTATGAACATCATTATTACCTCAAGTTTTCTGGATAAAACTACTGGAAATGATAAAAATGGGTCTAGCTTCAAAGGATCCTTGGATGGCTTAAAAGTTCTTGAAGCAGAATCATGACACGAAAACAGTTCAAGTAAGATTTTCACTCGAAATAAGATTGTTATAGTTGTAGAAATTGAATCAAAATTTGAATATGAATATTACCTTGAATTAGAAAGATAACCTACTGTAAATAACAAAGGTTCCTTGATCTTAGATGATTACTTGGAATGGATTAGAAAGCTTGGAAGTAGACTTGCAAACTTAGAAGTATTCTTGATTTTTATGAAACTATACTTATGGAATTTATGAAGAACACTTAGAACTTGAAGATGGAACTTGAGAGAGATCAATTAGATGAAGAAAATTGAAGAATGAAAGTGTTTGTAGGTGTTTTTGGTCGTTGGTAATATGGATTAGATATAAAGGATATGTAATTTTGTTTTCATGTAAATAAGTCATGAATGATTACTAATATTTTTGTAATTTTATGAGATATTTCATGCTAGTTTCCAAATGATGGTTCCTACATGTGTTAGGTGACTCACATGATCTGCTAAGAGCTGATCATTGGAGTGTATATACCAATATTACATACATCTAAAAGCTGTGTATTGTACGAGTACGAATACGGGTGCATACGAGTAGAATTGTTGATGAAACTGAACGAGGATGTAATTGTAAGCATTTTTGTTAATTAGAAGTAATTTGATATGTGTCTTGAAGTCTTTCAAAAGTGTAAGAATACATATCAAAACACAACATGTATATACATTCTAATGGAGTCGTTAAGTCTTCGTTAGTCGTTACATGTAAGTGTTGTTTTGAAACCTTTAAGTTAACGATCTCAATTAATGTTGTTAACCCAATGTTTATTATATTAAATGAGATGTTAAATTATTATATTATCATGATATTATGATGTATGAATATCTCTTAATATGATATATACATTAAAATATCGTTACAACGATAATCGTTACATATAAGTCTCGTTTTGTAATTCTTGAGTTAGTAGTCTTGTTTTTACATATGTAGTTCATTGTTAACACACTTAATGATATATTTAAATATCATTTTATCATGTTAAATATAGTGTATCAATATCTTAATATGATACATATGTATTTAGTAGACGTTATCATAAGGATAATCGTTATATATATCATTTCTAGTTTCTTAACTTAGTAATCTCATTTCTTATGTATATCACACATTGTTAATATACTTAGTGAGATACTTACTCATCATAATCTCATGTCAAAAATATATATATGTCTATATATACCACAACATGTAGTTTTTACAATTTTGTAACTTTCGTGAATCGCCGGTCAACTTGGGTGATCAATTATCTATATGAAACTTATTTCATTTAATCAAGTCTTAACAAGTTTGATTGCTTAACACGTTGGAAAAATTTAGTCATGTAAATATCAATCTCAATTAATATAAATAAATATGGAAAAGTTCGGGTCACTACAATACCTACCCGTTAAATAAATTTCATCCCGGAATTTTAAGCTGTTGAAGGTGTTGACGAATCTTCTAGAAATAAATGCGGGTATTTCTTCTTCATCTAATCTTCACACTCCCAGGTGAACTCGGGTCCTCTACGAGCATTCCATCGAACCTTAACAATCGGTATCCTGTTTTGCTTAAGTCTCTTAGCCTCACGATCCATTATTTCTACGGGTTCTTCAATGAATTGAAGTTTTTCATTGATTTGGATTTCGTCCAACAGAATAGTGAGATCTTCTTTAGCAAAACATTTCTTCAAATTCGAGATGTGGAAAGTGTTATGTACAGCCGCGAGTTGTTGAGGTAGCTCCAGTTGGTAAGCTACTGGTCCGACACGATCTATAATCTTGAATGGTCCAATGTACCTTGGATTTAGTTTCCCCCATTTACCAAATCGAACAATGCCTTTCCAAGGTGAAACCTTAAGCATGACCCATTTCTCCAATTTCAAACTCTATATCTTTTCTTTTACTGTCCGCGTAGCTCTTTTCTCGACTCTGGGCGGTTTTCAATCGTTGTTGAATTTGGATGATTTTCTCGGTAGTTTCTTGTATTATCTACGGACCCGTAATCTGCTATCCCCCACTTCATTCCAACAAATCGAAGACCTGCACTTTCTACTATAAAGTGCCTCAAACTGTGCCTTCTCAATACTAGAATGATAACTGTTGTTGTAGGAAAATTCTGCTAACAGTAGGTGTCGATCCCAACTGTTTCCGAAATCAATAACACATGCTCGTAGCATGTCTTCAAGCATTTGTATCGTCCTTTTGCTCTGCCCATCAGTTTGTGGATGATAGGCAGTACTCATGTCTCGAAGAGTCCCCAATGCTTGTTGCAACGTCTGCCAGAACCTTAAAACAAATCTACCATCCCTATCAGAGATAATAGAGACAGGTATTCCATGTCTAGAGACAACCTCCTTCAAATACAATCGTGCCAACTTCTCCATTTTGTCATCTTCTCTCATTGGCAGGAAGTGTGCTGACTTGGTGAGACGATCAACTATTACCCAAATAGTATCATAACCACTTGCAGTCCTTGGCAATTTAGTAATGAAATCCATGGTAATGTTTTCCCATTTCCATTCCGGGATTTCAGGTTGTTGTAGTAGACCTGATGGTTTCTGATGTTCAGCTTTGACCTTAGAACACGTCAAACATTCTCCTACATATTTATTAATATCGTCTTTCATACCCGGCCACCAAAAGTGTTTCTTGAGATCTTTATACATCTTCCACACTCCGAGATGTATTGAATATCTGGTTTTATGTGCTTCTTTAAGTACTATTTCTCTCACATCTCCAAACCTTGGTACCCAAATTCTATCAGCCCTATATCGGGTTCCATCTTCCCGAATATTAAGATGTTTCTCTGATCCTTTGGGTATCTCACTCTTCAACTTTCCTTCTTTTACAACTCCCTGTTGCACCTCCTTTATTTGAATAGTAGGGTTAGTACGAATAATTATATTCATAGCTTTTACCCGTATAGGTTCTCTGTCCTTTCTACTCAAAGCATCGGCTACCACATTCGCCTTCCCCGGGTGGTATCGAATCTCAAAATCATAATCATTCAACAGTTCAATCCATCTGCATTGTCTCATATTCAGTTGCTTCTGATTAAATATATGTTGGAGACTTTTGTGGTCGGTATATATAATACTTTTGACCCCATATAAATAATGTCTCCAAGTCTTTGACGCCAAAACAATAGCACCCAATTCCAAATCGTGAGTCGTATAATTTTGCTCGTGAATCTTCAATTGTCTAGACGCATAAGCAATCACCTTCGTTCGTTGCATTAATACACAACCGAGGCCTTGCTTTGATGCGTCACAATAAATCACAAAATCATCATTCCCTTCAGGCAATGACAATATAGGTGCCGTAGTTAGCCTTTTCTTCAATAACTGAAATGCCTTCTCTTGTTCATCCTTCCATTCAAATTTCTTCCCTTTATGCGTTAATGCAGTCAAGGGTTTTGCTATTTTGGAGAAATCTTGGATGAATCTTCTGTAGTAACCAGCCAATCCTAAAAATTGACGTATATGCTTTGGATTTTTTTGGGTTTCCCACTTTTCAACGGTTTTGATCTTTGCCGGGTCCACCTGGATACCTTCTTTGTTCACTATGTGATCGAGGAATTGAACTTCTTCCAACCAAAATGCACACTTTGAAAACTTAGCGTACAGTTTTTCTTTCCTCAATACTTCTAGCACTTTTCTCAAATGTTCTTCGTGCTCTTGATCATTCTTTGAGTAAATAAGTATGTCATCGATGAAAAAAATGACAAACTTGTCAAGATATGGCCCACACACTCGGTTCATAAGGTCCATGAACACAACTGGTGCGTTAGTCAATCCAAACGGCATAACCATAAACTCGTAATGACCATAACGCGTCCTAAAAGCAGTTTTTGGAATATCATCCTCCTTTACTCGCATTTGATGATATCCAGAATGTAAATCGATTTTTAAATAAACCGACGAGCCTTGTAGTTGATCAAATAAGTCGTCAATTCTCGACAGTGGATAACGGTTTTTGATGGTAAGTTTATTCAACTCTTTGTAGTCAATACACAACCTAAATGTACCATCCTTCTTCTTGACAAACAAAACAGGAGCTCCCCATGGTGATGTGCTTGGTCAAATGAAACCACGTTCTAATAGTTCTTGCATTTGGCTTTGCAGTTCTTTCATCTCGCTGGGTGCGAGTCTGTAAGGAGCACGAGCTATTGGTGCAGCTCCTGGTACAAGATCTATTTGAAATTCAACAGATCGATGTGGAGGTAGTCCCGGTAATTCTTTCGAAAATACATCGGGAAATTCTTTTGCGACGGGAACATCATTGATGCTCTTTTCTTCAGTTTGTACTTTCTCGACGTGTGCTAGAACAGCATAGCAACCTTTTCTTATTAGTTTTTGTGCCTTCAAATTACTAATAAGATGTAGCTTCGTGTTGCCCTTTTCTCCGTACACCATTAAGGGTTCTCCTTCTTCTCGTACAATGCGAATTGCATTTTTGTAATATACGATCTCTGATTTCATCTCCCTCAGCCAGTCCATGCCAACTATTACATCAAAACTCCCTAACTCTACTGGTATCAAATCAATATTAAATATTTCGCTACCCAGTTTAATTTCTCGATTCCGGCATATATAATCTGCTGAAATTAATTTACCGTTTGCTAATTCGAGTAAAAATTTACTATCCAACGGCGTCAATGGACAACTTAATTTAGCACAAAAATCTCTACTCATATAGCTTATATCCACACCCGAATCAAATAAAACGTAAGCAGATTTATTGTCAATAAGAAACGTACCCGTAACAAGCTTCGGGTCTTCCTGTGCCTCTGCCGCATTAATATTGAAAACTCTTTCGTGGCCTTGTCCATTCGTGTTCTCCTGGTTCAGACAATTTCTAATAATGTGGCCCGGTTTTCCACATTTATAACAAACAACATTGGCATAACTTGCTCCGACACTACTTGCTCCACCATTACTCATTCCGACACCATTTGTTCCTTTCGTTCTATTAACCCCTGGTCCGTAGACCTCACACTTCACCGCGCTATGACCATTTCTTTTACACTTGTTGCAAACTTTGGTGCAGAACCCCGAGCGATACTTTTCACACCTTTGGCATAGCTGCTTCTGATTGTTGTTGTTGTTGCGGTTATTATTGTTGTTGGGATGATTGTTGTAGTTGTTGTTGTTGTTGTTGTTGTTGTTGTTGTTGTTGTGCTGTTTGTTGTAGTTGCGATTGATGTTGCGATTGTTGGGATAGTTGTTGTTGTTTTGGTGACTCTTATCACCGTTTTCCTCCCACTTTCTTTTGACTAGCTTCACGTTGTCCTCTTCGGCCGCCTGTTCTTTAATTCTTCCCTCAATCTGGTTCACTAGTTTGTGAGCCATTCTATATGCCTTTTGTATGGAGGCAGGCTCGTGTGAACTTATATCTTCTTGGATTCTCTCCGGTAACCCTTTCACAAACGTGTCGATCTTCTCTTCCTCATCTTCGAACGCTCTCGAACACAATAGGCACAATTATGTGAATCGTCTTTCGTACGAAGTAATATCGAATCCCTGTGTTCGTAACCCTCTAAGTTCTGAATTGAGCTTATTGACCTCGGTTCTGGGATGGTACTTCTCGTTCATCAAGTGCTTGAATGCTGACCACGGTAGCGCGTAAGCAGCATCTTGTCCCACTTGCTCTAGATAGGTATTCCACCATGTTAACCCAATACCTGTGAAGGTATGCGTAGCGTACTTCACTTTGTCTCCGTCAGCACACTTACTTATGGCAAACACCGATTCAACTTTCTCGGTCCACCGTTTCAACCCGATTGGTCCTTCGGTCCCATCAAATTCTGAAGGTTTGCAGGCATTGAATTCCTTGTAGGAGCATCCTACACGATTTCTTGCACCGTTAGCTGTATTGCTAGATTCAGAGTTATTGTTGGTATGTAGCACGGCCTGTACTGCGGCTATATTTGAAGCAAGAAAGGCACGAAATTCCTCTTCGCTCATATTCAAGGTGTGTCGAGTAGTCGGTGCTATTTCCTTCAAAATAGTCAAATGAAATAAGTTAATCATACAGAATATTAAGAGTAGTCAATAGTATCTCATAGCATAATATGAACTCATTTATAAAAGCTTTTTCTTCATATTAGCGTTTTATAAGTTTAAATTCGGGTACTACCTACCCGTTAAGTTCATACTTAGTAGCTAATATACAATTCAACTACTACAATTCCATATGAAAAACTGATTATAATAATATATCACATACAAATATTCTTTAAACTTACAACTTCGCTATATTACATATAACATGAAATATAGTACACTATAATACAGGACAGTTTTGAAGATAAATCTAGTTAATACGCAAGTTGTTCAGCAAAGGAAATAAAGACACGTAATTCATATATCCAGAAACAAGTCATGCATTCTGGCTTTACTAAGAAGACTTCCCATCCTTGGTCTTGTGGAAAAAAACCGTTATGACCATTAGCTAGGCAGCATGTTGTAATGTCGTCAAAAGGACGAGGGTTTTGTAATGTCCAATAGTCCCGTAATAATCTAAAAACCTTGTTTCTCACCCCAACTACTGAATCCGTCACTTGTGGGAAAGTTTTATTTAAAAGCTGCAATCCGATGTTCTTTTTCTCACTTTGGTAAGAAGCGAACATCACTAACCCGTAAGCATAACATGCTTCTTTATGTTGCATGTTAGAAGCTCTTTCTAATTCACGAAATCCTATGTTGGGATATGTTGAGTCAAAATAGGTTCTTAACCCGTAGCGTAAAATTGCATTTGGGTTCCTCGCATTTAACGCTTTAAAGAAAACACGGCGTAACTTAAAGTATCCCCAATGTGATATACCCCACCTATCAAAGGAAAGCCTTTTATAAACTAAGGCATTTCTGGAAAGTCTTTCAAATGTTTGACAAGTTAATTTCGCCATAACTAAATGTGCTGATGAATTCTGACCGACTCTAGACAAGATTCCCTCAATCATATCCTCTGGTAGGTCTTCTAAAATATTCGGTTGTCTACCCTTAACGTCCATTTTGTTTTTATACTGTAAAATAGACAAGGATTAGATTTGTAATAACAAACAATACAAGCAATTTTTACATAGAACATAAAAGTACAAGCACACTACAATACATTTATTACACAACATGCTCACACCCCTCTAATTTGAGTCACTGGTTTCTTCTTCTTCGAACTTGGTTCTTTTTCCTAATCTTCTAGGGATATATGATGTTCCTCTAATACGAGTCGTCATTTTCCACATTGTTTTAGAAAAACCTGGTGGTTTAGAGGTTCCCGGGTTATTGTCACGATATTGAAAATACGGGTGTTGACGGTACATATAAAGTTCATCGGGGTTGGAATCAGATTTCTGTATTTTGATGCCTTTTCCCTTATTATTTTCTTTTGCCTCATTAAATTGGGTCGGGGTAATTTCTATAACATCATCGGAATCCTCATCAGGATCCAATTCATCGGAAAATTGGTAATTTTCCCAATATTTTGCTTCCTTAGCGGAAACACCATTGACCATTATTAACTTTGGTCCATTGGTTGAGGATTTTCTTTTACTTGACTGGTTTTCTCTGGTTCCTACTATTCCCCCATCCGGAACCTCTTCTTCTTCCGGTTCCTCTTCTTCTGGTTCCTCTTCTTCTGGTTCCTCTTCTTCCGGTTCCGTTTCCTCTTCTTCCGGTTCTTCGGGAACTTGTGAATCTTGCCAATATATATTCGACTCTTCGTTATTATTAGGTGAGTCAATGGGATTTGTGCTAGAGGTAGACATCTATCACACAATATCAAACATGTTAAGAGATTAATATATCACATAATATTTACATGTTAATAATATATAGTTTTCAACAAAAATGTTAAGCAATCATTTTTAAAGAAAACACGGTCGAAGTCCAGACTCACTAATGCATCCTAACAAACTCGATAAGACACACTAATGAAAATTTTTTGGTTCTCTAAGACCAACGCTCGGATACCAACTGAAATGTCCCGTTCATATTGATTATAAATGTTCCATATTAATTGATTTCGTTGCAAGGTTTTGACCTCTATATGAGACGTTTTTCAAAGACTGCATTCATTTTTAAAACAACCATAACCTTTATTTTATCAATAAAGGTTTTAAAAGCATTACGTAGATTATCAAATAATGATAATCTAAAATATACTATTTACACATGACCATTACATAATGATTTACAATAGAAATATATTACATCGACATATGTTTCTTGAATGCAGTTTTTACACAATATCATACAAACATGGACTCCAAATCTTGTCCTTATTTTAGTATGCAACAGCGGAAGCTCTTAGTATTCACCTGAGAATAAACATGCTTTAAACGTCAACAAAAATGTTGGTGAGTTATAGGTTTAAGCTATATATATCAAATCGTAACAATAGACCACAAGATTTCATATTTCAATACACATCCCATACATAGAGATAAAAATCATTCATATGGTGAACACCTGGTAACCGACATTAACAAGATGCATATATAAGAATATCCCCATCATTCCGGGACACCCTTCGGATATGATATAAATTTCGAAGTACTAAAGCATCCGGTACTTTGGATGGGGTTTGTTAGGCCCAATAGATCTATCTTTAGGATTCGCGTCAATTAGGGTGTCTGTTCCCTAATTCTTAGATTACCAGACTTAATAAAAAGGGGCATATTCGATTTTGATAATTCAAACATAGAATGTAGTTTCATGTACTTGTGTCTATTTTATAAATCATTTATAAAACTTGCATGTATTCTCATCCAAAAAATATTAGATTTTAAAAGTGGGACTATAACTCACTTTCACAGATATTTCCTTCCTCGAAAATAAGACTTGGCTACGGATCGATTCACGAACCTATACAAATATGTACATATATATCAAAGTATGATCAAAATATAATTACAACCATTTTTATTATGTTTTAAAGATTTGAGTGTATTAAGTCAGCTGTCCTCGTTAGTAACCTACAACTAGTTATCCACAGTTAGATGTACAGAAATAAATCGATATATATATTATCTTGAATCAATCCATGACCCAGTGTATACACATCTTAGGCTAGATCACAACTCAAAGTATATATATATATATATATATATTTAGAATCAACCTCAACCCTGTATAGCTAACTCCAACATTACTGCATATAGAGTGTCTATGGTTGTTCCAAATAATATATATACATGGGTCGATATGATATGTCAAAACATTTTCATAAGTGTCTATGGTATCCCAAGATTACATAATATATTAGAATACATGTATAATACAATATAAGTTAGCTAGGATATGATTTGTATAGATATGTTGAACATTTCCCGTAGCTAAAAAGATCAAAAATATCCAATCTTGTTTTACCCATAACTTCTTCATTTTAAATCCGTTTTGAGTGAATAAAATTGATATGGTTTCATATTGAACTCTAATTTAAGAATCCAAACATAAAAACTATAGGTTTATAGTCGGAAATTTAAGTTACATGTCAATTACTGAAGAGGTAGTCATTTTCGTCGAAAGAACGACATCTTGATGACCATTTTGAAAAACATACTTTCACTTTGAGTTTAACTAAGATTTTTGGATATAGTTTCATGTTCATATGAAAAATCATTTTCCCAGAAGAAAAACTTTTAAATCAAAGTTTATCATAGTTTTTAATTATCCAAACCAAAACAGCCCCCGGTTTCATTACGACGGCGTATATCCGATTTTATGGTATTCATCGTGTTTCCAGGTTTTAAATCATTAAGTTAGCATATCATATATATATAGAACATGTGATTAATTTATTTTAAAAGTCAAGTTAGAAGGATTAACTTTTGTTTGCGAACAAGTTTAGAATTAACTAAACTATGTTCTAGTGATTACAAGTTTAAACCTTCGAATAATATAGCTTTATATGTATGAATCGAATGATGTTATGACCATCATTACTACCTCAAGTTTTCTGGATAAAACTACTGGAAATGAGAAAAATGGATCTAGCTTCAAAGGATCCTTGGATGGCTTGAAAGTTCTTGAAGCAGAATCATGACACGAAAACAGTTCAAGTAAGATTTTCACTCGAAATAAGATTGTTATAGTTGTAGAAATTGAATCAAAGTTTGAATATGAATATTACCTTGAATTAGAAAGATAACCTACTGTAAATAACAAAGGTTCCTTGATCTTAGATGATTACTTGGAATGGATTAGAAAGCTTGGAAGTAGACTTGCAAACTTGGAAGTATTCTTGATTTTTATGAAACTATACTTATGGAATTTATGAAGAACACTTAGAACTTGAAGATGAAACTTGAGAGAGATTAATTAGATGAATAAAATTGAAGAATGAAAGTGTTTGTAGGTGTTTTTTATCGTTGGTATATGGATTAGATATAAAGGATATGTAATTTTGTTTTCATGTAAATAAGTCATGAATGATTACTAATATTTTTGTAATTTTATGAGATATTTCATGCTAGTTGCCAAATGATGGTTCCCACATGTGTTAGGTGACTCACATGGGCTGCTAAGAGCTGATAATTGGAGTGTATATACCAATAGTACATACATCTAAAAGCTGTGTATTATACGAGTACGAATACGGGTGCATACGAGTAGAATTGTTGATGAAACTGAATGAGGATGTAATTTTAAGCATTTTTGTTAAGTAGAAGTACTTTGATATGCGTCTTGAAGTCTATCAAAAGTGTAAGAATACATATCAAAACACAACATGTATATACATTCTAATGGAGTCGTTAAGTCTTCGTTAGTCGTTACATGTAAGTGTTGTTTTGAAACCTTTAAGTTAACGATCTCAATTAATGTTGTTAACCCAATGTTTATTATATCAAATGAGATGTTAAATTATTATATTATCATGATATTATGATGTATGAATATCTCTTAATATGATATATACATTAAAATATCGTTACAACGATAATCGTTACATATAAGTCTCGTTTCGTAATTCTTGAGTTAGTAGTCTTGTTTTTACATATGTAGTTCATTGTTAACACACTTAATGATATATTTAAATATCATTTTATCATGTTAAATATAGTGTATCAATATCTTAATATGATACATATGTATTTAGTAGACGTTATCATAACGATAATCGTTATATATATCATTTCGAGTTTCTTAACTTAGTAATCTCATTTCTTATGTATATCACACATTATTAATATACTTAGTGAGATACTTACTCATCATAATCTCATGTCAAAAATATATATATGTCTATATATACGACAACATGTAGTTTTTACAATTTTGTAACGTTCGTGAATCGCCGGTCAACTTGGGTGATCAATTGTCTATATGAAACTTATTTCATTTAATCAAGTCTTAACAAGTTTGATTGCTTAACACGTTAGAAAATTTTAGTCATGTAAATATCAATCTCAATTAATATAAATAAACATGGAAAAGTTAGGGTCACTACATAACTCACCAACATTTTTGTTGACGTTTAAAGCATGTTTATTCTCAGGTGATTATTAAGAGCTTCCGCTGTTGATTTGGTGTCAGCATGCTTGTATAATATTGTTTAAAACTGCATTCGAGATTTATTTTGTTGTAACATATTAATATTGTAAACCAATATGTATTGGTAGTGTGTAAGTGTGATATTTTTAGATTATCATTTCTGGATAATCTAGGTGGTGTCTTTTTAACCTTGTCGATAAAATAAAGGTTATGGTTTTTTTTAAAAACGAATGCAGTCTTTGAAAAACGTCTCATTTAGAGGTCAAAACCTCGCAACGAAATTAATTAATATGGAAAGTTTATAATCGATATGAACGGGACATTTCAGTTGGTATCCGAGCGTTGGTCTTAGAGAATCGGAATTTTTGCATTAGTGTGTCTTACCGAGTTTGTTAGGATGCATTAGTGAGTCTGGACTTCGACCGTGTTTTTCTTCAAAAACGATTGCTTAACATTTTTTGTTGGAAACTATATATTATATACATGTAAATATATTAATCTCTTAACGTGTTTGATATTGTGTGATAGATGTCTACCTCTAGTACAAATCCCATCGACTCACCTAATAATAATGAAGAGTCGAATAAACTTTGGGAAGATTCACAAATTCCCGAAGAGGAATCGGAAGAGGAGGAACCGGAAGAGGAGGAACCAAAAGAAGAGGAACCAGAAGAGGAGGAACCGAAAGAGGAGGAACCGGAAGAAGAAGAGGTTCCGGAGGAAGAAATATTGATACCTACAGTAAATCGATTAAATAAAAGAAAATCCTCAACCAACGAACCAAAGTTAAAAATGGGTAATGGTGTTTCCGCCGAGGAAGCAAAATATTGGGAAGATTACCAATTTTCCGATGAATCAAATCCCGATGAGGATTCTGATGATGTTATAGAAATTACCTCGACCCAATTTAATAAAGCAAAAGAAAATAATAAGGGAAAAGGTATAAAAATAGAGAAACCTGATTCCAACCCCGATGAGCTTTATATGTATCGGCAACCTCCGTATTTCCTAAATTGTAACAATAACCCGGGAACCTCTAAACCACCAGGTTTTTCTAAACCATTCTGGAAAACGACGGCTCGTATTAGAGGAACACCATATATCCCTAGAAAATTAGGAAAACGAACCAAGTTCGAAGAAGAAGAAACCAATGATTCAGATTAGGGAGTTGTAATCATGTTGTGTATTATATGTATTGTAGTGTGCTTGTACTTTTATGTTCTATGTAAAAATTGCTTGTATTGTTTGTTAATTATCTTTTATGAATCTAATCCTTGTCTATTTTACAGTATAAAAACAAAATGGACGTTAAGGGTAGACAACCGAATATATTAGAAGACCTACCAGAGGATATGATTGAGGAAATTTTGTCTAGAGTCGGTCAGAATTCATCAGCACAATTAGTTATGGCGAAATTAACTTGTCAAACATTTGAAAGACTTTCTAGAAATGCCTTAGTGTATAAAAGGCTTTTCTTTGATAGGTGGGGTATATCGCATTGGGGAGACCGTAAGTTACGCCGTGTTTTCTTTAAAGCGTTAAATGCGGGGAACCCAAATGCAATTTTATGCTACGGGTTAAGAACCTATTTTGACTCAACATATCCCAACATAGGATTTCATGAGTTAGAAAGAGCTTCTAACATGCAACATAAAGAAGCATGTTATACTTACGGGTTAGTGATGTTCGATTCTCACCAAAGTGAGAAAAAGAACATCGGATTACAACTATTAATTGAAACATTCCCACAGGTGACAGATTCAGTAGTTAGGGTGAGAAACAAGGTTTTTAGATTATTACGGGGCTGTTGGACATTACGAAACCCTCGTCCTTTTGACGACATTACAACATGCTGCCTAGCCAATGGTCATAACGGTTACTTTCCACAAGACCAAGGATGGGAAGTCATCTTAGTAAAACCAGAATGCATGATTTGTTTCTGGACTTATGAATTACGTGTTTTTATTTCTTTTGCTAAACAACTTGCGTATTAACTAGAATTGCCTTTATAGCTGTCGAGTAGCAAAGTTATTATGTGATATATTTCATCTTATATGTATAATAGCGGTATTGTAAGTTTGTAAAATATTGTATAAAATTTGAACGCGAAATTTTATTATAATCAGTTTTTTCATATAGAATTATAGTAGTTGAATTGTATATTAGCTACTAAGTATGAACTTAACGGGTAGGTACTACCCGAATTAAAAACTATAAAACGCTAATATGAAGAAAAAGCTTTTATAAATAAGCTCATACTATGCTACGAAATACTATTGACTACTCTTAAAATTCTATATGATTAACTTAATTCTTTTGGGCTATTTTTGAAGGAAATGGCACCAACGACTCGTCAGAATTTGAACATGAGCGAGGAAGACTTCCGTGTTTTTCTTGCAGCAAACATAGCCACAGTACAGGCTGCGATATAAAATAACAATAACTCTGGATCTAGCAGTGGAACTAATTTCACAAGAAATCGTGTAGGATGCTCCTACAAAGAATTCACTGCCTGCAAACCTTTAGAATTTGATGGAACCGAGGGTCCAATTGGATTGAAACGGTGGACCGAGAAAGTTGAATCGGTGTTTGCCATAAGTAAATGTACTGAAAAGACAAAGTAAAGTACGTTACGCATACCTTCACAGGTACGGCGCTAACATGGTGGAATACCTATCTCGAGCAGGTAGGACAAGATGCTGCTTACGCACTACCGTGGTTAGCATTCAAGCAATTGATGAACGAGCAGTATCGTCCCAGAAACGAGGTCAACAAGCTCAAGGTAGAGCTTAGAGGATTACGAACGCAAGGTTTCGATATCACCACGTACGAACGATGATTCACCGAATTGTGCCAATTGTGTCCCAGAATGTTCGAAGACGAAGAAGAGAAGATCAACGCATTTATAAAAGGGTTACCGGAAAGGATTCAAGAAGATGTGAGTTCACACGAGCCCGCCTCCATACAAAAGGCAAGTCGAATGGCTCACAAATTAGTGAACCAGATCGAAGGAAGGATTAAAGAGCAGACGACTGAAGGTGTGAAGAAACATCAATCGCAACAACAACTTCAACAAACATCCTAACAACAACTACAATAACCGTCCCAACAACAATAACAACAACAACAACAATAGCAACAATAACAATCCCAACAACAATCTCAATAACAACAATGGCAACAAAAACCAAAAACAGTCATGTCAAAGGTGTGAAGAAAATCACCAGGGGCTCTGCATGACATTTTGCACTAGGTGTAGAAGAAATGGTCATAGTGCGGCAAAGTGTGAGGCCTACAGACCAAAGTTTAATAGAATTAAAAGGACAAATAATGTCAGAACATATAATGCCGCCATAGTTTGCTTTGCATGTGGAAAACCGGGCCACATTAGTAGAAATTACCCGAATCAGGGGAATACTAGTGGGCAGGGTCGCGGAAGAGTTTTCAATATTAATACGGCAGAAGCGCAGGAAGACCCGGAGCTTGTTACGGGGATGTTTCTTATTGACAATAAATCTGCTTATGTTTTATTTGATTCGGGTGCGGATAGAAGCTATATGAGTAGAGATTTTTGTGCTAAACTAAGTTGTCCACTGACGCCTTTGGATAACAAATTTTTACTCGAATTAGCAAATGGTAAATTAATTACAGCAGATAATATATGTCGGAATCGAGAAATTAATTTGGTTAGCGAAACATTTAAGATTGATTTGATACCAGTAGAGTTAGGGAGTTTTGACGTGATAATCGACATGGATTGGTTGAAAAAGGAGAGAGCAGAAATCGTATGTTATAAAAATGAAATTCGCATTGTACGAGAAAAAGGAAATCCCTTAATTGTGTACGGAGAAAAGAGCAATGCGAGGCTAAATCTTATTAGTAATTTAAAGGCGTAAAAACTAATAAGAAAAGGTTGCTATGCTGTTCTAGCACATGTCGAGAAAGTACAAACATCAATGATGTTTTCGTCGTAAAAGAATTTCCCGATGTATTTCCGAAAGAATTACCGGGACTGCCTCCACACCGATCTGTTGAATTTCAAATAGATCTCGTACCAGGAGCTGCACCAATAGCTTGTGCTCCATACAGACTTGCACCCAGCGAAATAAAGGAACTCCAAAGCCAATTACAAAAACTTTTAGAGCGTGGTTTTATACGACCAAGTACATCACCATGGGGAGCTCCTATTTTGTTTGTTAAAAAGAAGGATGGTACATTCAGGTTGTGTATCGACTACCAAGAGTTGAACAAACTTACCATCAAGAATCGTTACCCACTACCAAGAATTGACGACTTATTTTATCAACTACAAGGCTCGGCAGTTTATTCGAAGATCGATTTATGTTTCGGGTATCATAAAATGCGGGTGAAGGAGGATGATATTCCGAAGACTGCTTTTAGGACGCGTTACGGTCATTACGAGTTTATGGTTATGCCGTTTGGGTTGACTAACGCACCAGCTGTGTTCATGGACCTCATGAACCGAGTGTGTGGACCATACCTTGACAAGTTTGTCATTGTTTTCATCGATGACATACTTATTTAGTCAAAGAATGATTAAGAGCACGAAGAACATTTGAGAAAAGTGCTAGAGTTGTTGAGGAAAGAAAAACTGTACGCTAAGTTTTCAAAGTGTGCGTTTTAGTTGGAAGAAGTTCAATTCCTCAGTCACATAGTGAACAAAGAAGGTATTCAAGTGGATCCAGCAAATATTGAAACCGTTGAAAAGTGGGAAACCCCGAAAACTCCGAAGCATATATGCCAATTTTTAGGACTGGCTGGTTACTACAGAAGGTTCATCCAAGATTTTTCCAAAATAGCAAAACCCTTGACTGAATTAAAGGGAAGAAATTTGAATGGAAGGATGAGCAGGAGAAAGCGTTTCAATTGTTGAAGAAAAAGTTAACTACGGCACCTATACTGTTATTGCCTGAAGGGAATGATGATTTTGTGATATATTGTGATGCCTCAAAGCAAGGCCTCGGTTGTGTATTAATGCAACGAATGAAGGTAATTGCTTATGCGTCCAGACAATTGAAGATTCACGAGCAAAATTATACGACTCACGATTTGGAATTGGGCGCCGTTGTTTTTGCATTAAAGACTTGGAGGCACTACTTATACGGGGTCAAAAGTATTATATATAATGACCATAAAAGTCTCCAACACATATTTAATCAGAAACATCCGAATATGAGGCAGCGTAGGTAGATTGAATTGTTGAATGATTATGACTTTGAGATTCGTTACCACTCGGGGAAGGTGAATGTGGTAGCCGACGCTTTGAGTAGAAAGGACAAAGAACCTATACGGGTAAAAGCTATGAATATAATTATTCGTACTAACCTTACTACTCAAATAAAGGAGGCGCAGCAGGGAGTTGTAAAAGAAGGAAAGTTAAAGAATGAAATACCCAAAGGATCGGAGAAACATCTTAATATTCGGGAAGACGGAACCCGGTATAAGGCTGAAAGAATTTGGGTTCCAAAGTTTGGAGATGTGAGAGAAAAGGTACTTAAGGAAGCATATAAAACCAGATATTCAATACATCCCGGAGCGGGGAAGATGTACAAAGATCTCAACAAACACTTTTGATGGCCGGGTATGAAAGCCGATATTGCCAAATACGTAGGAGAATGTTTGACGTGTTCTAAGGTCAAAGCTAAACATCAGAAACCATCAGGTCTACTTCAACAACCTGAAATCCCAGAATGGAAATGGGAAAACATTACCATGGATTTCATTACTAAATTGCCAAGGACTACAAGTGGTTATGATACAATTTGGGTAATAGTCGATCGTCTTACCAAGTCAGCACACTTTCTGCCAATGAGATAAGATGACAAAATGGAGAAGTTGGCGCGATTATACTTGAAGGAAGTTGTCTCCAGACATGGAATACCAGTCTCTATTATCTCAGATAGGGATGGCAGATTTGTTTCAAGATTTTGGCAGACATTGCAACAAGCATTGGGGACTCATCAAGACATGAGTACTGCTTATCATCCACAAACTGATGGGCAAAGTGAAAGGACGATACAGACCCTTGAAGACATGCTACGAGGATGTGTTATCGATTTCGGAAACAGTTGGGATCGACACCTACCGTTAGCAGAATTTTCCTACAACAGTTACCATTCGAGTATTGAGATGGCGCCGTTTGAAGCACTTTATGGTAAAAAGTGCAGGTCTCCGATTTGTTGGAGTGAAGTGGGGGATAGACAGATTACGAGTTCGGAGATAATTCAAGAAACTACCGAGAAGATCATCCAAATTCAACAACGATTGAAAACTGCCCAAAGTCGACAAAAGAGCTATGCGGACATTAAAAGAAAAGATATAGAATTTGAGATTGGAGAGATGGTCATGCTTAAGGTTTCACCTTGGAAAGGCATTGTTCGATTTAGAAAACGGGGGAAACTAAATCCAAGGTACATTGGAGCATTCAAGATTATAGATCGTGTCGGACCAGTAGCTTACCGACTTGACTTACGGCAACAACTCGCTGGGGTACATAATACTTTTCATGTCTCGAATTTGAAGAAATGTTTTGCTAAAGAAGATCTCACCATTCCATTAGACGAGATTACAATTAACGAAAAACTACAATTCATTGAAGAACCCGTCGAAATAATGGATCGTGAGGTTAAAAGACTTAAGCAAAACAAGATACCAATTGTTAAAGTTCGATGGAATGCTCGTAGAGGACCTGAATTCACCTAGGAGGGTGAAGATCAGATGAAGCTGAAATACCCTCACCTATTTTCAAAAGATGCGTCAACACCTTCAACAGCTTAAAATTTCGGGACGAAATTTATTTAACGGGTAGGTACTGTAGTGACCCGAACTTTTCTATGATTATATATTAATTGAAAATTATATTTGCATGATTAAATGTTTCCAACATGTTAAGCAATCAAACTTGTTAAGACTTGATTATTTGAAATGAGTTTCATGTAAACAATTGACCACCCAAGTTGACCGGCGATTCACGAACGTTAAAACTTGTAAAAATGACATGACGATATATATATGGATATACATATAGTTAACATGAGATTATGATAAGTAAGTATCTCCATAAGTATATTAATAAGGAGTTATATACATAAAAATGAGACTACTAAGTTAAGAAACTCGAAACGATATATATAACTATTATCGTTATTACAACGTCTTACTAAATACATATGTATCATATTAAGATATTGTTACACTATATTTAACATGATAAAATGATAATTATATATATCATTAAGTATGTTAACATTGAACTACATATGTAAAACAAGACTACTAACTTAAGAATTTTGAAACGAGGCATATATGTAACGATTATCGTTGTAACGACATTTTAATGTATATATATATCATATTAAGATATATTCATACATCATAATATCTTGATAATGTAATAAATTAACATCTCATTAGATTTAATAAACAATGGGTTAACAACATTAAATGAGATCGTTAACTTAAAGGTTTAAAAACAACACTTACAAGTAACGACTAACGATGACTTAACGACTCAGTTAAAATGTATATGAAGCGACCCGTCCTAATCCATCTGGACGAATACATTACAATTGGTTACATCGCGAGGTACTTGACCTCTATATGATACATTTTTCAAACATTGCATTCGTTTTTAAAAGACAAACTTTCATTTCATTGAAAGTTGACGGCATGCATACCATTTCACAATATATCCAACTATAATTGACTTAATAATAATCTTGATGAACTCAACGACTCGAATGCAACGTCTTTTGAAATATGTCATGAATGACTCCAAGTAATATCTCTAAAGTGAGCAAATGCACAGCGGAAGACTTCTTTCATACCTGAGTATAAACATGCTTTAAAGTGTCAACCAAAAGGTTGGTGAATTCATTAGTTTATCATAAATAATCATTTCCATCATTTTAATAGACCACAAGATTTTCATTTCTCATAAATATATGTCCCATGCATAGAGACAAAAATAATCATTCATATGGTGTACACCTGGTACCCGAACATTAACAAGATGAATATAAGAATATCCCCTATCATTCCGGGAAATCCTTCGGACATGATAAAAACAAATTCGAAGTACTAAAGCATCCGGTACTTTGGATGGGGTTTGTTAGGCCCAATAAATCTATCTTTAGGATTCGCGTCAATTAGTAGACTGGTTTACTAATTCTTAGGTTACCAAGCAAAAGGGGCATATTTGGCTTCGATCATTCAACCATATAATGTAGTTTCGATTACTTATGTCTATTTTGTAAAACATTTATAAAAAATTGCGCATGTATTCTCAGCCCAAAAATATAAAGGGTAAAAAGGCAAATGAAACTCACCTAATGTATTTTGTAGTAAAAATACATATGACTATATTGATCAATGCAGGGTTGGTCTCGGATTCACGAACCTATAACATTCGTATATATATTAACACATATAATTGTAATCGAACAAATTATATATATATATAAGCTTATTAGTTATATCTTTTTTATATTAATAACCTATAGGTTTCATATGTTCATTTTATATATTTAAAATAATTAAAAATATAATTCTGTTATGTTATATGTATTAAATATATATTTTGTATATATATACATATCATTTGTTTTGTTAAAATAATAATAATACTAAAATAATATTAGTAATGCTAAAAATAATAATAATGATAATAAAGTTAAAAATGATACTTTTAGTATAAGTGATAAAATGATAACTTTAATAAAAATAATACTTTTAATAAAAATGTTAATTTTAATAATAATTAATACTAATAATAATAACTACAAAAATAATGATTTTACTAATAATAAAAGTGATGATAATAATATTTACCTACCTAATAATGATATAATAATGATGATGATAATAATAATAATAATAATAATAATAATAATAATAATAATAATAATAATAATAATAATAATAATAATAATAATAATAATAATAATAATAATTAATACAACCTTCAAAAGAATTCATAATCTTCCCTAACAAGAAAAACTATTATTTTTTTTTTTTTGCCAAAGCTCAGGCTCGAACCCGCGACCTCTAGATTCCCTAACACACACCCAACCATTTGAGCTAATCTGTTATTCTGATTTAACCCGGATTGAAGTTTATATATCCCTTCCATCAGTCTGGCCCAACTTGTGCAATAAAAAAAATAAACTGCAGCAAACTAGGTTCGAACTCAGGACCTCCTGTTCCCTTAATACACGCTCACCCTTAGTCTGTTCCGATAGTTCTGTTTTATTTTATACTTTAAATTCATTTAACTCGTTTACCTATATTCTTTCTTCATCTTCTTCTAATATCTAAAATCCATTATCATCATTGTCACTTAATCATATCATCAATCAACATCTTATTCGCGTACATCATCCCCATCACTGAAATCATTATCATACATCATCATAGACATCACAATCGTCATGTTCGTTTATCATAACATCCCCGGTTATCATCCTAATCGTTTACATCATAATACATCATTAACCTAAAACTAATTATCATCATCATCTTGATTTTTCCTTTCATCACCGTCATCATCTATATCAAAATTTTTATTAGCATCGCCACAATCATCATCATCATATATCAATCATAAGGAAATTCATACGTCGAATAAATAATTAGGAAGTATGTGAACTTTTTGTGGGTGTGGGGTTCAATCGAATAAAGGAAAACAAACAAGCAGCATGTTAGCACGTCCACTTGGTAGGACTCACAACTTATTCTACCTAATACTAATGTGCTGTAAAGTAGCATTGACTCCTTATATTAACGATCAGAAGAAAAAAAAGAAAGCCAATATCATCATCATTTTATTATCCCATCATCCTTTTTATTCATTCTTTATTTAAAATGGACAGCTACATATAGCTGTAGTAGCACTAGAATAGCATCGAGAAGAAGATCAAGAAGTAAGGTGGTTTGGTTAAGAGTTTATAGTGACGGCAGAAGCAGTAATAAAGGTAAAATAGCAGCAGGTTCCAGCAGGGTTTTGATCGAATAAAAGGAAATAATTAAACGTATGGTAGTCTTTTACCTTAACATGAAGAACGTTTGAGTATGGATGTACGAACAGGAACCCATTTGCAGCAGCAAAACAGTAGTAATACAGTGGGTTTAATCGTGAAAAAATCATGAAGCAATAACAATTGGGTATTTGGATAATAATCGGTAATGGTGGCGTTTTGAGCTGCAAAACATGAGACGAGTAGGTGTTCTCTTTGGTTGTGGTTTAGACAGGAAATAAGAAAGAAAGAAGGAAAGAATCACAAGTATAAAAGTGGTGTCTAGTGGGTTTGTTAGTCGGCAGAATATAATACAGGAAGAAGGATACAAAAAAAAAAATAAAAAGAGAAAAAAAAACTCCTAACAGATTTCAACCTCATCTATGAATAAAATTGTTTTGTGATCAGATTAGGTACAAGAGATCGAATCTAAAATAGTTGATTGAATTCATAATTGTTACTAATTGGAGACAGGAAAATCAATTAAGCTATAGACTGAAAATGATTACAACTGGTTACCAATTTTCTTGTATTTATTTATTTATTATAAACCGTAAATGTAGTTATGTATATATATAACAGTATAAATATTAGTATATAATATAACTGTAGTTAGTATACCTATATGTATTTATATATAACTGAATTTGTATGGTTGTATAACAAGTATATTTGTATCTGTATATTAAATTTATAACGAAAACATGATAATGTTAATTACACATGTATTAATTTTTAATATTAATTTTGTTAATAATAGTGAAACTAACAATAATATTAATAATAATATTAATAATAATAATAACAAAAAAATAATGATAATAATATCGATAATATCAATAACACTAAACAAGTTTCATATATATTAAGAATAATAATAATAAACAAAAATGATAATAATAAAAATGATAATAATATTATTAATGATGATAATAATACTAATTATAATAGTACTAATAAACGTTAATAATAATATTAGTAATAATAATACAACAACTTCTACTTATCAAATTTCATATGTATATATATACTTGATATATTAATATTAGTGATACAATTATTAATATTAATATTAATAATAATAATAATGAAATTAGAGATAATAATATTAATATAGAAATTAACATTTTAACTTGTACTTACATATATACATATCAATGTTCATAAATCATCAAGCACAGTCCGAGGGTACTTAATTACATGAATGTTGTTCCAAAAGTTTTAAGACTCCATATATATAGACTTTGTTTATCGTATCGGAAACATATAAGAATGGAGTTTAAATTTTGTCGAAAATTTTCGGGTCGTCACAGTACCTACCCATTAAAGAAATTTCGTCCCGAAATTTGATCGAGATGGTCATGGTTAACATAAAAAATGTTTTCATGATAAATCCGAATTGATAGATAGGGATTTATCACTATTGGGTAATATGACTATGACAATTCAATTACTCGGAGAGTACGAGTGAAGCTATCGTAAAAGAGTGAATTTAAGAAATAAAGTTTCGTCTTAACTTTTGACGTAGATAGGATTGATTTCCGGAGTTCAAGGGATTTGAAGAAAATCTTTGAAATCTGAATAAGATCTGATTTCCTTGGGATTTATGGAAATTAAGATCTCTATAATTAAATGCGATCATCTGTCTCGATTGCTTTGTCTGGTATTTTCACTATAAATGAACTTCTTCCATTCCATTATTTTCATCACTCCGATATTTTCTTTCTCGATCCATACTTTCAATGATTGTGAATATGCTTAATCCAACCCTGGTTCTGAACTTCATTCTAACTATCGCAACAATCACCTCCTTTTCCAACTTCCAGTAGAGGAATTTGCTTTCTTCTACCTTGCCCTTGGGGTTATAGTGTTTTTAATTCTCCCTTGTCTTTATGTTGCGATAAACTTTGATATACACGGTTTGTAATTTATGTGTTGTTATCGGACTTTATATTCTCTCTTATATTTCGAAGCTCTATGCTTTTGTTTTCTCTTCCCGACTTCAAGTCAAGCGAATAATGGTCCAGAATTTGTAGATATAGGGTTTTGAATGATTATAATGTTCTAAGTAGGAAGGAATGTGATAGCACGATTTGATTTTCAAATTTATCAACATCACAGAAGGTAGAACCATCAAGAATACATTTTATTGATATGTTTAGGAGTTAAGTAGAATGAAAGAGTTATGTAACATGACACATGATGATGGTATGATCTACTGTGAATCATCATGTTCCAATAGACACTCAGCATGACTTACTGTAATAAAATCACGTTGGCCAAGCGTCATTATATTACACTAACCCATTCTTCAATTCCAAACACTTCTCCACAATTCATTCATAATTAATACTTAGATTTTACTGAAGTTTCCAATATAATGGAATACTTAAACCACGAAGAGGTAGATAATTTCGGACAGGAATATTTATGAAAATATCCTCAGAAATATCGAAGATATTTATGATGATATTTTTGAATTTTCTAAGTTCGAAGGTAGATGAAGAAAAATTTTTCCGCAAAATTTTAACATGACTTTAGAGTAAGATATTCTCTAAAGATTTCATCGGATCCAGAATTACCTGCATTCTTTGAATATAAGGTTTGGTCCTTGTATTTGTCCTTGGTCTCCTTTATGGTTAGCTCAATCCATTTTTCAGTATCAAATTTTCTATTGAGCGTTCCCAACACTCAATTCCTTATCATCAAACTTTTGGCCATTTTGACCATCTATAATTTTTTCTGTTTCCTCTGCATTTAATGCTATGATATTTGAATCATCGGTTATCAATCCGAAGTGGTTTCAGGAGAATTGTGTTTTTTTTAGATGATTAAACGCTGATGGTAGTATAGTGGAATATAAAAGGTTCTCCGGTAACAATAAAAGAGTACGTATATATATCAAAGTTATAATATGATTGTTTCGAACGAAAAGTCAAAGTAGTCTTGCTGAAGCTGTGACAAAATTGGCTATTTTGAAGAAGAACTGCAAAGTTATTTTGTGTAATAATAACACTAAAGGAATTAGCATAGATACGTGTTAAACATTTACTCAGGTTTCGAGTGTTTTCAGGTGCATAACTATATGCATAAATCTTTCCTTCCATAGATGAAGTGCGGTTGTTTCATTCTCTTGGTTGAGGTGTTTTCAAGAATTATGAAAGGTTTGGATGCAGATTGTTGTAGTGACCCGAACTTTTCCATGTTTATATATATTAATTGAGATTGATATTTACATGATTAAATGTTTCCAACATGTTAAGCAATCAAACTTGTTAAGACTTGATTAATTGAAATATGTTTCATATAGACAATTGACCACCCAAGTTGACCGGCGATTCACGAACGTTAAAACTTGTAAAAACGACATGACGATATATATATGGATATACATATGGTTAACATGAGATTATGATAAGTAAGTATCTCCATAAGTATATTAACAATGAGTTATATACATATAAACAAGACTACTAACTTAAGGATTTCGAAATGAGACATATATGTAAAGATTATCGTTGTAACGACATTTAAATGTATATATATCATATTAAGATATATTAATATATCATAATATCATGATAATATAATAATTTAACATCTCATTAGATATAATAAACAATGGGTTAACAACATTAATTGAGATCGTTAACTTAAAGGTTTCAAAACAACACTTACATGTAACGACTAACGATGACTTAACGACTCAGTTAAAATGTATATACATGTAGTGTATTTAGATGTATTAAAATACTTTTGGAAGACTTCAAGACATATATCAAAACACTCATACTTAACGAAAATGGTTACAGTTACTTTCCCATTCTTTTCTTTCATCAAGAATTCTAGTCGTATTCTTACCCGTATTATACACAACTTCAAAACGTACTTACTATGGGTATATACCAATAGAAACTAGCATGGGATTCCACTCTTGATTATGTCATGTATGACTAATCAATTTTAACTTCTACCATGAGCTATTCAACTAACTAGAACTCCTTTTAACCCCACTCACCACTCACCAATTACCACTCATCATTCACTCCATTTCACTTCCAATTCTCTTTCTAATTCTCTCTCAACACACACACACACTATTATGAATGTATTTTTCCAGTAGTTAATCATCATCTTCATCAAAAATCACTTCAAGAATCAAGCTATAATCATCATAGGAAGAACACTTCAAGAACACTTCAAAAATCCCTTCAAGTTTACTAATTTACTTCCAAGCTTTCTAATCCATTCCAAGTAATCATCTAAGATCAAGAAACCTTTGTTATATACAGTAGGTTATCTTTCTTATTCAAGGTAATATTCATATTCAAACTTTGATTCAATTTCTATAACTATAAACTATCTTAATTCGAGTAAAAATCTTACTTGAACTTGTTTTTGTGTCATGATCCTACTTCAAGAACTTTCAAGCCATTCAAGATCCTTTGAAGATAGATCATTTCTTTTCACTTCCAGTAGGTTTACCTACTAAACTTGAGGTAGTAATGATGTTCATAACATCATTCGATTCATATATATAAAACTATCTTATTCGAAGGTTTAAACTCGTAATCACTAGAACATAGTTTAGTTAATTCTAAACTTGTTCGCAAACAAAAGTTAATCCTTCTAACTTGACTTTTAAAATTAACTAAACACATGTTCTATATCTATATGATATGCTAACTTAATGATTTAAAACCTGGAAACACGAAAAACACCGTAAAACCGGATTTACGCCGTCGTAGTAACACCGCGGGCTGTTTTGGGTTAGTTAATTAAAAACTATGATAAACTTTGATTTAAAAGTTGTTATTCTGAGAAAATGATTTTTATTATGAACATGAAACTATATCAAAAAATTATGGTTAAACTCAAAGTGGAAGTATGTTTTCTAAAATGGTCATCTAGACGTCGTTCTTTCGACTGAAATGACTACCTTTACAAAAACGACTTGTAACTTATTTTTCTGACTATAAACCTATACTTTTTCTGTTTATATTCATAAAATAGAGTTCAATATGAAACCATAGCAATTTGATTCACTCAAAACGGATTTAAAATGAAGAAGTTATGGGTAAAACAAGATTGGATAACTTTTCTCATTTTAGCTACGTGAAAATTGGTAACAAATCTATTCCAACCATAACTTAATCAACTTGTATTGTATATTATGTAATCTTGAGATACCATAGACACGTATACAATCTTTCGACCTATCATGTCGACACATCTATATATATTTCGGAACAACCATAGACACTCTATATGTGAATGTTGGAGTTAGCTATACAGGGTTGAGGTTGATTCCAAAATATATATAGTTTGAGTTGTGATCAATACTGAGATACGTATACACTGGGTCGTGGATTGATTCAAGATAATATTTATCAATTTATTTCTGTACATCTAACTGTGGACAACTAGTTGTAGGTTATTAACGAGGACAGCTGACTTAATAAACTTAAAACATCAAAATATATTAAAAGTGTTGTAAATATATTTTGAACATACTTTGATATATATGTATATATTGTTATAGGTTCGTGAATCAACCAGTGGCCAAGTCTTACTTCCCGACGAAGTAAAAATCTGTGAAAGTGAGTTATAGTCCCACTTTTAAAATCTAATATTTTTGGGATGAGAATACATGCAGGTTTTATAAATGATTTACAAAATAGACACAAGTACGTGAAACTACATTCTATGGTTGAATTATCGAAATCGAATATGCCCCTTTTTATTAAGTCTGGTAATCTAAGAATTAGGGAACAGACACCCTAATTGACGCGAATCCTAAAGATAGATCTATTGGGCCTAACAAACCCCATCCAAAGTACCGGATGCTTTAGTACTTCGAAATTTATATCATATCCGAAGGGTGTCCCGGAATGATGGAGATATTCTTATATATGCATTTTGTTAATGTCGGTTACCAGGTGTTCACCATATGAATGATTTTATCTCTATGTATGGGATGTGTATTGAAATATGAAATCTTGTGGTCTATTATTACGATTTGATATATATAGGTTAAACCTATAACTCACCAACATTTTTGTTGACGTTTTAAGCATGTTTATTCTCAGGTGATTATTAAGAGCTTCCGCTGTCGCATACTTAAATAAGGACAAGATTTGGAGTCCATGCTTGTATGATATTGTGTAAAAACTGCATTCAAGAAACTTATTTTGTTGTAACATATTTGTATTGTAAACCATTATGTAATGGTCGTGTGTAAACAGGATATTTTAGATTATCATTATTTGATAATCTACGTAAAGCTTTTTAAACCTTTATTTATGAAATAAAGGTTATGGTTTGATTTAAAAATGAATGCAGTCTTTGAAAAACGTCTCATATAGAGGTCAAAACCTCGCAGCGAAATCAATTAATATGGAACGTTTTTAATCAATAAGAACGGGACATTTCAGTTGGTATCCGAGCGTTGGTCTTAGAGAACCAGAATTTTGCATTAGTGTGTCTTATCTAGTTTGTTAGGATGCATTAGTGAGTCTGGACTTCGACCGTGTTTACTTGAAAAATGATTGCTTAACAAATTTTGTTGGAAACTATATATTTTTAACATGTGAATATTATGTGATATATTAATCTCCTAACGCGTTTGATATTATGTGATAGATGTCTACTTCTAGAACAAGTCCCATTGACTCACCTAATAATAATGAAGAGTCAAATGTAAATTGGAATGATTCGTGGACTGATTCACAAGTTCCTGAAGAGGAACCGGAAGAAGAGTTGGAACCGAAAGAAGAATCGAAACCGAAAGAAGAATCAGAACCGGATGAAGAAATAGAACCGGTGGGGGAAATAATAAAACGGTTAAGTAAAAGAAAATCCTCAACCAACCGACCAAGGTTAATTATGGTCAATGGTGTTTCCGCCAAGGAAGCAAAATATTGGGAGGATTACCAATTCTCCGATGAATCGGATTCCGACGAGAATTCCGATGATGTTATAGAAATTACCCCAACTGAATTTAAAAAGGCAAAAGAAAATAATAAGGGAAAGGGCATAAAAATAGAGAAATCTAATTCCAACCCCGATGAACTTTATATGTATCGTTAACCCCCGAAGTCCTTAAGTTGTAACAATGACCCGGGAACCTCTAAACCACTAGGTTTTTCTAAACCAATGTGGATAACGACGGCTCGTATTAGGGGAACATCATATATCCCTAGAAACTTGGCAAAACGAACCAAAACCGAAGAAGAAGAAACAAGTAAGTCGGAATAAGATAGTTGTATTCGTGTGGTGTAATATAAGTAACATATTGTGCTTATGCTTTATGATATATGTAAAAATTGCTTGTATTAATAAGTATTTTTTTTATGAATCTAACTCTTGTCTATTTTACAGTATAAAAACACAAAATGGATAGACAACCCAATATTTTAAGAGACCTACCCGGAGACATGATTGATGAAATCTTGTCTAGAGTCGGTCAGAATACTTCGGCACAACTATTTAAGGAGAGATCAGTTTGTAAGACATTCGAAGAATGTTCCAAGAATGCCTTGGTTTATAAAAGGCTTTCGTTCGAAAGATGGGGGATATCACATTGGGAAATCCATAAGTTACGATGTGTTTACTTTGACGCATATATTGCGGGGAACCCAAATGCTATTTTACGCAATGGGTTAAGAAATTATTTTGACTCAATATATCCGAATATTGGACTTCGTGATTTAGAAAAAGCGGCTAACATGCAACATAAAGAAGCATGTTATGCTTACGGATTAGTAATGTTCGCTTCTCACCAAAGTGAGAACAAGAACATCGGGCTACAACTATTAAACAAAACGTTCCCACAAGTGATGGAGTCGGTAATTGGGGTAAGAAATGAGGTTTTTAGATTGTTACGGGACTGTTGGACATTACGTAACCCTCGTACCTTTGACGACGTTACAACAAGCTGTCTTATCAACGGCCATAACGGTTATGTTCCACAAGACCAAGGATGGGAAGTAGTCCTAGTAAAACCAGAATGCATGACTTGTTTCTGGACGTATGAATTACGTGTCTTTATTGCCTTTGCTGAACGACTTGTGTACTAGCTAGAATTATCTTCACAACTATCTTGTATCAAAGTTATTGTGTGCTATATTTCATGCTTTATGTAAAATAAGCGGTATTGTAAGTTTGTAAAATATTGTATAAAAGTTTGAACGCGAAATATTATTATAATCAGTTTTTCATATAGAATTGTAGTAGTTGAATTGTATATTAGCTACTAAGTATGAACTTAACGGGTAGGTACTACCCGAATTTAAACTTATAAAACGCTAATATGAAGAAAAAGCTTTTATAAATGAGTTCATATTATGCTACGAAATACTATTAACTACTCTTAATATTCTATATGATTAACTTGTTCCATTTGACTATTTTGAAGGAAATGGCACCGACTACTCGACACACCGTGAATATGAATGAAGAGGAATTCTGTACTTTTCTAGCTTCAAACATAGCCGCAGTACAGGCTGCGCTACATACCAACAATAACCTTGGATCTAGCAGTACAGGAAACGGTGGACCGAGAAGGTCGAATCGGTGTTTGCCATAAGTAAGTGTACTGAAGAGGATAAAGTGAAGTACGCTACGCATACCTTCACAGGTTCTGCGTTAACATGGTGGAATACCTATCTAGAGCAAGTGGGACAAGACGATGCGTACGCACTACCGTGGTCAGCATTCAAGCACTTGATGAACGAGAAGTACCGTCCCAGAACCGAGGTCAATAAGCTCAAGACAGAACTTAGAGGGTTACGAACCCAAGGATTTAATATTACCACGTACGAAAGACGATTCACAGAATTGTGCCTATTGTGTCCGGGAGCATTCGAAGATGAGGAAAAGAAGATCGACGCGTTTGTGAAAGGATTACCGGAAAGAATCCAAGAAGATATAAGTGATGGAATTTGACAATCTTTTAAACAAACATGTTCTACATATTAACAAGTTCATAAAACCCATTTATGAAGATAAAAGTGAGCGGAAGCATGCAAAGTTCATGTTATAAGTTAACCATTTTGAAAGACAAATTCCATTAATATATCAAGTCATGAAGATATGCTTACATATAACAAAGAAGGAAGAAGATTATACCTCCTCTAAGATGTGAAATGAGCTGAATTTGGACAGTAGAATGTTGATGAAGATGATACAAAATGAGCTTCTAACTTGAAGCCTCAAGTGTGTTATACCCCAAGCAATTAACCCCAACACCTTTCTCTATAGTTAGGCTTTTATTTGACACTTGATATAAGCTTGTAAAAACAAGTAATCAACCCTTGAAGGCACCCTAAACCCCACGGCTTTCAGCAGCCTGTTGGGAGTATTTGTGCAGTTTTTTTTATGGTCTTTGATGTGTATTTTCAAGTGTTTAAGTCTCCAAGAGGTCTTGGTACTTATGCCATGGAATCTCTTTGAAAGTAGTACTTAAAAGCTAGTTAAATAATAGCATGCTTGTGAAACTCCCATGCCACTTTCAATTTGTATTATAAAATAAGTTTTATAAAAGAGTTAATTTTTTATAAAACTATTTTATAAACTTCCATATTTATTTATGTACATTTAATTATATAAAACCCATTTATATAAAATGTAACATAAATTTATTAATTATTTAACCTATAAATAATTAAATCCAAATTATATAAATTATTCCATAATTTATATATATATATATACACATCAAGTAATATTTCAGAAAACCGTTTTTCATGAAGTTCAAGTGTCGCGTATTTTAATCAATGATCCAATCGTCAATATTAAATACGTATAAGGTGTTGGTAAGCTTGTTATTGGGTATGACCCGACTTGGATCAAAACATATTAGCCACGTTAATTTAATATGTCTCTCGGGCATACGAAATACCTTCAATCTCCCACTTGCACGAGAAACATGAGAAATTAATGCAAGTGATGGATACCACCTAACGACCGTCCATCACCCCCAATATGTTATGACTATGTGCCATTCAATAACATCATCCCTTTCGAGTTCCCATCTCGAATATGAATAGGTGAATCTTTCATTTATCCTTTCATCCTAGATGTCATGTTAAATCCAAGGGATACAGAGTGATCACTCCCTTTTAGATTCAACTTTATCAGGCCTTAGACATCTGACTCTCAACGAATAAGAGGGACAAATTCCATCTTGACTACATACGTCCTATATATACACCTTGCATTATACCTGAGCTCTTCCTTATGAACTACCATATTTCAGAATAGCGAAGGAAAGAATCAAGGCACAGCACTTGGTAAATATCCGAACCTAATATGTATCTCAGGTCAGAGGATACAATGATATTCGCCTTTACTCAAGACTACATGTGATCAACCACAAAGGCTCCATTTAGTAAATCTTGAGAGCGGGTTTTCCAATATTTGTATCCAACAAATATCTATGAACCTTGGTTGCAACCTTGCCCCACATTCATCCCGTGAATGTATACCAATCCAAGTTCATAATAGTCTAAACCTCACATTTGCTCCCACAAATGTGATCGACTACGGAATTTAGAATAATTACTTATTCATGGATAAAATATGCAAAATAGGAACATAACTCAAAATAAATTAATACCATAATTATATTAATGAGTTTGAACAAATTCGTTCCGTTACAATACTTAAAACAGATCATGACCAATCACTAGAATATCGAAGCCCTAATGCACAAACATGTCCGGCTTGTTTTGTTCCATGTAAGAGCTTCGTGAGAGGATCCGCTATATTAAGATCTGTGTGAACTTTGCGAATACATATCTTTCCCTTTTCAACTTCATCCCTTATGTAGTTGAATCTCCGCTCAATGTGACGGGTCTTTTGATGAGCACGAGGTTCCTTGATTTGAACAATCGCACCCTCGTTGTCACAAAAGATCTCAAGAGGGTCCTGAATGGAAGGGACTACTCCTGAGTCGTCGATGAATTTCTTCATCCATGCAGCTTCCTGAGCTGCCAGTGATGCGGCGATGTACTCCGACTCTGTAGTGGATAGAGCAACAACATCCTGTTTTGAACTCTTCCAAGAGACCGTACCTCCATTTAATGTGAAGACATAACCGGATTGTGATCGAGAATCATCACGATCAGTTTGGAAACTCGCATCCACGTAACCTTTTACAGCGAGTTCCTCCTCACCAGACCCATATATCAGAAACATATCCTTAGTCCTCCTAAGGTATTTCAATATACTTTTGACAGCAATCCAATGACTATTTCCTGGGTTATTCTGGTATCTACTTGTCAGGCTAAGAGCGCATGACACATCCGGTCTAGTGCATATCATTGCATACATGATTGACCCAATAGCAGACGCATATGGGACTTTCTTCATTCTCTCCCGTTCATCTTTCGTGGTGGGGTACTGAGATGAACTGAGAAGTGTTCCCTTTTGAATAGGTACCAAACCTTTCTTAGAGTTCTCCATCTTGAACCTTTTCAAGATCTTTTCAATGTATGCACTTTGATTCAAACCTATCAGTTTCTTGGATCTATCCCTGTAGATCCCAATCCCCAAAACGTATTGTGCTTCTCCAAGATCCTTAATGGAGAAGCATTTACTTAGCCAAGTTTTAACAATTTGCATTGCAGGAATATCATTTCCAAATAACAATATATCATCCACATATAGTACAAGGAACATGATTGTGCTCCCACTAGCCTTCTTGTATACACAAGCTTCATCACCATTTTTAATGAAGCCAAATTTCTTGGCTTCCTCATTAAAATGATGATTCCATATTCTAGATGCTTGTTTCAATCCGTAGATTGACTTCTTTAACTTGCATACCTTTTTAGGATATTTTGGATCAACAAAACCTTCAGGCTAAACCATATAGACATCTTCCTCAAGATGTCCATTTAGGAAAGCGGTCTTGACATCCATTTGCCATATTTCATAATCATAATGAGCAGCAATGGCAAGTAATATCCTAATAGACTTTAACATTGCCACAGGCGAAAAAGTTTCATCATAGTCAACCCCTTGAGTTTGAGTGAAACCTTTTGCTACAAGTCTAGCTTTATATGTATCCAAGTTTCCATGTATGTCGGTTTTCATTTTGAAAAGCCATTTACAATCAACTAGCCTTGAGCCAGCAGGTTGTGTAACAAGTTCCCAAACTTGGTTGTCATACATGGATTACATCTCAGCGTTCATGGCTTCCTGCCATTTATCTTTATCAATCCTTGACAAAGCATCTTGGTAGTTTGTTGGTTCATCCAAATCAACCACATAGCAACCATCCATGAGAAACCCATATCTCTCAGGAGGATTACTAATCCTACCAGATCTGCGAATGTCTTGTGTATTTTGATCATCTATTTGATCATCCTCAACATTTTCATGTTGAGTGCTAGTGTCAACCAATTGTGTATCATCTACTTGATCTTGAACCTCCTCAAGATCTATCTTCCTTTCACTATTTCCTTCCATTAGGAACTTAGTTTCAAGGAATTCCGCCTTCCGAGCACCAAATACATTCTGCTCGGATGGATCATAGAAATAATATCCCATATCATTCTTGGGATATCCTATGAAGATACACTTCGTGGATCGAGCATTCAACTTATTAGGGATGTAACGCTTAGGGTAAGCTTCACATCCCCATACCTTTAAGTATGATAGAGATGGAGGTTTTCCAAACCACATCTCATGAGGTGTTCGTTCCACTTTCTTGGTTGGGGCCATATTTAAAATACGAGCCGCGGAGCATAGACAATAACCCCAAAATGATAGAGGTAATGAGCTTCTAGCCATCATAGATCGAACCATATCCATTAGGGTTCGGTTCCTCCTTTCGGAAACTCCATTCAATTGGGGTGTTCCAGGAGGAGTGAGTTGTGAGATAATCCCACAACTCCTAAGATGATCTTGGAAGGCATCGCTTAGGTATTCACCTCCTCTATCGGTATGAAGTACCTTAATTGTCCTATTGAGTTGATTTTGTACTTCGTTTTGATATTCTTTGAATGCTTCAAACGTTTCGTCCTTGTGTCTTAATAAGTAGACATATCTGAAACGACTAAAGTCATCAATGAAAGTAACAAAGTATCTTTCACCATTCCTAGTCATGGGTTTAAAGGGTCCACATACATCCGAATGTATTAATCCCAATAAATCTTTAGCCCTTTCATAAGTCCCTTTGAAAGGTGCTTTAGTCATCTTGCCTTGTAAACAAGATTCACATACATCAAACGAATCCATTTCATTTGATTTCAAAAGTCCATTCTTTTGAAGTGTATGCATTCGGTTCTTGTTTATGTGACCAAGGCGACAATGCCATAAATAGGAATCACTCAAATCCCTTTTGAGTTTCTTGGTGCTAGTATGGTATATAGAGCTCGATGATGCGTCATCATGAACTAATTCATAAATTCCATTTGAAGGCGAAGCCTTGAAATAGAATACATTATCTTTAGAAACATGAATATCATCATCAATAAAATTAACAACGTAACCACATTGTTTTAAGCGAGAAATAGAAATAATGTTTCTACACAAATCCGGAGCATACAAAATATTTTCTAAAATAAGTTCCAATCCGCTTGGAAGCTTCAAAATAAAATCTCCTTGAGCTTTAACATGCACCTTTGCACCATTGCCCATATAGAGACTTGATGTTCCCGCCTTATGATCACTTCTTTTGAACCCCTGCAAAGAATTGCAAATATGAGTTCCACATCCAGTGTCTAATACCCATGTATTAGAAGAAGTAATACTAAGCTCTATATATACCATATATATATTACCTGAGGTTTGCCCTGCATCCCTCTTGTCCTTCAACTCCTTAAGGTAGACCGGACAGTTTCGTTTCCAATGACCCATCTCACCGCAACCGAAACATGGGTCTTCCTTAGGGTTTGCCTTCTCGGCTACCTTTTGCTTCTTAGCCTTGTTGATGGTTGGGGTAACCATCTTCCCTTTCCCTTTGCCTTGATGGGCGGGTCCTTTTCTCTTAGCCACCTTAGGCTTAGAGGTGTTACCTTTGGATCCACCTTGATCGATTGCTAACACGGGTAAAGCCCTTTTACCCATGCTAGTTTCCGCCGTTCTAAGCATACCGTGAAGCTCACCTATGCTCTTATCCATCCCATTCATATTGTAATTAATTACAAATTGATCAAACCTTTTTGATAGGGAGTTAAGGATAAGATCGGTGGCTAACTCATTAGATATGTTTAGGTTAAGACGGTTAGCACGATCGATAAGGCTTTTCATCTTAAGTACATAAGATGAAACCGATTGGGTATCGTCCATACGAAAAGCATGTAGCGCCCGAACCGTTTCGAAGCGCTCGACACGCGCTTGTTGAAGGAACATCTCCTTCAATTGCGTTATCATGTCGTATGCACTATGGTGCTCGAAATCCTTTTGGAGTTTGGGTATCATAGTCCCAAGCATTAAGCATGAGACTTGAAGGGAGTCGTGGCAATACTTATCGTAAGAGGCCATTGCCTCCACATCATTCTCATCCGGTTGATCGGGAATGGGGTCCTCAAGTACATAAGCTTTATCCTCTTGTTTGAGGACAATCCGAAGATTGCGGAACCAATCCATAAAGTTGGTATGGTTGAGTTTGTCTTTCTCGAGGAGAGACTGTAACGATAGGTTGTTCATGTTAAGTGGTGCGTTTTGCATGTTGTTGCTGTTATTAGCGGCCATCTACAAAATTCAACAAGGTTCATTTTAAGTATCGATTTTAGATTTAATGAACAATACCCTTTTAATTTGTTTTATTAAATATTAGAATCCAACGGTAAATCAAATTTCGGTTAGGTGACCTTTATCCCGTCATTTGATTTAGCTAGGTAGTCATAATGGCAATTGCAATCCTTTTGCAACTTCTAAGTTATGGGATCATGCAATCCTTTTGCATGGCATATTAATCCCATCAACGCCTATTTGATCCTCATGCTTCGGTAACCCTAAGTTCATGATTCCCAAATCAAGTCGTCCTACTTGTGTAAACATGTAGACTTAACCTACAAGTGGTTAGGTGACCTTTATCCCACATGTATGCGAAGTGTACCTTATTCATATTAGTTCACTCATGACGGTTAGGTGACCTTTATCCCATCAAGAGATTCCTAATATGTCTAAGTGTTTCCATAAAAGGATGGCGTTTAACTTGTTTACCTTGTTTTAGTTAAATGGATTTTATGTTTTCTACATTCTAGTTTAGAAAACAAAATGCTATACACCAACATGCATTTGGTGTGTAGTGTTTTATGAAAAACCTATTTTCATGTCCTTTTAGTAAACCAATTACCAATTCATTACCTTTTAAATAAACCATTTTATTTACAATTTCATCTAGTACCTAATAACCATTTATTAGTGTCATGTTGTTATAATTATAACCAATTATAATGTCATTTTTGCAAGTTGTTTCAAGAGATTTTGTATCAACCAAACACATACAAAAAAACCATACAAGCATGCAAAATAAAAAGTCCACAATCATGCCAAAGTGGTAAGCACTTGTTTAGCCAAAACAAGTGTTACCTAAGGGTTAAACAAGTAAGAGATTTTAAACAAAATCTCCCACTTAATCTTGTAATCTTCAAAGTTCCAACTTGTAATCTTCTTCATGAATCTTCATTTTCTCTTTACAAAATTATATCCTAATACATTTCTTTTCTAGAAAATGAAATAACAACCTATTCTATTTTACAAACCAAATAGAATAAATTACAAGATTAATTACAACTTTTACAAACCAAAATGAATGAATAATTATTACAAACCATAAGAATGAATAATCAACCAAATCATACACACATGCAACCACAAGGTCAAGGCATGATTGTGAACAACAACTAACAACAAAACTTGACCAAACTTGAAGTTCCAAACCCATTTTGGAACCCCTAAAATTCGGCCAAAATTAAACCCCACCCAAAATCCAAAATTTTTACATTCTAGTTTCATGCATGTTACTAGATTGTAAGATTAGTGGATTTAAAAGTCATAAACAAGAAGCATATTTCAAAGACTTTGGCTCTAGATACCATTGATGGAATTTGACAATCTTTTAAACAAACATGTTCTACATATTAACAAGTTCATAAAACCCATTTATGAAGATAAAAGTGAGCGGAAGCATGCAAAGTTCATGTTATAAGTTAACCATTTTGAAAGACAAATTCCATTAATATATCAAGTCATGAAGATATGCTTACATATAACAAAGAAGGAAGAAGATTATACCTCCTCTAAGATGTGAAATGAGCTGAATTTGGACAGCAGAATGTTGATGAAGATGATGCAAAATGAGCTTCTAACTTAAAGCCTCAAGTGTGTTATACCCCAAGCAATTAACCCCAACACCTTTCTCTATAGTTAGGATTTTATTTGACACTTGATATAAGCTTGTAAAAACAAGTAATCAACCCTTGAAGGCACCCTAAACCCCACGGCTTTCAGCAGCCTGTTGGGAGTATTTGTGCAGTTTTTTTTGATGGTCTTTGATGTGTATTTTCAAGTGTTTAAGTCTCCAAGAGGTCTTGGTACTTATGCCATGGAATCTCTTTGAAAGTAGTACTTAAAAGCTAGTTAAATAATAGCATGCTTGTGAAACTCCCATGCCACTTTCAATTTGTATTATAAAATAAGTTTTATAAAAGAGTTAATTTTTTATAAAACTATTTTATAAACTTCCATATTTATTTATGTACATTTAATTATATAAAATCCATTTATATATAATGTAACATAAATTTATTAATTATTTAACCTATAAATAATTAAATCCAAATTATATAAATTATTCCATAATTTATATATATATATACACATCAAGTAATATTTCAGAAAACCGTTTTTCATGAAGTTCAAGTGTCGCGTATTTTAATCAATGATCCAATCGTCAATATTAAATACGTATAAGGTGTTGGTAAGCTTGTTATTGGGTATGACCCGACTTGGATCAAAACATATTAGCCACGTTAATTTAATATGTCTCTCGGGCATACGAAATACCTTCAATAAGTTCACACGAGCCCGCCTACATACAACAGACATGTAGAATGGCTCACAAACTAGTGAACCAGATTGAAGAAAGAATTAAAGAATAGACTGCTGAAGAGGCCAATGTGAAGCAAGTCAAAAGAAAGTGGGAGGAAAACGGTGATAAGAATCACCAATACAACAACAACAGCAATTACAACAATAATCGCAACAATTATCCCAACAATCGCAACATCAATCGCAACTACAACAAACGGCCCAACAACAACAACAACAACAACTACAACAACAACAACTACAACAATCATCCCAACAACAATAATAACCGCAACAACAACAACAATCAGAAGCAGCTATGCCAAAGGTGTGAAAAGTATCACTCGGGGTTCTGCACCAAATTTTGCAACAAGTGTAAAAGAAATGGTCATAGCGCGGCGAAGTGTGAGGTCTACGGACCAGGGGTTAATAGAACGAAAGGAACAAATGGTGTCGGAACGAGTAATGGCAGAGCAAGTAGTGTCGGAGCAAGTTATGACAATGTAGTTTGTTATAAATGTGGAAAACCTGGCCATATTATTAGAAATTTCCCGAACCAGGAGAACACGAATGGACAAGGCTGCGGAAGAGTTTTCAATATTAATGCGGCAGAGGAACAGGAAGACCCGGAGCTTGTTACGGGTACGTTTCTTATTGACAATAAATCTGCTTACGTTTTATTTGATTCGGGTGCGGATAAAAGCTATATGAGTAGAGATTTTTGTGCTAAATTAAGTTGTCCATTGACGCCTTTGGATAGTAAATTTTTACTCGAATTAGCAAATGGTAAATTAATTTCAGCAGATAATATATGTCGGAATCGAGAAATTAAACTGGTTAGCGAAACATTTAAGATTGACTTGATACCAGTAGAGTTAGGGAGTTTTTATGTGATAATCGGTATGGACTGGTTGAAAGAAGTGAAAGCAGAGATTGTTTGTTACAAAAATACAATTCGCATTATACGAGAAAAAGGAAAACCCTTAATGGTGTACGGAGAAAAGGGCAACACGAAGCTACATCTTATTAGTAATTTTAAGGCACAAAAACTAATAAGAAAAGGTTGCTATGCTGTTCTAGCACACGTTGAGAAAGTACAAACTGAATAAAAGAGCATCAATGATGTTCCCGTAGCAAAAGAATTTCCCGATGTATTTCCGAAAGAATTACCGGGATTACCCCCACATCGATCCGTTGAATTTCAAATAGATCTTGTACCAGAAGCTGCACCAATAGCTCGTGCTCCTTACAGACTCGCACCCAGCGAGATGAAAGAACTACAAAGCCAATTACAAGAACTTTTAGAGCATGGTTTCATTCGACCAAGCACATCACCGTGGGGAGCTCCTGTTTTGTTTGTCAAAAAGAAAGATGGTACATTCAGGTTGTGTATCGACTATTGAGAGTTGAACAAACTTACCATCAAGAACCGCTACCCACTACCGAGAATCGACGACTTATTTGATCAACTACAAGGCTCGTCTGTTTATTCAAAGATTGACTTACGTTCCGGGTATCATCAAATGCGGGTGAAAGAAGATGATATTCCAAAGACTGCTTTCAGAACACGTTACGGTCATTACGAGTTTATGGTCATGCCATTTGGTTTAACTAATGCACCAGCTGTGTTCATGGACCTTATGAACCGAGTGTGTGGACCATACCTTGACAAGTTTGTCATTGTTTTCATTGATGACATACTTATTTACTCAAAGAATGACCAAGAACACGGTGAACATTTGAGAAAGGTGTTAGAAGTATTGAGGAAGGAAGAATTGTACGCTAAATTTTCAAAGTGTGCATTTTGGTTGGAAGAAGTTCAATTCCTCGGTCATATAGTGAACAAAAAAGGTATTAAGGTGGATCCGGCAAAGATAGAAACTGTTGAAAAGTGGAAAACCTCGAAAACTCCGAAACACATACGCCAGTTTTTAGGACTAGCTGGTTACTACAGAAGGTTCATCCAAGACTTTTCCAGAATAGCAAAACACTTGACTGCATTAACGCATAAAGGGAAGAAATTTGAATGGAAGGATGAACAAGAGAAAGCGTTTCAGTTATTGAAGAAAAAGCTAACTACGGCACCTATATTGTCATTGCCTGAAGGGAATGATGATTTTGTGATTTATTGTGACGCATCAAAGCAAAGTCTCGGTTGTGTATTAATGTAACGAACGAAGGTGATTGCTTATGCGTCTAGACAATTGAAGATTCACGAGCAAAATTATACGACGCATGATTTGGAATTAGGCGCGGTTGTTTTTGCATTAAAGACTTGGAGGCACTACTTATATGGGGTCAAAAGTATTATATATACCGACCACAAAAGTCTTCAACACATATTTAATCAGAAACAACTGAATATGAGGCAGCGTAGGTGGATTGAATTGTTGAATGATTATGACTTTGAGATTCGTTACCACCCGAGGAAGGCAAATGTGGTAGCCGATGCCTTGAGCAGGAAGGACAGAGAACCCATTCGAGTAAAATCTATGAATATAATGATTCATAATAACCTTACTACTCAAATAAAGGAGGAGCAACAAGGAGTTTTAAAAGAAGGAAATTTAAAGGATGAAATACCCAAAGGATCGGAGCAGCATCTTAATATTCGGGAAGACGGAACCCGGTATAGGGCTGAAAGGATTTGGGTACCAAAATTTGGAGATATGAGAGAAATGGTACTTAGAGAAGCTCATAAAACCAGATACTCAATACATCCTGGAACGGGGAAGATGTACAAGGATCTCAAGAAACATTTTTGGTGGCCGGGTATGAAAGCCGATGTTGCTAAATACGTAGGGGAATGTTTGACGTGTTCTAAGGTCAAAGCTGAGCATCAGAAACCATCAGGTCTACTTCAACAACCCGAAATCCCAGAATGGAAATGGGAAAACATTACCATGGATTTCATCACTAAATTGCCAAGGACTGCAAGTGGTTTTGATACTATTTGGGTAATAGTTGATCGTCTCACCAAATCAGCACACTTCTTGCCAATAAGAGAAGATGACAAGATGGAGAAGTTAGCACGACTGTATTTGAAGGAAGTCGTCTCCAGACATGGAATACCAATCTCTATTATCTCTGATAGGGATGGCAGATTTATTTCAAGATTCTGGCAGACATTACAGCAAGCATTAGGAACTCGTCTAGACATGAGTACTGCCTATCATCCACAAAATGATGGGCAGAGCGAAAGGACGATACAAACGCTTGAAGACATGCTACGAGCATGTGTTATTGATTTCGGAAACAGTTGGGATCGACATTTACCGTTAGCAGAATTTTCCTACAACAACAGCTACCATTCAAGCATTGAGATGGCGCCGTTTGAAGCACTTTATGGTAGAAAGTGCAGGTCTCCAATTTGTTGGAGTGAAGTGGGGGATAGACAGATTACGGGTCCGGAGATAATACAAGAAACTACCGAGAAGATCATCCAAATTCAACAACGGTTGAAAACCGCCCAAAGTCGACAAAAGAGCTACGCCGACATTAAAAGAAAAGATATAGAATTTAAAATTGGAGAGATGGTCATGCTTAAAGTTGCACCTTGGAAAGGCGTTGTTCGATTTGGTAAACGAGGGAAATTAAATCCAAGGTATATTGGACTATTCAAGATTATTGATCGTGTCGGACCAGTAGCTTACCGACTTGAGTTACCTCAACAACTCGCGGCTGTACATAACACTTTCCACATCTCGAATTTGAAGAAATGTTTTGCTAAAGAAGATCTCACTATTCCGTTAGATGAAATCCAAATCAACGAAAAACTTCAATTTATCGAAGAACCCGTCGAAATAATGGATCGTGAGGTTAAAAGACTTAAGCAAAACAAGATACCAATTGTTAAGGTTCGATGGAATGCTCGTAGAGGACCCGAGTTCACCTGGGAGCGTGAAGATCAGATGAAGAAGAAATACCCGCATCTATTTCCAGAAGATTCATCAACACCTTCAACAGCTTAAAATTTCGGGACGAAATTTATTTAACGGGTAGGTACTGTAGTGACCCAAACTTTTCCATGTTTATATATATTAATTGAGATTGATATTTACATGATTAAATGTTTCCAACATGTTAAGCAATCAAACTTGTTAAGACTTGATTAATTGAAATATGTTTCATATAGACAATTGACCACCCAAGTTGACCGGCGATTCACGAACGTTAAAACTTGTAAAAATGACATGACGATATATATATGGATATACATATGGTTAACATGAGATTATGATAAGTAAGTATCTCCATAAGTATATTAACAATGAGTTATATACATATAAACAAGACTACTAACTTAAGGATTTCGAAATGAGACATATATGTAACGATTATCGTTGTAACGACATTTAAATGTATATATATCATATTAAGATATATTAATATATCATAATATCATGATAATATAATAATTTAACATCTCATTAGATATAATAAACAATGGGTTAACAACATTAATTGAGATCGTTAACTTAAAGGTTTCAAAACAACACTTACATGTAACGACTAACGATGACTTAACGACTCAGTTAAAATGTATATACATGTAGTGTATTTAGATGTATTAAAATACTTTTGGAAGACTTCAAGACATATATCAAAACACTCATACTTAACGAAAATGGTTACAGTTACTTTCCCATTCTTTTCTTTCATCAAGAATTCTAGTCGTATTCTTACCCGTATTATACACAGCTTCAAAACGTACTTACTATGGTTATATACCAATAGGAACTAGCATGGGATTCCACTCTTGATTATGTCATGTATGACTAATCAATTTTAACTTCTACCATGAGCTAGTCAACTAACTAGAACTCCTTTTAACCCCACTCACCACTCACCAATTACCACTCATCATTCACTCCATTTCACTTCCAATTCTCTTTCTAATTCTCTCTCAACACACACACACACTATTATGAACGTATTTTTCCAGTAGTTAATCATCATCTTCATCAAAAATCACTTCAAGAATCAAGCTATAATCATCATAGGAAGAACACTTCAAGAACACTTCAAAAATCCCTTCAAGTTTACTAATTTACTTCCAAGCTTTCTAATCCATTCCAAGTAATCATCTAAGATCAAGAAACCTTTGTTATATACAGTAGGTTATCTTTCTTATTCAAGGTAATATTCATATTCAAACTTTGATTCAATTTCTATAACTATAAACTATCTTAATTCGAGTAAAAATCTTACTTGAACTTGTTTTTGTGTCATGATCCTACTTCAAGAACTTTCAAGCCATTCAAGATCCTTTGAAGCTAGATCATTTCTTGTCACTTCCAGTAGGTTTACCTACTAAACTTTAGGTAGTAATGATGTTCATAACATCATTCGATTCATATATATATAACTATCTTATTCGAAGGTTTAAACTCGTAATCACTAGAACATAGTTTAGTTAATTCTAAACTTGTTCGCAAACAAAAGTTAATCCTTCTAACTTGACTTTTAAAATTAACTAAACACATGTTCTATATCTATATGATATGCTAATTTAATGATTTAAAACCTGGAAACACGAAAAACACCGTAAAACTGGATTTACGCCGTCGTAGTAACACCGCGGGCTGTTTTGGGTTAGTTAATTAAAAACTATGATAAACTTTGATTTAAAATTTGTTATTCTGAGAAAATTATTTTTATTATGAACATGAAACTATATCCAAAAATTATGGTTAAACTCAAAGTGGAATTATGTTTTCTAAAATGGTCATCTAGACGTCGTTCTTTCGACTGAAATGACTACCTTTACAAAAACGACTTGTAACTTATTTTTCCGACTATAAACCTATACTTTTTCTGTTTAGATTCATAAAATAGAGTTCAATATGAAACCATAGCAATTTGATTCACTCAAAACGGATTTAAAATGAAGAAGTTATGGGTAAAACAAGATTGGATAATTTTTCTCATTTTAGCTACGTGAAAATTGGTAACAAATCTATTCCAACCATAACTTAATCAACTTGTATTATATATTATGTAATCTTGAGATACCATAGACACGTATACAATGTTTCGACCTATCATGTCGACACATCTATATATATTTCGGAACAACCATAGACACTCTATATGTGAATGTTGGAGTTAGCTATACAGGGTTGAGGTTGATTCTAAAATATATATAGTTTGAGTTGTGATCAATACTGAGATACGTATACACTGGGTCGTGGATTGATTCAAGATAATATTTATCGATTTATTTCTGTACATCTAACTGTGGACAACTAGTTGTAGGTTATTAACGAGGACAGCTGACTTAATAAACTTAAAACATCAAAATATATTAAAAGTGTTGTAAATATATTTTGAACATACTTTGATATATATGTATATATTGTTATAGGTTCGTGAATCAACCAGTGGCCAAGTCTTACTTCCCGACGAAGTAAAAATCTGTGAAAGTGAGTTATAGTCTCACTTTTAAAATCTAATATTTTTGGGATGAGAATACATGCAAGTTTTATAAATGATTTACAAAATAGACACAAGTACGTGAAACTACATTCTATGGTTGAATTATCGAAATCGAATATGCCCCTTTTTATTAAGTCTGGTAATCTAAGAATTAGGGAACAGACACCCTAATTGACGCGAATCCTAAAGATAGATCTATTGGGCCTAACAAACCCCATCCAAAGTACCGGATGCTTTAGTACTTCGAAATTTATATCATATCCGAAGGGTGTCCCGGAATGATGGGGATATTCTTATATATGCATTTTGTTAATGTCGGTTACCAGGTGTTCACCATATGAATGATTTTTATCTCTATGTATGGGATGTGTATTGAAATATGAAATCTTGTGGTCTATTGTTACGATTTGATATATATAGGTTAAACCTATAACTCACCAACATTTTTGTTGACGTTTTAAGCATGTTTATTCTCAGGTGATTATTAAGAGCTTCCGCTGTCGCATACTTAAATAAGGTCGAGATTTGGAGTCCATGCTTGTATGATATTGTGTAAAAACTGCATTCAAGAAACTTATTTTGTTGTAACATATTTGTATTATAAACCATTATGTAATGGTCGTGTGTAAACAGGATATTTTAGATTATCATTATTTGATAATCTACGTAAAGCTTTTAAAACCTTTATTTATGAAATAAAGGTTATGGTTTGTTTTAAAAATGAATGCAGTCTTTGAAAAACGTCTCATATAGAGGTCAAAACCTCGCAACGAAATCAATTAATATGGAACGTTTTTAATCAATAAGAACGGGACATTTCAATTGTAATCGTCAAGATACAAATGAGGTTTAATATGAAATCAAGTGGCAAACTTGAAGAATTGTTTAGTTTCATATGTTATAATCAATATTTTAATTCATTTTAATTTGTCCAATGTTGGTAGTCCACAGTTCGTAGTCCACAGTTAGTAATTCAATAATTCATATATAGTTTAATATAAAATATTCGAATTAATTAATACGTATCGTGACCCGTATACATATCTCAGACTCGATCACAACTCAAAGTATATATATTATTTAAGAATCAACCTCAACCCTGTATAGCGAACTCGCGCATTACAGCATATAGAGTGTCTATGGTTATTCCAAATAATATATATACATATATATGCGTCGATATGATATGTCAAAACCCTGTATACGTGTCCCAATATTTAAAGTGCGTAAATTAAATAACAGAAAATAAATGACAATTAATAAAATTGCGAGAATATAAATTGCGATAAATAAATTGCGATAAATAAAATGTAATCAATTAGCTAGGAACAATTAGCTAGGAACAGTTAGCGTGGATTCTTAACAAAAAAAATTTTGTAGTTAATTTGTTTTTTTCTACAAATTTTATTTTGTCAAGTGTTTTCTTCATTATGCCACTTATTGGATTCTGATAAGTCAAAATCCAAATATGAAATTGAATGAAAATGATTATTCTGTGGTGAACGGATTCGTATATCTGTGGATGTAAGTAGGATAGTAAATGACGGTTTAATTAGCTTCGAAGAATGTACAGTGTAACTTATTAAGGTGAAATCTAAATATTCCTCGTGTATTACCTACCCGTTAAAATATTTTCACCATTAACAGTTTGTACGAAAGAATTTTTAATTACAATCTTTGTGAAAATATACTTATATATATATATTTTTTTCAGATGTAATCATGGATTTAATGAGTTAATATAGTATTAAACTCATTTGGTTTACCATCAAAACTAGTGTACACAATCTCTATAACATTAGAGATTACATAATCGCCATGAAGAACGAAGATAATTGATGTAGAACGATACGTAGAATGATGATTATACTCGAGGTACAGAATGAGATGTTGAGGCATGGATTGTTGATGGTACTGGTGCTGTTACTGATGGTACTGTTGGTGCAGATGATGTTGTTGAAGCTGGTAAATTTTGCACCATATTCTCCAAAAATCGTTACTCAGGCGCGAAGCTTTTTTTTTTTTACTTCTTCGATTACTCTGGGATGATTGTCGGTCGGAAGGAGAGGATGAATAAGATCTAGAATTCAAGATAGTATATAATCATGATGAGGTACTCTGGAAATGAGAGAGGAAATGGTATTACGAGCAGGTTCACCGGTAAGTGCTTCAGGTTCTTCGTCAAGAGGGAAATTTGGTTGGTGAAAAGTATCGCCTTCTTCTCATCTCCATTAATTGAGTCGACTACGAACTCAACCCCAATTCATCCAGAATTGATGATGGATGATTGGTTAATTCATTCCGGTGACGCTATTTCCGGAGCTTAGGTGAACATCCATGTCAGAATAGCTGTCGGAATAACTATCGGAATAGCTATCGGAATCTGAGGACTCGAACTGGTTGAGGGATTCACCCCGTACAATCAGATGAAGGATTTTCGATAAGAAATAGATTATAGGATGTAGATTAGTACCCTGCAATGCATAATTTACATATGCATATATAATACTAAAATCCCATAAGTTACGAAAGAATCTACGGAAGCTGTCAGGCAAAGGTAACAATAACATATACGCTAATATATGAATTTTGTCTATACACTATCGATGCACTAAATGCAGTAAGACGTGTCTAGACTTAAGATGATAAGCAAGTGATTCCCTAAGAATGATAAGCAGGTAATTTTCGACACGAAATGATAAGCAAAACTTTTGACATGCAGACACGGTCGAAGTCCAGACCCGCTAATGCATCTAAACAACTATCAGTTAGACACACTAATGCAAGACCTGGTTCGCTAAGACCACCGCTCTGATACAAACTGAAGCGACCCATGCAAATCCATCTGCACGAATACATTACAATTGGTTACATCGCGAGGTACTTGACCTCTATATGATATATTTTACAAACATTGCATTCGTTTTTAAAAGATAAACTTTCATTTCATTGAAATTAGACTGCATGCATACCATTTCATAATATATCCAACTATAATTGACTTAATAATAATCTTGATGAACTTAACGACTCGAATGCAGCGTCTTTTGAAATATGTCATGAATGACTCCAAGTAATATCTCTAAAGTGAGCAAATGCACAGCGGAAGACTTCTTTCATACCTGAGAATAAACATGCTTTAAAGTGTCAACCAAAAGATTGGTGAATTCATTAGTTTATCATAAATAATCATTTTCATCATTTTAATAGACCACGAGATTTTCATTTCTCATAAATATACGTCCCATGCATAGAGACAAAAATAATCATTCATATGGTGAACACCTGATAACCGACATTAACAAGATGCATATAAGAATATCCCCTATCATTTCGGGAAATCCTTCGGACATGATAAAAACAAATTCGAAGTACTAAAGCATCTGGTACTTTGGATGGGGTTCGTTAGGCCCAATAGATCTATCTTTAGGATTCGCGTCAATTAATAGACTGGTTTACTAATTCTTAGGTTACCAAGAAAAAGGGGCATATTCGGCTTTGATCATTCAACCATATAATGTAGTTTCGATTACTTGTGTCTATTTCATAAAACATTTATAAAAAATTGCGCATGTATTCTCAGCCCAAAAATATAAAGGGTAAAAAGACAAATGAAACTCACCAAATGTATTTTGTAGTAAAAATACATATGACTATATTGATCAATGCAGGGTTGGTATCGGATTCACGAACCTATATCATTCGTATATATATTAACACATATAATTGTAATTGAACAAATTATATATATATATATATATATATATATATATATATATATATATATATATATATATAAGCTTATTAGTTATATCATTTTTATATTAATAACCTATAGGTTTCATATGTTCATTTTATATATTTAAAATAATTAAAAATATAATTCTGTTATGTTATATGTATTAAATATATATTTTGTATATATATACGTATCGTTTGTTTTGTTAAAATTATAATAATACTAAAATTATATTAGTAATGCTAAAAATAATAATAATGATAATAAAGTTAAAAATGATACTTTTAGTATAAGTGATAAAATGATAACTTTAATAAAAATAATACTTTTAATAAAAATGTTAATTTTAATAATAATTAATACTAATAATAATAACTACAAAAATAATGATTTTACTAATAATAATAGTGATGATAATAATACTTACCTACCTAATAATGATATAATAATGATAATAATAATAATAATAATAATAATAATAATAATAATAATAATAATAATAATAATAATAATAATAATAATAATAATAATAATAATAATAATAATAATAATAATAATAATAATAATAATAATAATAATAATAATAATAATAATAATAATAATAATAATAATAATAATAATAATAATAATAATAATAATAATAAAAATAATTAATACAACCTTCAAAAGAATTCATAATCTTCCCTAACAAGAAAAACTGTTTTTTTTTTTTGCCAAAGCTCGGGCTCGAACCCGCGACCTCTCGATTTCCTAACACACACCCAACCATTTGAGCTAATCTGTTATTCTGATTTAACCCGGATTGAAGTTTATATATCCCTTCCATCAGTCTGGCCCAACTTGTGCAATAAAAAAATAAACTGCAGCAAACTAGGTTCGAACTCAGGACCTCCTGTTCCACTAATACACGCTCACCCTTAGTCTGTTCTGATAGTTCTGTTTTATTTTATACTTTAAATTCATTTAACTCGTTTTCCCGTATTCTTTCTTCATCTTCTTCTAATATCTAAAATCCATTATCATCATTATCACTTAATCATATCATCAACCAATATCTTATTCACGTACATCATCCCCATCACCGAAATCATTATCATACATCATCATAGACATCACAATAGTCATGTTCGTTTATCATAACATCCCCGATTATCATCCTAATCATTTACATCATAATACATAATTAACCTAAAACTAATTATCATCATCATCTTGATTTTTCCTTTCATCACCGTCATCATCTATATCAAGATTTTTATTAGCATCGCCACAATCATCATCATCATATATCAATCATAAGGCAATTCATACGTCGAATAAATAATCAAGAAGTAGGTGAACTTTTTGTGGGTGTGGGGTTCAATCGAATAAAGGAAAACAAACAAGCAGCATGATAGCACGTCCACTTGGTAGGCCTCACAACTTATTCTACCTAATACTAATGTGCTGTAAAGCAGCATTGACTCCTTATATTAACGATCAGAAAAAGAAAAAAAAACCAATATCATCATCATTTTATTATCCCATCATCCTTTTTATTCATTCTTTATTTAAAATGGACAGCTACATACAGTTGTAGTAGCACTAGAATAGCATCGAGAAAAAGATAAAGAAGTAAGGTGGTTTGGTTAAGAGTTTATAGTGACGGCAGAAGCAGTAATAAAGGTATAATAGCAGCAGGTTCCAGCAGGGTTTTGATTGAATAAAAGGAAATAATTAAACGTACGGTAGTCTTTTACCTTAACATAAAGAATGTTTGAGTATGGTTGTATGAAACAGGAACCCATTTGCAGCAGCAAAACAGTAGTAATACAGTGGGTTTAATCGTGAAAAAATCATGAAGCAATAACAAGTGGGTATTTGGATAACAATCGGTAATGGTGGCGTTTTGAGCTGCAAAACAGGAGACGGGCAGGTGTTCTCTTTGGTTGTGGTTTAGACAGGAAATAAGAAAGAAAGAAGGAAAGAATCACAAGTATAAAAGTGGTGTCTAGTGGGTTTGTTAGTCGGCAGAATATAATACAGGAAGAAGGATACAAAAAAAATTAAAAAGAGAAAAAGACTCCTAACAGATTTCAACCTCATCTATGAATAAAATTGTTTTGTGATCAGATTAGGTACAAGAGATCGAATCTAGAATAGTTGATTGAATTCCTAATTGATACTAATTGGATACAGGAAAATCAATTAAGCTATAGACTGAAAACGATTACAACTGGTTACCAATTTTCCTGTATTTATTTATTTATTATAAACCGTAAATGTAGTTATGTATATATATAACAGTATAAATATTTGTATATAATATAACTGTAGTTAGTATATCTATATGTATTTATATATAACTGATTTTGTATGGCTATATAACAAGTATATTTATATCTGTATATTAAATTTATAACGAAAACATGATAATGTAAATTACACATGTATTAATTTTTAATATTAATTTTGTTAATAATAGTGAAACTAACAATAATAATAATAATATTAATAATAATAATAACAAAAAAATAATGATAATAATATCGATAATATCAATAACACTAAACAAGTTTCATATATATTAAGAATAATAATAATAATAAACAAAAATGATAATAATAAAAATGATAATAATATTATTAATGATGATAATAATACTAATTATAATAGTACTAATTAACGTTAATAATAATATTAGTAATAATAATACAACAACTTCTACTTATCAAATTTCATATGTATATATATACTTGATATATTAATATTAGTGATACAATTATTAATATTAATATTAATAATAATATTAATGAAATTAGTGATAATAATATTAATATCGAAATTAACATTTTAACTTGTACTTACATATATACATATCAATGTTCATAAATCTTCAAGCACAGTTCGAGGGTACTTAATTACATGAATGTTGTTCCAAAAGTTTTAAGACTCAATATATATAGACTTTGCTTATCGTGTCGGAAACATATAAGAATGGAGTTTAAATTTTGTCAAAAATTTCCGGGTCGTCACAGTACCTACCCGTTAAAGAAATTTCGTCCCGAAATTTGATCGAGATGGTCATGGTTAACATAAAAAATGTTTTCATGACAAATCTGAGTTAATAGATAGGGATTTATCACTATTGGGTAATATGCCTATGATAATTCAATTACTCGAAGAGTACGAGTGAAGCTATCGTAAAAGAGTGAATTTAAGAAATAAAGTTTCGTCTTAACTTTTGACGTAGATAGGATTGATTCCGGAGTACAATTGATTTGAAGAAAATCTTTGAAATCTGAATAAGATCTGATTTCCTCAGGATTTATGGAAATTAAGATCTCTATAATTAAATGCGATCATCTGTCTCGATTGCTTTGTCTGGTATTTTCACTATAAATGAACTTCTTCCATTTTATTATATTCATCACTCTAATATTTTCTTTCTCGATCCATACTTTCAATGATTGTGAATATGCTTAATCCAACTCTGGTTTTTAACCTCATTCTGACTATCGCAACAATCATCTCCTTTTCCAACTTCCAGTAAAGGACTTTGCTTTGTTCTACCTTGTCCTTGGGGTTATAGTGTTTTTAATTCTCCCGTGTCTTTATGTTGCGATAAACTTTGATATACACGATTTGTAATTTATGTGTTGTTATCAGACTTTATATTCTCTCTTATATTTCGAAGCTCTATGCTTTTGTTTTCTCTTCCCGACTTCAAGTCAAGCGAATAATGGTCCAGAATTTGTAGATATAGGGTTTTGAATGATTATAATGTTCTAAGCAGGAAGGAATGTGATAGCACGATTTAATTTTCAAATTTATCAACATCACAGAAGGTAGAACCATCAAGAATACATTTTCTTGATATGTTCAGGAGTTAAGTAGAATGAAAGAGTTATGTAACATGACACATGATGATGGTATGATCTACTTTAAATCATCATGTTCCAATAGAAACTCAGCATGACTTACTGTAATATAATCAAGTTGGCCAAGCGTCATTATATTATACTAACCCATGCTTCAATTCCCAATACTTCTCCACAATTCATTCATATTTAATACTTAGATTTTACTGAAGTTTCCAATATAATGGAATACTGAAAACACGAAGAGGTAGATAATTTCGGACAGGAATATTTATGAAAATATCCTCAGAAATATCGAAGATATTTATGATGATATTTTGGAATTTTCTAAGTTCGAAGATTGATGAAGAAAAATTTTTTCGCAAAATTTTAACATGACTTCGGAGTAAGATATTCTCTAAAGATTTCATCGGATCCAGAATTACCTGGATTCTTTGAATATAAGGTTTGGTCCTTGTATTTGTCCTTGGTCTCATTCATGGTTAGTTCAATTTGTTTTTCAGTATCAAATTTTCTATTGAGCATTCCCAACACTCAATTCCTTATCATCAAACTTTTGGCCATTTTGACCATCTATAATTTTTTTCTGTTTCCTCTACATTTAATGCTATGATATTTGAATCATCGGTTATCAATCTGAGGTGATTTCAGGAGAATTGTGTTTTTTTTAGATGATTAAACGATGATGGTAATATAGTAGAATATAAAAGGTTCTCCGGTAACAATAAAAGAGTACGTATATATATATCAAAGTTATAATATGATTGTTTCGAACGAAAAGTCGAAGTAGTCTTGCTGGAGCTGTGACAAAATTGGCTATTTTGAAGAAGAACTGCAAAGTTATTTTGGGTAATAATTACACTAAAGGAATTAGCACAGATACGTGTTAAACGTTTACTCAGGTTTCGAGTGTTTTCAGGTGCATAACTATATGCATAAATCTTTCCTTCTGTAGATGAAGTGCGGTTGTTTCATTCTCTTGGTTGAGGTGTTTTCAAGAATTATGAAAGGTTTGAACGCAGATTGTAATCGTCAAGATACAAATGAGGTTTAATATGAAATCAAGTGGCAAACTTGAAGAATTGTTTAGTTTCATATGTTATAATCAATATTTAATTCATTTTAATTTGTCCAATGTTGGTAGTCCACAGTTCGTAGTCCACAGTTAGTAATTCAATAATTCATATATAGTTTAATATATAATATTCGAATTAATTAATGCATATCGTGACCCGTATACATATCTCAGACTCAATCACAACTCAAAGTATATATATTATTTAAGAATCAACCTCAACCCTGTATAGCGAACTCGCGCATTATAGCATATAGAGTGTCTATGGTTATTCCAAATAATATATATATATATATATATATATATATATATATATATATATATATATATATATATATATATATATATATATATATATATATATATATATATATATATATATATATATATATGCGTCGATATGATATGTCAAAACCGTGTATACGTGTCCCGATATTTAATGTGCATAAATTAAATAACTGAAAATAAATGTCGATTAATAAAATATGCGAGAATATAAATTGCGATAAATAAATTGCGATAAATAAAATATAATCAGTTAGCTAGGAACAATTAGCTAGGAACAGTTAGCGTGGATTCTTAACAAAAATTTTCTCGTAGTTAATTTGTTTATTTCTAACAAATTTTATTTTGTCCAGTGTTTTCTTCATTATGCCACTTGTTGTATTCTGATAAGTCAAAATTCAAATATGAAATTGAATGAAAATGATTATTCTGTGGTGAACGGATTCGTATATCTGTGGATGTAAGTAGGATAGTAAATGACGGTTGAATCAGCTTCGAAGAATGTACAGTGTAACTTATTAAGGTAATATTCATATTCAAGCTTTGATTCAATTTCTATAACTATAACTATCTTAATTCGAGTAATAATCTTACTTGAACTTGTTTTTGTGGCATGATTCTATTTCAAGAACTTCCAAGCCATCAAAGATCCTTTGAAGCTCAAGTTATTTTTTCATCATTTCCAGTAGGTTTACCTACTAAACTTGAGGTAGTAATGATGTTCATAACATCATTCGATTCATATATATAAAACTACCTTATTCGAAAGTTTAAACTTGTAATCACTAGAACATAGTTTAGTTAATTCTAAACTTGTTCGCAAAAAAAAGTTAATCCTTCTAACTTGACTTTAAAAATCAACTAAACACATGATCTATATCTATATGATATGCTATCTTAATGATATAAAACCTGAAAACACGAAAAACACCGTAAAATCGGATATACGCCGTCGTAGTAACACCGCGGGCTGTTTTGGGTTAATTAATTAAAAACTATGATAAACTTTGATTTAAAAGTTGTTCTTCTGGGAAAATGATTTTTCTTATGAACATGAAACTATATCCAAAAATCATGGTTAAACTCAAAGTGGAAGTATGTTTTCCAAAATGGTCATCTAGACGTCGTTCTTTCGACTAAAATAACTACCTTTATAAAAATGACTTGTAACCTGTATTTTCGACTATAAACTTATACTTTTTCTATTTAGATTCATAAACTTAAGTTCAATATGAAACCACAGCAACTTGAATCACTCAAAACGGATTTAAAACGAAGAAGTTATGGGTAAAACAAGATTGGATATTTTTTGCTTGTTGTAACTACGTGAAAATTGGTAACAAATCTATATTAATCATATCCTAGCTAACTCATATTGTATTATACATTTATTCTAATATATTATGTAATCTTGGGATACCATAGACACGTATGCAAATGTTTTGACATATCATATCGACCCATGTATATATATTATTTGGAACAACCATAGACACTCTATATGCAGTAATGTTGGAATTAGCTATACAGGGTTGAGGTTGATTCCAAAAATATATATACTTTGAGTTGTGATCTAGCCTGAGACGTGTATACACTGGGTTGTGGATTGATTCAAGATAATATATATCGATTTATTTTTGTACATCTAACTGTGAACAACTAGTTGTAGGTTACTAACGAGGACAGCTGACATAATAAACTTAAAACAGTAAAACGTAGTAAAAATGTTGTAAATATATTTTGAACATACTTTGATATATATGTACATATTTGTTATAGGTTCGTGAATCGACCAGTGGCCAAGTTTTACTTCTCGACGAAGTAAAAATCTGTGAAAGTGAGTTATAGTCCCACTTTTAAAATCTAATATTTTGGGATGAGAATACATGTATTTTTATAAATGTTTTATGAAATAGTCACAAGTAAATGAAACTACATTATATGGGTGAATGATCGAAGCCGAATATGCCCCTTTTTGCTTGGTAACATAAGAATTAGTAAACTGATCTACTAATTGACGCGAATCCTAAAGATAGATCTATTGGGCCTAATGAACCCCATCCATGGTTGCGGATGCTTTAGTAATTCGATGTTGTTTTATCATGTTCGATGGATTTCCCGAAATGATAGGGGATATTCTTATATGCATCTTGTTAATGTCGGTTACCAGGTGTTCATCATATGAATGATTTTTATCTCTATGTATGGGATGTATATTGAAATATGAAATCTTGTGGTCTATTATTACAATTTGATAATTATATAGGTTAAACCTATAACTCACCAATATTTTTGCTGACGTTTAAAGCATGTTTATTCTCATGTGACTATTAAGAGCTTCCGCTGTTGCATGCTAAAATATGGACAAGATTTGGTGTCAGCATGTTTGTATAATATTGCTTAAAACTTCATTCGAGATTTACCTTGTTGTAACATATTAATATTGTAAACCAATATATATTGGTAGTGTGTAAGTGTGATATTTTTAGATTATCATTTCTGGATAATCTAGGTGGTGTCCTTTTAACCTTGTCGATAAAAATAAAGGTTATGTTTTGTTTTAAAAACGAATGCAGTCTTTGAAAAACGTCTCATGTAGAGGTCAAAACCTCGCAACAAAATCAATTAATATGGAACGTTTATAATCAGTATGAACGGGACATTACATAAAACATCCTAGAATTTAAAATTTGATTTATGGTTCATCGTATTTTTCTAAAAAGCTGTTACAGCTTTTATTTTATTTTTTTATAGTTTTAATTAACTCCAAATGTAATCAAATGGTTTATGTTTCGGTTTAGTATTTTAAAAACACCACTAAATTTGTTTTAGGTTTGGTTTTGATCCTTAACCGATTTGAAAATGGCTGTTGATGAAGAAGAAAATAAACAGAAATATATATACGGGTTATAAATTATTCGATTGGGTTTAAAACAGATAAAACGGATCAGAGAAGTGCTGTTGGGTGTTTTGAGTTAAGCGTGAGGTCTCGGGTTTAAGCCCGACTAGTGGTATTTTTTTTATCCGAGCATTTTGAGGTAGTTCCCATTTTTAAAACTATTATTATTATTATTGTTATTATTATTAGTAATATAATTATTATTATTATTATTATTATTATTATTATTATTATTATTATTATTATTATTATTACTAATATAAAGATTAATGATTATTTATTATTATCGTATTTATGATTATTATGATTATTATTGTTATTATAAGTATTATAATTATTATTATTATTATTAGTTAGTATTATAGTGTTATTATTATTATTATTATTACTATCAGCATTATTATTATTCTTAATCAAATAATTACTACAATTAATAATTTTACAAAACAAAAGATATATATACATATAAATATATAAATATATTTATTATATAAAGTATACTAATACTACATAAAATTTCGTTTTAACCAATAACATTAATTAAATATCAAATAGGTATCATAACGTAAAATAAGTATTAATAAAACTATATAAATAAGAATATTAATCTTAATACATAAAATAATATGTATACACTTGTTTGATAACGATTATATGTATTAATGAAAATACAAATGATATAGGTTCATGAATCCGAGGCCAACCTTGCACTTGTTCAATGACGTCATATGTATTTTTACTACAAAATACAGTATTGTGAGTTTCATTACTCCCTTTTTATATATATTTTTGGGACTGAGAATACATGCGCTGCTTTTATAACTGTTTTACGAAATAGACACAAGTACTTGAAACTACATTCTATGGTTGAATTATTATAATGGATATCACCCTTTTAGCTTGGTAGCCTAAGAATTTGGGAACAGACCCCCAAATTGACGCGAATCCTGAAGATAGATCTATGGACTTTGACACATCCCATCCGGGTTATGGATGCTTTAGTACTTCGATTTTATATACAGATGAGTGTACCTGTATATTGGGGATATTCTAGATGCATTTCTTAATGTCGGTTACCAGGTGTTCACCATATGAATGATTTTTAATTCGCAGGTTATGCGTACTATTTTGTACTCGGGTTATGTGTACAATTATATATCTGAAATCTTTTGCTCTATTAAAATAATAGAAATGAATCTTTATGATAAACTAATGAACTCAACAACCTTTTGGTTGACACTTGAAAGCATGTTTATTCTCAGGTTTGAAAGAAATCTTCCGCTGTGCATTTGCTCATTTAGAGATATTACTTGGAGTCATTCATGGCATATTTCAAAAGACGTTGCATTCAAGTTATTGAGTTCAATAAAGATTATTATTAAGAAGATAATAGATTAAGTCATTTATAGATTGGATATATTATGAAAGGGTATGCATGCCTGTCAACTTTCAATGAAATGAAAGTTTGTCTTTTAAAAATGAATGCAATGTTTGTAAAATGTAACATATCGAGGTCAAGTACCTCGCGATGTAACCATATGTTATTGTATTCGTCCTTATGGATTAAGACGGGTCACTTCATGTGGTATCAGAGCGGTGGTCTTAGCGAACCAGGTCTTGCATTAGTGTGTCTAACGGATAGTCATAAAGATGCATTAGTGAGTCTGGACTTCGACCGTGTCTGCATATCAAAAAGTTTGGCTTATCATTCTTAGTCGGAAATTACATGCTTATCATCCTAAAGTCTAGACACGTTTTCCTACATTTATTGCATGGATAGTGTACAGACGAATTCATATCTTAGCATATCTATTACTGTAAACTTTTCTTGATATCTTCTAAAGATTTCCTCCGTGATTTATGGAATTTTGGTATTATATATACATATGAAAATTATTCATTGAAGAGTACCAAACTAAATCCTATAATCTATTTCATATCAAAAATCATTCCCTGATTATACAAGATGGATCACGTATCTAGTTCGAATTCCTTAGATTCCAACAACTATTCCGATATGGATTCTCTCACGAGCTCTGAAAGCAGTGTAACCGGAATGGATCAACTAATCAGCCATCACCTATTCTGGATGAATTGGGGATGGGTTCGTAGCCTAATTAATCACCGGAGACAAGAAGAAGGTGATCCCTTCCATCCACCACATTCCCCTCTTAAGATGTTTTTTTGACCCTTTGGATATTTCATTCTTTAGATTCCCTTCTTTCAAAACCTCCTGTTGTGCCTCTTTTATTCGAGTAGTGAGATTAGTATGAATAATTATATTCATAGCTTTTACTCGAATAGGTTCCCTGTCTTTTCTGCTTAAGGCGTCGGCTACCACATTCGCCTTCCCTGGGTGGTAACGAATCTCAAAATCGTAATCATTCAACAATTCAATCCACCTACGCTGCCTCATGTTCAGTTGTTTTTGATCAAATATATGTTGGAGACTTTTGTGGTATGTATATATAATATTTTGACCCCATATAAGTAGTGTCTCCATGTCTTTAATGCAAAAACAACAGCACCCAATTCTAAATCGTGAGTCGTATAATTTTGCTAATGAATCTTCAATTGTCTGGACGTATAAGCAATTACCTTTGTTCATTGCATTAATACACAACCAAGACCTTGCTTTGAGGTATCACAATAAATCACAAAATCATCATTCCCTTCAGGCAATGACAATATAGGTGTCGTAGTTAACTTTTTTTTAACAATTGAAATGCTCTTTCTTGCTCATCCTTCCATTCAAATTTCTTCCCTTTATGCGTTAATGCAGTCAAGGGTTTTGCTATTTTGGAAAAATCTTGGATGAATCTTCTTTAGTAACCAGCCAATACCAAAAATTGGCGTATTTGCGTCGAGATTTTCGGTGTTTCCCTTTTCTCAACAGTTTCAATCTTTGCTGGATGAACCTGAATACCTTCTTTGCTCACTATGTGACCGAGGAATTGAACTTCTTTCAACCAAAATGCACACTTTGAAAACTTGGCGTACAGTTTTTCTTTTCTTAACAATTCTAGCACTTTTCTCAAATGTTCTTCGTGCTCTTGATCATTTTTAGAGTAAATAAGTATGTCATCGATGAAGAAAATGACAAACTTGTCAAGATATGGTCCACACACTCAGTTCATGAGGTCCATGAACACAGCTGGTGCGTTAGTTAATCCAAACGGCATAACCATAAACTCATAATGATCGTAACGAGTTCTAAAAGCAGTCTTCGGAATATCATCCTCCTTCACTCGCTTTTGATGATACCCAGAACGTAAATCAATCTTCGAATAAACTGACTAACCATGCAGTTGATCAAATAAGTCGTCGATTCTTGGTAGTGGATAACGGTTCTTGATGGTAAGTTTGTTCAACTCTCGGTAGTTGATACATAACCTGAATGTACCATCCTTCTTTTTGACAAACAACACCGGAGCTCCCCACGGTGATGTACTTGGTCGAATGAAACCATGCTCTAAAAGTTCTTGTAATTGACTTTGTAATTCCTTCATTTCGCTAGGTGCGAGCCTGTAAGGAGCACAAGCTATCGGTGCAGCTCCTGGTACAAGATCTATTTGAAATTCAACAGATCAGTGTGGAGGTAGTCCCGGTAATTCTTTCGAAAATACATCGGAAAATTCTTTTGCGACGGGAACATCATTGATGTTCTTTTCTTCAGTTTTGACTTCCTCGATGTGTGCTAGAATGAAATAGCAACCTTTTCTTATTAGTTTTTGTGCCTTCAAACTACTAATAAGATTTAACTTCGCGTTGCTCTTTTCTCCGTACACCATTAAGGGTTTTCCTTTTTCACGTACGATGCGAATTGCGTTTTTGTAACATACGACCTCTGCTCTCTCCTTTTTCAACCAGTCCATACCAATTATCACGTCAAAACTACCTAACTCTACTGGTATCAAATTAATCTTAAATGTTTCGCCAACCAGTTTAATTCTCGATTCCGACATATTTTATCTGCTGTAATTAATTTACCGTTTGCCAATTCGAGTAAAAATTTATTATCCAAAGGCGTTAAAGGACAACTTAATTTGGTACAAAAATCTTTATTCATATAGCTTCTATTCGCACCCGAATCAAATAAAACATAAGCAAGTTTATCGTCAATAAGAAACGTGCCAGTAACAAGCTCCGGGTCTTCCTGTGCTTCTGCCGCATTGATATTGAAGACGCTTCTGCAGTTTTGCCCATTCTTATTCAATTCATCTGGGCATGCAGTTTTGTAATGGCCCTTCTTTTCGCACCTAAAACAAGTAATGGTGGCATTAAATGTTCTGACATTATTTGTTCCTTACACTCTGTTGGCCTTTGGTCCGTAGACTCCACACTTTGCAGCACTGTGACCTGTTCTGCTACATTTTATGCATAACTCCCTACAATAATTATTCGGATGATATTTCTCACACCTTAGGCATCTAGTTTTCTGCTTTTTGTTGTCATTATTGTTGTTGTTGGGACGGTTGTTGTTGTTATTGGGACGGTTGTTGTTGTTTTTGGGACGGTTGTTGTAGTTGTCGTATTGGTGACCCTTGTAACTATTTTCCTCCCACTTTATTTTGACTTGCTTCATTTTGGCCTCCTCGATCGCCTATTCCATAATCCTTCCCTCGATCTGGTTTATAAGTTTGTGAGCCATTCGACTTGCCTTTTGCATTGAAGTGGGCGCGCTCGCACTCACTTTCTCCTGAATTCTTTCTGGTAACCCCTTTACAAACGCATCGATCTGATCTTCTTCATCTTCAAACACTCTTGGACACAATAAACACAACTCATTGAATCATCATTCATATGTGGTGATATCGAATCCCTGCGCTTGTAACTCTCTAAGCTCTGTTTTGAGCTTATTGACTTCATTTCTGGGACGGTACTGCTCATTCATCAAGTGTTTGAAGGCTGAACACGGTAGTGTGTAAGCAGCATCTTGTCCCACCTGTTCGAGATAGGTGTTCCACCAGGTTAACGCAGTACCTGTGAAGGTATACGTGGCGTACTTTACCTTGTCTTCTTCAGCACATTTGCTTATAGCAAACATAGATTCAACCTTCTCAGTCCAACATTTCAGTCCGACTGGTCCTTCAGTCTCGTCGAATTCCAAAGGCTTACAAGCAGTGAAAGCCTTGTAGGAGCATCCTACACAGTTTCCTGTGGAGTTAACTCCACTGCTAGACCCTGAGTTATTGTTGTTGTTTTACATTGCAGCCTATACTGCGGCTATGTTTGCAGCAAGGAATGCACGGAAATCTTCTTCGCTCAAATTCAAGTTCTGTCGAGTAGTCGGTGCCATTTCCTTCAAAAATAGCCAAAAGAGTTAAGTTAGTCATATAGAATATTAGGAGTAGTCAATAGTATTTCGTAGCATAATATGAACTTATTTATAAAAGTCTTTTCTTCATATTAGCGTTTTATAATTTTTAGTTCGGGTAGTACCTACCCGTTAAAGTTCATACTTAATAGCTAACGCAAAAATTAACTACTACTATCGAAATAATATTCTATTATGAAAAACTTAATTCATTAACATTTCACGCTTAAACTTTCGATACAATATCATACAATCATACAATACCGATATTTTACATACAGCATGAAATATAGCACATAATAACTTTGATACAAAGCAGCTGTGAAGACAATTTTAGTGAAGCTCAAATTGTTCAGTGAAGGCAATGAAGACACGTAATTCATAAGACCAGAAACAAGTCATGCATTCGGGTTTTACTAATACTATTTCCCATCCTTGATCAAGTGGGAAATAACCGATGTGGTCGTTGGCAAGGCAACACGTTGTAACGTCGTCAAAAGGACGGGGGTTTCGAAATATCCAACAGCCCCATAACAAGTTAAGAACCTTATTTCTCACCCCAACTACTGAATCCGTCACCTGTGGGAATGTTTTATTAAGAAGTTGTAGTCCGATGTTCTTTTTCTCAATTTGGTGAGAAACGAACATCACTAACCCGTAAACATAACATGCTTCTTTAAGTTGCATGTTTGAAGCTCTTTCTAAAGAACAAAGTCCTATGTTGGGATATGTGGAGTCAAAATAGGATCTCAACCCGTAGCGAAAGATTGCATTTGGGTTTCCCGCACATAGTACCTTAAAGAAGACATGGCGTAACTTAAGGTCTCCCCAATGTGATATACACCATCTATTGAAGGAAAGCCTTTTATAGACCAAGGCATGCCTAGAACGTCTGTCAAATTTCCTACAAACTAATCTCGCCGTAAACAATTGAGCCAATGAATTCTGAGCAACTCTAGACAAGATTTCATCAATCATATCCCCTGGTAAGTCTTCTAAAATATTCGGTCGTCTATCCTTAACATCCATTTTGTATTTTTATACTGTAAAAGAGATGAAAAACTAGATCTTGTAAAGGATGATAGAATACAAATATTACAAGCCATTTTTACATACAGTATAAAAGTACAAGCACACTACAGTACATATATTACACAGCATGATTACAATTCTTTATTCCGACTCACTTGTTTCCTCCTCCTCGGACTTGGTTCGTTTTGCTAGTTTCCTAGGGATACATGGTGCTCCTCTAATACGAGCTGTCGTTTTCACAAATGGTTTAGAAAAACCTGGTGGCTTAGATATTCCCGGGTTATAGTTAAAGTTTAAGAAATACGGGTGTTTATGATATATCCCATGGGGATATTTCATGTTAACATAAAGTTCATCGGTTTTGGACTTGGGTTTTTCTATTTTGATAGATTCTTTCTTATTATTTTCTTTTGCCTTATTAAATTGAGCCGGGGTAATTTCTATAACATCATCGGAATTCGATTCATCAGAGAATTGGTAATTTTCCCAATATTATGCTTCCTCGGCGGAAACACCATTGACCATTTTTAACTTTGGTCCATTGGTTGAGGATTTTCTTTTATTTATCTGTTTTTCTGTGGTTCTTAATATTTCCTCCTCCGGAACCTCTTCTTCCGGTTCCTCTTCATCCAGTTCCTCTTCTTCCGGTTTTTCTTCTTCTTCCGGAATTTGTGAATCTTCCCAAAATACATTCGACTCTTCATTATTATTAGGTGAGTCAATGAGATTTGTATTAGAGGTAGACATCTATCACACAATAGCAAGCACGTTAAGAGATTAATATATCACATATTATTTACATATTAAAAATATATAGTTTCCAACAAACGTGTTAAGCAATCGTTTTTAAAGAAAAACACGGTCGAAGTCTAGACTCACTAATGCATCCTAACAAACTCAATAAGACACACTAATGCAATTTCTGGTTCTCTAAGACCAACGCTCGAATACTAACTGAAATGTCCCATTCATATTGATTATAAATGTTTCATATTAATTGGTTTCGTTGCGAGGTTTTGACCTCTATATGAGACGTTTTTCAAAGACTGCATTCGATTTTTAAAACAAACCATAACTTTTACTTTATCGATAAAGGTTTAAAAGATATAGCGTAGATTACCAAATAATGGCAATCTAAAGTACAACATTTACATACGACCGTTACATAATGGGTTACGATAATATATTACCAAATAATGGCAATCTTGTCTTTAATTTAGCATGCAATAGCGAAAGCTCTTAATAATCACCTGAGAATAAATATGTTTAAAACTCAACAAAAATGTTGGTGAGTTATACGTTTAGCCTATATATATCAAATTGTAATTAATAGGCCACAAGATTTCATTTAATAAATAATCATACACTCGCAAGTGTATAAAAAAAATCATTCGTATGATGAACACCTGGTAACTGACATTAACAAAATGCATCTAGAATATCCCCAATATACAGGTACACTCATCTGTATATAAAAAATCAAAGTACTAAAGCATCCATAACCTGGATGGGGTTCGTTAGGCCCATAGATCTATCTTCAGGATTCGCGTCAATTTGGGGGTATGTTCTCAAATTCTTAGGCTACCAAGCTAAAAAGGGTGATATCCGGTATAATGATTCAATCATAGAATATAGTTTCAAGTACTTGTGCCTATTTTTTAAAACATTAATAAAACTGCATGTATTCTCATCCCAAAAATATTAGATTTTAAAAGTGGGACTATAACTCACTTTCACAGATTTTTACTTCGTCGGAAATAAGACTTGGCTACGGGTCGATTCACGAACCTATAAAAAAATATATACATACATATCAAAGTATGATCGAAAAATATTCACAACATATTTTATTACATTTTAACGATTTAAATTTGTTAAGTTAACAGTCCAACATTAGTAGTCCACAATTAGTTGTCCACAGTTAGTAGTACAGAAATAAATCAATATATATTATCTCGAATCAATCCACGACCCATTGTATACAAGTCTCAGACTCGATCACAACTCAAAGTATATATATTATTTTGGAATCAACCACAATCCTGTATAGCTAACTCGAGCATTACCGCATATAGAGTGTCTATGGTTGTTCCAAATAATATATATAGATGACGTCGATATGATATGTCAAAACATTGTATACGTGTCTATGATCTATCAAGATTACATAATATATGTTAGATTACATGTATAATACAATATAAGTTAGTTAAGTTATGGTTAGTATAGATTTATTACAAAGTTTCACGTAGCTAAAACAAGCAAAAATATCCAATTTTGTTTTACCTATATCTTCTTCGTTTTAAATCTGTTTTGAGTGAATCAAGTTGTTATGGTTTCATAATGAACTAAAATTTATGAAACTAAACAGAAAAAGTATAAGTTTATAGTTGAAAATACAGGTTACAAGTCATTTTTGAAAGAGGTAGTCATTTCCGTCGAAAGAACGACATCTTGATGACCATTTTGAAAAACATACTTTCACTTTGAGTTTAACCATGATTTTTGGATATAGTATCATGTTCATATGAAATATTATTTTTCCATAAAACAAACTTCAAATTCAAAGATTAAGATAGTTTTTATTTTTCCAACCCAAAACAGTCCCCCGGTTTTACTACAACGGCGTATGTCAGGTTTTACGGTGTTCTTCGTGTTTCCAGGTTGTAAATCATTAAGTTAGCATATCATATAGATATAGAACATGTGTTTAGTTGATTTTAAAAGTTATGTTAGAAGGATTAACTTTGTTTGCGAACAAGTTTAGAATTCACTAAACTATGTTCTAGTGATTACAAGTTATAATCTTCGAATACGATAGTTATATATATATATATATATATATATATATATATATATATATATATATATATATATATATATATATATATATATATATATATATATATATATATATATATATATATATATATATATATATATATATATATATGAATCGAATGATGTTATGAACATCATCACTACCTCAAGTATAGTAGGTAAACCTACTGGAAATGAAAAGAAATAATCTTGAGCTTGAATGGATCTTTGATAGCTTGGAAGTTCTTGAAGTAGAATCATGATACGAAAATAATTTCAAGTAAGATTACTACTCGAATTAAGATAGTTATAGTTATAGAAATCGAATCACAGTTTGAATATGAATATTACCTGTAATAAGAAAGATAACCTACTATAAATAACAAAGGTTTCTTGATCTTAGATGATTGATTGGAATTGATTAGAAAGCTTGGAAATAGACTTGCAAACTTGAAAGTGTTCTTGAAGTTTTCTTGAGTAGTTGTTTTGTAAGTTGATTTATGCATGGATTTATGAGCTAGATTGATGTAGATTTTGATGAAGATGATGAAGAACACTTAGAACATTAAGAGAGAACTTGAGAGAGATGAGTTTGATGCATGAAAGTTGATTGAAAATGTGCGTGTGTGTGTGTTCATTGAGACGACCTGTCCTAATCAATAAGGACGAATAAAATAACATATGATTACATTGCGAGGTATTTGACCTCTATATGATACATTTTACAAACATTGCATTCGTTTTTAAAAGACAAACTTTCATTACATCAAAAGTTGACAGGCATGCATACCATTTCATAATATATCAAACTATCAATGACTTAATAATAATCTTGATGAACTCAATGACTCGAATGCAACGTCTATTGAAATAAGTCATGAATGACTCCAAGTAATATCTCTAAAATGAGCAAATGCACAGCGGAAGATTTCTTTCATACCTGAGAATAAACATGCTTTAAAGTGTCAACCAAAAGGTTGGTGAGTTCATAAGTTTATCATAATCGATCATTTCCATCATTTTAATAGACCACAAGATTTTCATTTCCATTTCTCATAAATATACGTCCCATACATAGAGACAAAAATCATTCATATGGATTGAACACCTGGTAATCGACATTCACAAGATGCATATAGAATATCCCCATCATTCCGGGACTCCCTTCGGACATGATAAATTTCGAAGTACTAAAGCATCCGGTACTTTGGATGGGGCTTGTTGGACCCGATAGATCTATCTTTAGGATTCGCGTCAATTAGGGTGTCTATTCCCAAATTCTTAGATTACCAGACTAAAAGGGGCATATTCGATTTCGATCATTCAACCATATAATGTAGTTTCAATTACTTGTGTCTATTTCGTAAAACAGTTATAAAAGCAGCGCATGTATACTCAGTCCCAAAAATATATATTGCAAAAGCATTTAAAAAGGGAGCAAATGAAACTCACCATACTGTATTTTGTAGTAAAAATACATATGACGAAATTGAACAAGTGTAGGGTTGGCCTCGGATTCACGAACCTATATCAATTATTTATCAAGTAATATTAACACATAAAACAAATATTATGATCATATTTAATATTTATAAATATGTTCAATTCTTATTAAAGTATTTTAATTAGAATATATATATATATATGTATATATATATATGTATATATATATATGTATATATATATGTATATATATATATATGTATATATATGTATATATATATGTATATATATATATATATATATCATTTATTATAATTTTTATTTATACATAAAATATTATATAATGTATCAAAATTAATATTTATATATATAAGATTATGTTAAAATATATATTTATACCATATGTAAATTAATTATATATAAAATTATAGATAGTAATATTTTATAAAAAAATATGTAGTATTAATATAGTATATGTAATAAGTATACCTTTATAAATAAAATATTTATTTGTTATAATAATAATGATAAAAAAAATGATAATACTTATAATGATAAAAATGATAATACTAATGATAGTTTTAATAATAAAAGCAATCTTACTAAAAATGATATTTTTAATACTTTTTAATAATAAGAATGATAATAATAATAGTAATAATGATAATAACTATAATATCTAAAATAATAATACCTATGTTAATAATAATGAAAATACTTATAATACTAATATTAATGATAATTCTATTAAAAATAATTAAAAATGTTAAATAATAATAATGATAATCCTTATATTAATTCTTAATGATAATACTAATACTAATGTTAATAATAATAATAATAATAATAATAATAATAATAATAATAATAATAATAATAATAATAATAATAATAATAATAATAATAATAATCTTAAAATCATGTTAATACTAATAATAACAATAATACTAATACTAATAATAATAATAATAATAATAATAATAATAATAATAATAATAATAATAATAATAATAATAATAATAATAATAATAATAATAATAACTATGATAGTAGTAATAATAATAATAAGAGAAATAATGATAACTACCTTTCAAGATAAAATTCCAAAAATAAATGCCTATGCCCGGGCTCGAACCCAAGACCTCTCGCTTAAACATAACACCCTTGACCATCATGATTATGACTCGTGTATCATGAATGTTATATGGGTTACAATTTTCAACCACCAACAGTATCTGTAACAGAAAGAATAGTAAAGGTCTTGATGATGTGATTGTCGACTGAAAAGCAGTTTTTAGGATCGAGTGGTAGTTACAATAGGAGCCCACGAATTAATTAGTTTCCGGATTGGATCTTTGAAGCCCATTTAAACACACGCAATTAAATCAAAGCCCATAACTAAAAGTCCAATTGGCCCGAGTCATAATAAGCTGTAAAGTTCGTTGTTAACTAATTGAGTATAGCTACCCTACCACTTACAAGTGGGTCTCTGATTTAGAGCAGGAATAATAAAAATTTATCAGCCGTTTTGTTGATAATAGTTTTATTGAAATTAAATAATGAAACAGAAGCAAGTTGAGCAATGGTGTTTTGAGTGAGGTTTGTTGATTGTAGATGGTGAGCAGTTGCAGGTGGGTCGATTTTTGATCAATGAAACAAGTGTAGCAGCTTAGAAACAACTCAGAAAAATACGATGATTATGGTTGGAAGGTTCGAACGTGAAAAAGGAAACGTAGCACAAGTAGCAGTATTATCTCAATCATGGCTTCGGGTTTTGGGGTTTGAAATGGAATAGAAACAGACACAAGTAGCTGAGATAACATCGAGTAGTAGCAGTACGCTGCTTGTTTGGGTCTGTTCGACTAGTTTCGACACACAAAAAAATTACATAGCAGCAACAGTAAAACGTCGATGGTAGTGTTTCTTGATAATAATAGAAAATAGAAGTGGTTGTAAGTGATGATGATTTGGTCTTGTGGTTTGATGCCTTCAAACATAAAAGGAGAAAAGAAGAAAAAAATATACATATAAGTAGAACCAGTGGTTGTTTGTCGAGTAGGAGCAGGAACAAGTAGTAGTAATTAGATGTTTGTTGAGTTGGTTTGTACTTGATTTAGAACATAAGCAACAATGGTTTTTAAAGTGATGATCGAGTAGGGTTTAATGGAGATGGTGATGATGAAGAAAAAAAAATAATGGTGAACGATAGTGGTTCAACGGGGTGGTATTCGAGCCTGGCTAAACCGGCGATGGTGGTGTTGTCATGGTGGCCGTAGGATGGTGGTTCTGGTGGTGTATTGTTGGAGGATGGTGGCAGCCAATTAAGTCTCACAAAGGAGAAGAAAGATGTTTTATATTTCCATGTATCATGTATCTATTATATATATATATATATATATATATATATATATATATATATATATATATATATATATATATATATATATATATATATATATATATATATATATATATATATATATATATATATATATATATATATATATATATATATATATATATATATATTCATTAGATAGATTAGAATTGAAACACAGTACATCAATGATTAAGTCACGGGAGCATTATAATTAAATACCTGCCGACACTTTAACACGGTTAATGTATCGTACTCCGTCATTAACTCAGTGGCGGATAAAAGTGTTCAGAAAAATCTCATATTTTTAAATTAACTATATTTATTTATTTTGGTCATTATGGTATAAAATTCAATCATTAATTTATTAAATAAAAATTACATCAACTGTCCCTCTCAATTCTGGGTAAAATATAAAAAGTGTTAAAACTTAGCAAATAGTTCCTAAATACATTTTTACTAAGTCTATAATTTATAAAACCCATTTTCGGATCACCGTTTATTTTAAAATCACATAAGTTCGTTTCTAACTTGATTAATAACTATCAAAATGACAAACTAGTGCTACGAGCATTTATTAAATAAATTCTAAATCATATATATATATATATATATATATATATATATATATATATATATATATATATATATATATATATATATATATATATATATATATGTATTTATTTACAGATAGTGGTTCGTGAATCGTCGGGAATAGTCGAAGGTCAAATGAATTCATAACATAGTTCAAAATTTTTGAGACTCAACCTTACAGACTTTGCTTATCGTCTCGATATCATATAAAGATTAAGTTTAAATTTGGTCGGAAATTTTCGGGTCTTCACATTCATCATTCACGTGAATGTATGCATGTGTATATAGGCTCCATTAGTTTGCTTTTTAGTGTAATCATTCATGCTAGTTGCCAAATAATGGTTCCCACATGTTTGATGACTCATTAAGGCTGCTAAGGAGCTGATCATTGAGTGTATAAACCAATAGTATATACGTCTATAAGCTGGGTATTGTACGAATACGAATACGGATTGAATACAAGTAAATAGTGTTTACTGTAGTAAATAGTGTTTACTGTAGTAAATACTGTTTACTGTAGCAAATAATATTTTACTGTAGAAAAGCGAAAATTTACAGTAGCAAATAGTGTTTTACTGTAGCAAATAGTGTTTTACTTGTACATCTTTGATTTAATTTTATTTCTTCTTATATATATATATATATATATATATATATATATATATATATATATATATATATATATAATAAAAACTTACATCATAAAAAAAAGATTATATAATTATCACAAATTATGACGTTCGTGAATCATCAGGCAAACTGGGTGGTCAATTGTCTACATAAACTCATTTCAATTAATCAAGTCTTAACAAGTTTGATTGCTTAACATGTTGAAAACATTTAATCATGTAAATATAGACCTCATATAATATATAATCATAGAAAAGTTAGGGTCACTACATTTCAGATCGATCTAGTGCCAGGAGCTGCATCTGTAGCTCGCGCACCTTATCGACTTGCACCTTCCGAACTGCAAGAGTTGCAGAGTCAACTACAGGAATTGCTAGACCATGGATTTATTCAACCGAGTTCATCGCCTTGGGGCGCACCTGTTTTGTTCGTGAAGAAGAAGGACGGATCTTTTCGCATGTGTATCGATTATCGTGAACTGAACAGGTTGACGATCAAGAATCGGTATCCCCCTCCTAGGATTGACGATCTATTCGATCAGCTGCAAGGATCAAGAGTTTACTCTAAGATCGATTTGCAATCAGGTTATCACCAGTTGAGGGTAAAGGAGAGCGATGTACTTAAGACGGCATTCCGAACTCGTTATGGTCACTATGAGTTTCTGGTGATGCCATTCGGTTTAACTAACGCACCTGCCGTGTTTATGGATCTTATGAATCGCGTATGCAAGTCATACCTAGACAAATTCGTTATCGTCTTCATAGATGATATCTTGATCTATTCCAAAATCTAAGAAGAACATGAGCAACATCTTCGACTCGTGCTAGAACTTTTGAGGAAGGAGCAACTCCAAGTCAAATTCTCCAAGTGTGAATTTTAGTTGAAGGAAGTTCAATTTCTTGGCCACGTTGTTAGTAGCCAAGGTATCAAAGTCGATCCCGCGAAAATCGAAACCATTAGCAAGTGGGAAACCCCCACTACTCCTACTCATATCCGCCAATTTTTAAGCCTCGCCGGTTATTATCGTCGATTCATCGAAGGTTTCTCTCTGATTGCATGTCCTTTGACCGCGTTAACTCACAAGGGGAATAAGTTAGTTTGGGAAACCGAGCAAGAGTCGGCATTTCAAACCCTAAAGCATAAGTTAACCACTGCACCTATCTTATCCCTTCCCGAAGGCAGTGATGACTTCGTTGTATATTGCGATGCCTCGAAACATGGTTTTGGGTGTGTATTGATGCAACGGAAGAAAGTTATTGCTTACGCCTCTCGACAATTGAAGATTCACGAGCGAAACTACACGACTCACGATCTCGAACTTGGAGTTGTTGTCTTTGCACTCAAATTGTGGAGACATATCTTTACGGAACCAAGAGTATTATCTTCATCGACCACAAAAGCCTCCAACACATTTTCGATCAGAAAAAACTGAACATGAGACAGCGACGGTAGATCGAGACGTTGAATGATTATGATTGTGAACTTCGTTAAAATCCTGGCAAGGCAAATGTTGTAGCCGATGCCTTGAGCTGAAAGGAAAGAATGGTACCTCTTCGTGTCCGAGCTTTAAACATCACCATTCACACAAATCTCAATAGTCAGATCCGTGTAGCCCAAGAGGAGGCTCTCAAGGATGGCAATATTTCTCAAGAACATTTGAACATTCTCGTCTCTCGATTCGAGGTTAAGGAGACTGGACTCCGATATTTCGTCGGAAGAATTTGGGTGCCTAGTTATGGGGATTTACGGAGCCTTATTCTAGACGAACCCCACAAGTCAAGGTATTCAATTCATCCAGGAGCTGGTAAGATGTACCACGATCTCAAGGAACAATATTGGTGGCCAAACCTTAAAAGGGATGTTGCTACTTATGTTGGAAAGTGTTTAACTTGTTCCAAGATCAAAACCGAACATCAGAGGCCATCCGGATTACTTTAGCAACCCGAAATCCCGCAATAGAAGTGGGAAGGAATAACAATGGACTTCATCACGAAACTACCAAAGACGGTAGGCGGATATGATACCATCTGGGTTATTATTGACCGTCTTACCAAATCTGCTCACTTCCTAGCCATGAAGGAAATTGATACGATAGACAAACTCGCACAGCTATACATAAAGGAAATTGTATCTCGTCATGGTGTACCCTTATCGATTATTTCAGACCGAGATGCCTGTTTCGCTTCTAGATTTTGGCGTTCCTTGCAAGAAGCTTTGGGAACACGTTTAGACATGACTATCGCATATCACCCGCAAACCGACGGACAAATCGAACGCACAATTCAAACCTTGGAGGACATGTTACGAGCTTGTGTTATTGATTTTGGAAAAACTTGGGAAAAGCATTTGCCTCTGGCAGAATTATCTTACAACAATAGTTATCACTCGAGCATTAATGTCGCACCTTTCAAAGCTTTATATGGCCGCAAATGTCGTTCTCCTATTTGTTGGGCCGAAGTAGGTGAAAAGCAAATCATCGGACCCGAACTCGTCCATGTAACAACCGAGAAGATTGTCCAAATTCAATCAAGGCTCAAGACGGCCCGTGATCGTCAAAAGAGCTATGCCGACCTTAAATGTAAAGATCTCGAATTCCAAGTATGTGACCGCGTAATGTTGAAAGTCGCAACATGAAAATGTGTAATCCGTTTCGGAAAGCGTGGAAAGTTAAATCCGCGATATATTGGTCCTTTTGAAATCTTGGAGCGTGCTAGACCCGTTGCTTATCGTTTGGATCTTCCGCTCAATTGAGCTCAGTTCATCCCACTTTCCACGTATCGAATCTAAAGAAGTGTCTTGCTGAACCAGAACTTGTCATACCACTAGATGACCTTTCGATTGATGACAAACTCCACTTCGTGGAAGAACCTGTTCAGATCATGGACCGTGAGGTCAAAACCTTGAAACGCAACAAGATTCCAATCGTCCGAGTCCGTTAGAATGCTAAACGAGGACCCGAGTTTACTTGGGAACGAGAGGATCAGATGAAGCAGAAATATCCTCACCTCTTCACAACTCTACCGTCTACCTCAGCTTAAAATTTTGGACGAAATTTTCTTTAACAGGTGGGTAATGTAACGACCCAACTTTTTCGACTTATATTTGTACCTTATATTTTCCCGAAACTGCGTATTTGTGCGTACTGAGCTATATTATATTCTGGGATCTTAATTCATGTTGATTACCTTCGTTTATATTTTAAAACGTGTTAGTAAGTACTTAGTTACTTAACTTGATCCCCGAATGCTTTTATGACCGTTAGTGTCACTTGTCGTTTAAAGCGAGCTACGTACACGTTAAATTTTGTCATAATTAGAATATTATGGCTACGTAAAACTAATTGTTATTTTCTAATGACAATTACTTCGCTTTTTGGTTGCTTAATTACGCTTAGTAATTTACTAATGCACACTAGTTAGGCTTAATGAACTTTTTATCTTAATGGATTTAAGCCCACCCTACTCTAGCTAATGGACCATTTAATTAGCCCAATTTTAATGGAATTATAACCCATTAAGATGTAGCACAAAAACCCATTTATATGAGCCAACATGCTTGCATTTTTGTTAACCATTACCACACATGTTGCATGGGATCCCAACAACAAGCACCACCTTTAGACCACCACCATGCAAAAAGCAAAGTTTGTCCCCCCCCCCTTGTCCCCCCTAGCCGTCGGGCAACCCACCACCACCACCACTATAAATATCACACTTCATTCTTCATTTCAAACTTAATCTCATTTTCATTTTACACACACTTGCTCTCTAATTTTCTCTCTAGTCTTTCTCACACTAAAATTGTTGAGGACCTTTCAGACCGACTAACTACTTGCATAATTTTCATATCGACTTTTACCGCACGTTCACTGTGAGTTATAGCTCCCTTTTTACTTTAACTATTTTTGGGACTGAGAATACATGTGCTTTTTATGTTTTTACATACTAGACACGAGTACTTAAACTTTATATATGTGTGGGTGATATAACAGCACAAAGATTCCCCTTAGCACGGTAACGTTTAATCATTGATTTTTGAACCGGTGAACGCGAATATTAGATATGGATCCATAGGGTTTGACATCCCCACTCGGGCTAGTCGCGCTAGCATTTAACGGGTGTTTATACTTAGAGAACATATGCACTCGCCAAGTGTACTTTTAGGGGTGATATTTATATTACGTTAAGTTAGTTACCGGGTGCCCACGGACAAGCATATACTTTTCATACTATTTTGAATACGAAATCTCGTGGTCTACATTACATTGCTGATTATAAATAAACTATAGCTCACCAACATTCGTGTTGACATTTTAAAGCATGTATTTCTCAGGTGCTTAGACGTTGTTGCTTCCGCTTTAGACTTGGTGTTATAGTCTTGGTGTTATAGACTTGCTGTTACAGACCCGCTGTGTTAGACTTCCGCGGCGTTGTTTAGAGATGTCTCAAGCATGGAACTTTTATTTTGCATTCACAACTTATGTTTTTTTTTTAACAACGGCGTTGTAATGACCTTTGTGTCACGTACTTATGTTAATGTTTTTTATTCGTAGAAGCACGTTATCTTTTGTAAAACATTTGACGTTGGTAAAAACGTTACCTTTTCATGAATGCAAAACTTGTTTTAAAACAGCATATAGTATTATACCGTGTAATGGACATGTTGTTGATGATCCGTACATGACGGTTTTGTACGGGGCGTCGCAGATGATACATATGAACGAGTACTGTAGATGATGGTACATGAATCTGAGTTTAATTTATTTTTTATTTTTTGATGTTTTGATGATAAATAAAAAGATGATATGAAGATGTAGAGAATGTAATGAAGAATGAGTGCATGTATACTTAAAAGGGGTAAAAAGAGATAAAAAGACTAAAGTGCCCTCACATGCTATACACATGTTGAAAGTTAACAGAAAAGGATAGCGGTGTTAGGCAATTGGACCCCCCCCATGAAACAAGTGCATACCACAGTGACCCTCAATGTCGAAAAAAATCTTTTGAACCCCGGTTGTAGTTTTGAATAAACCACAGGGACCCCCCGTGCAATTTTGTCTTTTGGTCATCCCAACGTTGCGATATTTTCCCCCACTACCCATATATTCTCTCAGCCCGCACATTTTGCTACCTCTACAGAAGACGAATAAAGCGCAGGAGGACAAAAAAAAAAGAAGAAAAAAAAAACTTACGAGATAAAGCAACTTACCCATAGGCGAGTTATCTGTTTGCAGTGACAAAGAATCTGTTCAAGTTCAACAGCCCCGAGACTTGCATAACTCAGATTCAAAAACGTAAGACGACCACACACAGGATACACAACTGGGAGATAAAGCAAAGTAGCATCCCAAAAACCCGAAAGTGTGTGTATATTTTTACATTTACTAAACGTGGTCTCAAGCTCCTAGATTGAACTAGACACAAGGTCTTCTGTGAATGTACCCGTACCAAGCTCGGTCAACTATGGTGCCAGCTGAAGAAGCTTTTTCAGTTGATCCAAGTTTATCTTTTGATTAACTTTTAAAACTCTTAACGATTTGCATCGAGAAACAAGACTCTCTAAAGGTTCAAAACTGACTTCACTATTCAAAGTTGCAAAATTGAGTACTTCTAATGTGGTTAAGTTATCTGGGAAGAAACTTATGATGGTTTCCAGTGGTTTCCAGCCGTCATCTAGATGGCTCTGTTCCAGCTGCCATCTAGATGTTCAACGTTTCCAGCTTTGAACAACTCATGCGGAAGTAGCAAACTTGAACACGATGACGGCCGCCAACTTCCGCCAACCTTCTTCGTTCACACCATTCACTGCCATAGAATTTTTGCTATAAATAGAGATGCAAACTTTCATTGTAAATCATCCAAAAATCACTCAGAGAAGTGTAATCACAACCTAGAGAGTGTGTGTGAGTTTGAGAGTTTTTTTTTTGTAAGAGTTTCGTAATACTCTGTAAATCTATTCTTGTGAGTAATAGAGTTGTTTTTCTCTCAAATTTATATCTCCCAAAGTCCAGGCGATCCCCTCTTCCTAACAAGTGGTATCAAGAGCTTGGTTAGAGACGTTGGTTGAGTTTTTGGGTCTTCTGAAGTTTTCTCAAAATTCAATTTTGAGTGTGCCATTGGATTCGTCTCGTCGAACCGAGTCCAACGCAAAAAACGGCTACTTAAACGGAGTTATAACGAGCCCAGAAAACGCGGTCAAAGTTTGGTCAACTCGCCGGAATCTCGCCGGAGAAGACGACCGGTGCCGGAATTTTCGCCGGAGAAGACGATCACTGTAGCAATTCACTGTAGCAGCTGGCGGAACTGTAGTAAGTCACTGTAGCAGTACTGTAGCGGTACTGTAGCAATTCTGAAATTTTACAATTTGGTCCCTGAAATTTTCAGAATTTCATTTTTTTGGTCCCTGAAGTTTATAAAAATTATAATTTTGCCCCTAAGTGGAATTTAAGCCGCGAAGTGTCTATTCCACCATTTTCAACCGTTCCGGACGTAACGGTGATCTCTGTTTTCTACAATTCAACCCCGTTTGTGTTGAAAAATTATTTTTAAGGTGATAATGTCCACAGAAGAGTCAACATCATCTTCCGGAGCTATGATTATGCTCACAGCAACAAACTACACGCTGTGGAAACCTCGGATGGAAGATCTCCTTAGCTGTAAGGATTTGTTCGATCCTATTGAATTGAAGGGTATAAACCCTGATTCTGCCAAAGAGAAAGAGTGGAAGAAATCAAACCGAAAAACTATTGGTCAGATCCGTCAATGGATTGATCATAGTGTCTTCCACCATGTTGCACAAGAGACAGACGCATATGTCCTCTGGAAAAAGTTGGAGGACATGTACCAGGCCAAGACTGCTCGGAATAAAGCCATGCTGATGAGGCGTTTAGTCAACATGAAGCTCAAAAGTGGAACTTCAGTTGCCGAGCATACCAGTGAGTTTCAGAACTTGGTCAACCAGTTATCGTCTGTAGAGATGCCGCTTGGCGATGAAGTTCAGGCGCTACTGCTACTTAGTTCCCTTCCCGATAGTTGGGAAACGCTGGTAGTAACACTCAGCAACTCAGCACCGAATGGCAAACTTACCATGTCAATGGTCAAGGATGCCCTATTCAGTGAAGAGGCAAGGAGAAAGGACATGGGCACAGATCAGACCCATGCCTTTGTCACGGAGAATCGGGGGAGACAGTGAATGAGTAGCAAAAATAAATGGAGAGGCAGAAGTAAGAGCAGGGGCAGGTCAGCTGATGGCAGAAAACTAACATATAAATGTCATCATTGTGGATTAGAGGGACATATGAAGAAGAACTGCTATAGATTGAAAGAGGAACAAGGTCAAAGTAGTTCACAGCCGAAGAATAAGGGTGGAGAAACATTAGTTGCTATCACAGGTGATGTAGCTTATTGTTCAACCCATGATGAGACATGCCTTCACGTCTCACGAGAAGAAGCAGAATGGGTGGTAGATACTGCAGCTTCCTACCACGTGACTCCATACAAAGAATACTTCATAACATACAAAGCTGGTGACTTTGGAGCTGTGAAGATGGGAAATTCCAGTTCCGCTGAGATTGTCGAAATTGGTGATGTCAAGATAAAGACAAGTTTGAAATGTCCCGTTCTTATTGATTAAAAACGTTCCATATTAATTGATTTCGTTGCGAGGTTTTGACCTCTATATGAGACGTTTTTCAAAGACTGCATTCATTTGAAAACAAACCATAACCTTTATTTCATCAATAAAGGTTTAAAAAGCTTTACGTAGATTATCAAATAATGATAATCTAAAATATCCTGTTTACACACGACCATTACATAATGGTTTACAATACAAATATGTTACAACAAAATAAGTTTCTTGAATGCAGTTTTTACACAATATCATACAAGCATGGACTCCAAATCTCGTCCTTATTTAAGTATGCGACAGCGGAAGCTCTTAATAATCACCTGAGAATAAACATGCTTAAAACGTCAACAAAAATGTTGGTGAGTTATAGGTTTAACCTATATATATTAAATCATAATAATAGACCACAAGATTTCATATTTCAATACACATCCCATACATAGAGATAAAAATCATTCATATGGTGAACACCTGGTAACCGACATTAACAAGATGCATATATAAGAATATCCCCATCATTCCGGGACACCCTTCGGATATGATATAAATTTCGAAGTACTAAAGCATCCGGTACTTTGGATGGGGCTTGTTGGGCCCGATAGATCTATCTTTAGGATTCGCGTCAATTAGGGTGTCTGTTCCCTAATTCTTAGATTACCAGACTTAATAAAAAGGGGCATATTCGATTTCGATAATTCAACCATAGAATGTAGTTTCACGTACTTGTGTCTATTTTGTAAATCATTATAAAACCTGCATGTATTCTCATCCCAAAAATATTAGATTTTAAAAGTGGGACTATAACTCACTTTCACAGATTTTTACTTCGTCGGGAAGTAAGACTTGGCCACTGGTTGATTCACGAACCTATAACAATATATACATATATATCAAAGTATGTTCAAAATATATTTACAACACTTTTAATATATTTTGATGTTTTAAGTTTATTAAGTCAGCTGTCCTCGTTAGTAACCTACAACTAGTTGTCCACAGTTAGATGTACAGAAATAAATCGATAAATATTATCTTGAATCAATCCACGACCCAGTGTATACGTATCTCAGTATTGATCACAACTCAAACTATATATTTTTTGGAATCAACCTCAACCCTGTATAGCTAACTCCAACATTCACATATAGAGTGTCTATGGTTGTTCCGAAATATATATAGATGTGTCAACATGATAGGTCGAAACATTGTATACGTGTCTATGGTATCTCAAGATTACATAATATATAATACAAGTTGATTAAGTTATGGTTGGAATAGATTTGTTACCAATTTTCACGTAGCTAAAATGAGAAAAATTATTCAATCTTGTTTTACCCATAACTTCTTCATTTTAAATCCGTTTTGAGTGAATCAAATTGCTATGGTTTCATATTGAACTCTATTTTATGAATCTAAACAAAAAAAGTATAGGTTTCTAGTCGGAAAAATAAGTTACAAGTCGTTTTTGTAAAGGTAGTCATTTCAGTCGAAAGAACGACGTCTAGATGACCATTTTAGAAAACATACTTCCACTTTGAGTTTAACCATAATTTTTGGATATAGTTTCATGTTCATAATAAAAATCATTTTCTCAGAATAACAACTTTTAAATCAAAGTTTATCATAGTTTTTAATTAACTAACCCAAAACAGCCCGCGGTGTTACTACGACGGCGTAAATCCGGTTTTACGGTGTTTTTCGTGTTTCCAGGTTTTAAATCATTAAGTTAGCATATCATATAGATATAGAACATGTGTTTAGTTGATTTTAAAAGTCAAGTTAGAAGGATTAACTTTTGTTTGCGAACAAGTTTAGAATTAACTAAACTATGTTCTAGTGATTACAAGTTTAAACCTTCGAATAAGATAGCTTTATATGTATGAATCGAATGATGTTATGAACATCATTACTACCTTAAGTTCCTTGGATGAACCTACTGGAAAATAGAAAAATGGATCTAGCTTCAACGGATCCTTGGATGGCTCGAAGTTCTTGAAGCAGAATCATGACACGAAAACAAGTTCAAGTAAGATCATCACTTGAAATAAGATTGTTATAGTTATAGAAATTGAACCAAAGTTTGAATATGATTATTAACTTGTATTAGAATGATAACCTACTATAATAAACAAATATTTCTTGAGGTTGGATGATCACCTTACAAGATTGGAAGTGAGCTAGCAAACTTGAAAATATTCTTGATTTTATGTAACTAGAACTTGTAGAATATATGAAGAACACTTAGAACTTGAAGATAGAACTTGAGAGAGATCAATTAGATGAAGAAAATTGAAGAATGAAAGTGTTTGTAGGTGTTTTTGGTCGTTGGTGTATGGATTAGATATAAAGGATATGTTATTTTGTTTTCATGTAAATAAGTCATGAATGATTACTCATATTTTTGTAATTTTATGAGATATTTCATGCTAGTTGCCAAATGATGGTTCCCACATGTGTTAGGTGACTCACATGGGCTGCTAAGGGCTGATTATTGGAGTGTATATACCAATAGTACATACATCTAAAAGCTGTGTATTGTACGAGTACGAATACCGGTGCATACGAGTAGAATTGTTGATGAAACTGAACGAGGATGTAATTGTAAGCATTTTTGTTAAGTAGAAGTATTTTGATAAGTGTATTGAAGTCTTTCAAAAGTGTATAAATACATATTAAAACACTACATGTATATACATTTTAACTGAGTCGTTAAGTCATCGTTAGTCGTTACATGTAAGTGTTGTTTTGAAACCTTTAGGTTAACGATCTTGTTAAATGTTGTTAACCCAATGTTTATAATATCAAATGAGATTTTAAATTATTATATTATCATGATATTATCATGTATGAATATCTCTTAATATGATATATATACATTAAATGTCTTTACAACGATAATCGTTACATATATGTCTCGTTTAAAAATCATTAAGTTAGTAGTCTTGTTTTTACATATGTAGTTCATTGTTAATATACTTAATGATATGTTTACTTATCATAGTATCATGTTAACTATATATATATCCATATATATGTCATCATATAGTTTTTACAAGTTTTAACGTTCGTGAATCACCGGTCAACTTGGGTGGTCAATTGTCTATATGAAACCTATTTCAATTAATCAAGTCTTAACAAGTTTGATTGCTTAACATGTTGGAAACATTTAATCATGTAAACATCAATCTCAATTAATATATATAAACATGGAAAAGTTCGGGTCACTACAGTACCTACCCGTTAAATAAATTTCGTCCCGAAATTTTAAGCTGTTGAAGGTGTTGACGAATCTTCTGGAAATAGATGCGGGTATTTCTTCTTCATCTGATCTTCACGCTCCCAGTTAAACTCGGGTCCTCTACGAGCATTCCATCGAACCTTAACAATTGGTATTTTGTTTTGCTTAAGTCTTTTAACCTCACGATCCATTATTTCGACGGGTTCTTCGATGAATTGAAGTTTTTCGTTGATTTGGATTTCATCTAACGGAATAGTGAGATCTTCTTTAGCAAAACATTTCTTCAAATTCGAGACGTGGAAAGTGTTATGTACAGCCGCGAGTTGTTGAGGTAACTCAAGTCGGTAAGCTACTGGTCCGACACGATCAATAATTTTGAATGGTCCAATATACTTTGGATTTAATTTCCCTCGTATACCAAATCGAACAACACCTTTCCAAGGTGCAACTTTAAGCATGACCATCTCTCCAATTTCAAATTCTATATCTTTTCTTTTAATGTCAGCGTAGCTCTTTTGTCGACTTTGGGCGGTTTTCAACCGTTGTTGAATTTGGATGATCTTCTCGGTAGTTTCTTGTATAATCTCCGGACCCGTAATCTGTCTATCCCCCACTTCACTCCAACAAATCGGAGACCTGCACTTTCTACCATAAAGTGCTTCAAACGGTGCCATCTCAATGCTTGAATGGTAGCTGTTGTTGTAGGAAAATTCTGCTAACGGTAGATGTCGATCCCAACTGTTTCCGAAATCAATAACACATGCTCTTAGCATGTCTTCAAGCATTTGTATCGTCCTTTCGCTCTGCCCATCAGTTTGTGGATGATAGGCAGTACTCATGTCTAGACGAGTTCCTAATGCTTGCTGTAATGTCTGCCAGAATCTTGAAATAAATCTGCCATCCCTATCAGAGATAATAGAGATTGGTATTCCATGTATGGAGACGACTTCCTTCAAATACAGTCGTGCTAACTTCTCCATCTTGTCATCTTCTCTTATTGGCAGGAAATGTGCTGATTTGGTGAGACGATCAACTATTACCCAAATAGTATCAAAACCACTTGCAGTCCTTGGCAATTTAGTGATGAAATCCATGGTAATGTTTTCCCATTTCCATTCCGGGATTTCGGGTTGTTGAAGTAGACCTGATGGTTTCTGATGCTCAGCTTTGACCTTAGAACACGTCAAACATTCTCCTACGTATTTAGCAACATCGGCTTTCATACCCGGCCACCAAAAATGTTTCTTGAGATCTTTGTACATCTTCCCCGTTCCAGGATGTATTGAGTATCTGGTTTTATGAGCTTCTCTAAGTACCATTTCTCTCATATCTCCAAATTTTGGTACCCAAATCCTTTCAGCCCTATACCGGGTTCCGTCTTCCCGAATATTAAGATGCTTCTCCGATCCTTTGGGTATTTCATCCTTTAAATTTCCCTCTTTTAAAACTCCTTGTTGCGCCTCCTTTATTTGAGTAGTAAGGTTATTATGAATCATTATATTCATAGATTTTACTCGAATGGGTTCTCTGTCCTTCCTGCTCAAGGCATCGGCTACCACATTTGCCTTCCCCGGGTGGTAACGAATCTCAAAGTCGTAATCATTCAATAATTCAATCCACCTACGCTGCCTCATATTCAGTTGTTTCTGATTAAATATGTGTTGAAGACTTTTGTGGTCGGTATATATAATACTTTTGACCCCATATAAGTAGTGCCTCCAAGTCTTTAATGCAAAAACAACCGCGCCTAATTCCAAATCATGCGTCGTATAATTTTGTTCGTGAATCTTCAATTGTCTAGACGCATAAGCAATCACCTTCGTTCGTTGCATTAACACACAACCGAGACCTTGCTTTGATGCGTCACAATAAATCACAAAATCATCATTCCCTTCAGGCAATGACAATATAGGTGCCGTAGTTAGCTTTTTCTTCAATAACTGAAACGCTTTCTCTTGTTCATCATTCCATTCAAATTTCTTCCCTTTATGCGTTAATGCAGTCAAGGGTTTTGCTATTCTGGAAATGTCTTGGATGAACCTTCTGTAGTAACCAGCTAGTCCTAAAAACTGGCGTATGTGTTTCGGAGTTTTCGGGGTTTCCCACTTTTCAACAGTTTCTATCTTTGCCGGATCCACCTTAATACCTTCTTTGTTCACTATGTGACCGAGGAATTGAACTTCTTCCAACCAAAATGCACACTTTGAAAACTTAGCGTACAATTCTTCCTTCCTCAATACTTCTAACACCTTTCTCAAATGTTCACCGTGTTCTTGGTCATTCTTTGAGTAAATAAGTATGTCATCAATGAAAACAATGACAAACTTGTCAAGGTATGGTCCACACACTCGGTTCATAAGGTCCATGAACACAGCTGGTGCATTAGTTAAACCAAACGGCATGACCATAAACTCGTAATGACCGTAACGTGTTCTGAAAGCAGTCTTTGGAATATCATCTTCTTTCACCCGCATTTGATGATACCCGGAACGTAAGTCAATCTTTGAATAAACAGACGAGCCTTGTAGTTGATCAAATAAGTCGTCGATTCTAGGTAGTGGGTAGCGGTTCTTGATGGTAAGTTTGTTCAACTCTCGGTAGTCGATACACAACTTGAATGTACCATCTTTCTTCTTGACAAACAAAACAGGAGCTCCCCACGGTGATGTGCTTGGTCGAATGAAACCACGCTCTAAAAGTTCTTGTAATTGGCTTTGCAGTTCTTTCATCTCGCTGGGTGCGAGTCTGTAAGGAGCACGAGCTATTGGTGCAGCTCCTGGTACAAGATCTATTTGAAATTCAACGGATCGATGTGGGGGTAATCCCGGTAATTCTTTCGGAAATACATCGGGAAATTCTTTTGCAATGGGAACATCATTGATGCTCTTTTCTTCAGTTTGTACTTTCTCGACGTGTGCTATAACTGCATAGCAACCTTTTCTTATTAGTTTTTGTGCCTTCAAATTACTAATAAGATGTAGCTTCGTGTTGCCCTTTTCTCCGTACACCATTAAGGGTTTTCCTTTTTCTCGTATAATGCGAATTGCATTTTTGTAACAAACGATCTCTGCTTTCACTTCTTTCAACCAGTCCATACCGATTATCACATCAAAACTCCCTAACTCTACTGGTATCAAATCAATCTTAAATGTTTCGCTAACCAGTTTAATTTCTCGATTCCGACATATATTATCTGCTGAAATTAATTTACCATTTGCTAATTCGAGTAAAAACTTACTATCCAAAGGCGTCAATGGACAACTTAATTTATCACAAAAATCTCTACTCATATAGCTTCTATCCGCACCCAAATCAAATAAAACGTAAGCAGATTTATTGTCAATAAGAAACGTACCCGTAACAAGCTCCGGGTCTTCCTGTGCCTCTGCCGCATTAATATTGAAAACTCTTCTGCGGCCTTGTCCATTCGTGTTCTCCTGGTTCGGGCAATTTCTAATAATGTGGCCCGGTTTTCCACATTTATAACAAACTACATTGGCATAACTTGCTCCGACACTACTTGCTCCGCCATTACTCGTTCCGACACCATTTGTTCCTTTCGTTCTATTAACCCCTGGTCCGTAGACCTCACACTTCGCCGCGCTATGACCATTTCTTTTACACTTGTTGCAAAATTTGGTGCAGAACCCCGAGTGATACTTTTCACACCTTTGGCATAGCTGCTTCTGATTATCGTTGTTGTTGCGGTTATTATTGTTGTTGGGATGATTGTTGTAGTTGCTGTTGTTGTTGTTATTGTTGTTGTTGGGCTGTTTGTTGTAGTTGAGATTGATGTTGCGATTGTTGGGATAATTGTTGCGATTATTGTTGTAATTGCTGTTGTTGTTGTATTGGTGATTCTTATCACCGTTTTCCTCCCATTTTCTTTTGACTTGCTTCACATTGGCTTCTTCAGCAGTCTGTTCTTTAATTCTTTCTTCAATCTGGTTCACTAGTTTGTGAGCCATTCTACATGCCTGTTGTATGGAGGCGGGCTCGTGTGAACTTATATCTTCTTGGATTCTTTCCGGTAATCCTTTCACAAATGCGTCGATCTTCTCTTCCTCATCTTCGAATGCTCCCGGACACAATAGGCACAATTCTGTAAATCGTCTTTCGTACGTGGTAATATCAAATCCTTGGGTTCGTAACCCTCTAAGTTCTGTCTTGAGCTTATTGACCTCGGTTCTGGGACGGTACTTCTCGTTCATCAAGTGCTTGAATGCTGACCACGGTAGTGCGTACGCATCGTCTTGTCCCACTTGCTCTAGATAGGTATTCCACCATGTTAACGCAGAACCTGTGAAGGTATGCGTAGCGTACTTCACTTTGTCCTCTTCAGTACACTTACTTATGGCAAACACCGATTCGACCTTCTCGGTCCACCGTTTCAATCCGATCGGCACTTCGGTTCCATCAAATTCCAAAGGTTTGCAGGCAGTGAATTCTTTGTAGGTGCATCCTACACGATTTCCTGTACTGCTAGATCCAAGGTTATTGTTGGTATGTAGCGCAGCCTGTACTGCGGCTATGTTTGAAGCTAGAAAAGTACGGAATTCCTCTTCATTCATATTTACGGTGTGTCGAGTAGTCGGTGCCATTTCCTTCAAAATAGTCAAATGGAACAAGTTAATCATACAGAATATTAAGAGTAGTTAATAGTATTTTGTAGCATAATATGAACTCATTTATAAAAGCTTTTTCTTCATATTAGCGTTTTATAAGTTTAAATTCGGGTAGTACCTACCCGTTAAGTTCATACTTAGTAGCTAATATACAATTCAACTACTACAATTCTATATGAAAAACTGATTATAATAATATTTCGCGTTCAAACTTTTACACAATATTTTACAAACTTACAATACCGCTTATTTTACATATAGCATGAAATATAGCACACAATAAATTTGATACAAGATGGTTGTGAAGATAATTCTAGCTAGTAAACAAGTCGTTCAGCAAAGGCAATAAAGACACGTAATTCATACGTCCAGAAACAAGTCATGCATTCTGGTTTTACTAGGATTACTTCCCATCCTTGGTCTTGTGGAACATGACCCTTATGGCCGTTGATAAGACAGTGTGTTGTAACGTCGTCAAAGGGACGAGGGTTACGTAATGTCCAACAGTCCCGTAACAATCTAAAAACCTCATTTCTTACCCCAATTACCGACTCCGTCACTTGTGGGAATGTTTTGTTTAATAGTTGTAGCCCGATGTTCTTGTTCTCACTTTGGTGAGAAGCGAACATTACTAATCCGTAAGCATAACATGCTTCTTTATGTTGTATGTTAGCCGCTTTTTCTAAATCACGAAGTCCAATATTCGGATATATTGAGTCAAAATAATTTCTTAACCCATTGCGTAAAATAGCATTTGGGTTCCCCGCAATATATGCGTCAAAGTAAACACATCGTAACTTATGGATTTCTCAATGTGATATCCCCCATCTTTCGAACGAAAGCCTTTTATAAACCAAGGCATTCTTGGAACGTTCTTCGAATGTCTTACAAACTGATCTCACCTTAAATAGTTATGCCGAAGAATTCTGACCGACTCTAGACAAGATTTCATCAATCATGTCTCCGGGTAGGTCTCTTAAAATATTGGGTTGTCTATCCATTTTGTGTTTTTATACTGTAAAATAGAACTATCTTATTCCGACTCGCTTGTTTCTTCTTCTTCGGTTTTGGTTCGTTTTGCCAAGTTTCTAGGGATATATGATGTTCCCCTAATACGAGCTGTCGTTTTCCACATTGGTTTAGAAAAACCTGGTGGTTTAGAGGTTCCCGGGTCATTGTTACAACTTAAGGACTTCGGGGGTTGACGATACATATAAAGTTCATCGGGGTTGGAATTAGATTTCTCTATTTTTATGCCCTTTCCCTTATTATTTTCTTTTGCCTTTTTAAATTCAGTTGGGGTAATTTCTATAACATCATCGGAATTCTCGTCGAAATCCGATTCATCGGAGAATTGGTAATCCTCCCAATATTTTGCTTCCTTGGCGGAAACACCATTGACCATAATTAACTTTGGTCGGTTGGTTGAGGATTTTCTTTTACTTAACCGTTTTATTATTTCCCCCACCGGTTCTATTTCATCATCCGGTTCCGATTCTTCTTCCGGTTCCGATTCTTCTTCCGGTTCCGACTCTTCTTCCGGTTCCTCTTCGGGAACTTGTGAATCAGTCCACAAATCATTCCAATTTACATTTGACTCTTCATTATTATTAGGTGAGTCAATGGGACTTGTTCTAGAGGTAGACATCTATCAAATAATATCAAACACGTTAAGAGATTAATATATCACATAATATTCATATGTTAAAAATATATAGTTTCCAACAAAAATGTTAAGCAATCATTTTTAAAGAAAACACGGTCGAAGTCCAGACTCACTAATGCATCCTAACAAACTCGATAAGACACACTAATGCAAATTTTCTGGTTCTCTAAGACCAACGCTCTGATACCAACTGAAATGTCCCGTTCTTATTGATTAAAAACGTTCCATATTAATTGATTTCGTTGCGAGGTTTTGACCTCTATATGAGACGTTTTTCAAAGACTGCATTCATTTGAAAACAAACCATAACCTTTATTTCATCAATAAAGGTTTAAAAAGCTTTACGTAGATTATCAAATAATGATAATCTAAAATATCCTGTTTACACACGACCATTACATAATGGTTTACAATACAAATATGTTACAACAAAATAAGTTTCTTGAATGCAGTTTTTACACAATATCATACAAGCATGGACTCCAAATCTCGTCCTTATTTAAGTATGCGACAGCGGAAGCTCTTAATAATCACCTGAGAATAAACATGCTTAAAACGTCAACAAAAATGTTGGTGAGTTATAGGTTTAACCTATATATATTAAATCATAATAATAGACCACAAGATTTCATATTTCAATACACATCCCATACATAGAGATAAAAATCATTCATATGGTGAACACCTGGTAACCGACATTAACAAGATGCATATATAAGAATATCCCCATCATTCCGGGACACCCTTCGGATATGATATAAATTTCGAAGTACTAAAGCATCCGGTACTTTGGATGGGGCTTGTTGGGCCCGATAGATCTATCTTTAGGATTCGCGTCAATTAGGGTGTCTGTTCCCTAATTCTTAGATTACCAGACTTAATAAAAAGGGGCATATTCGATTTCGATAATTCAACCATAGAATGTAGTTTCACGTACTTGTGTCTATTTTGTAAATCATTATAAAACCTGCATGTATTCTCATCCCAAAAATATTAGATTTTAAAAGTGGGACTATAACTCACTTTCACAGATTTTTACTTCGTCGGGAAGTAAGACTTGGCCACTGGTTGATTCACGAACCTATAACAATATATACATATATATCAAAGTATGTTCAAAATATATTTACAACACTTTTAATATATTTTGATGTTTTAAGTTTATTAAGTCAGCTGTCCTCGTTAGTAACCTACAACTAGTTGTCCACAGTTAGATGTACAGAAATAAATCGATAAATATTATCTTGAATCAATCCACGACCCAGTGTATACGTATCTCAGTATTGATCACAACTCAAACTATATATATTTTGGAATCAACCTCAACCCTGTATAGCTAACTCCAACATTCACATATAGAGTGTCTATGGTTGTTCCGAAATATATATAGATGTGTCGACATGATAGGTCGAAACATTGTATACGTGTCTATGGTATCTCAAGATTACATAATATATAATACAAGTTGATTAAGTTATGGTTGGAATAGATTTGTTACCAATTTTCACGTAGCTAAAATGAGAAAAATTATCCAATCTTGTTTTACCCATAACTTCTTCATTTTAAATCCGTTTTGAGTGAATCAAATTGCTATGGTTTCATATTGAACTCTATTTTATGAATCTAAACAAAAAAAGTATAGGTTTCTAGTCGGAAAAATAAGTTACAAGTCGTTTTTGTAAAGGTAGTCATTTCAGTCGAAAGAACGACGTCTAGATGACCATTTTAGAAAACATACTTCCACTTTGAGTTTAACCATAATTTTTGGATATAGTTTCATGTTCATAATAAAAATCATTTTCTCAGAATAACAACTTTTAAATCAAAGTTTATCATAGTTTTTAATTAACTAACCCAAAACAGCCCGCGGTGTTACTACGACGGCGTAAATCCGGTTTTACGGTGTTTTTCGTGTTTCCAGGTTTTAAATCATTAAGTTAGCATATCATATAGATATAGAACATGTGTTTAGTTGATTTTAAAAGTCAAGTTAGAAGGATTAACTTTTGTTTGCGAACAAGTTTAGAATTAACTAAACTATGTTCTAGTGATTACAAGTTTAAACCTTCGAATAAGATAGCTTTATATGTATGAATAGAATGATGTTATGAACATCATTACTACCTTAAGTTCCTTGGATGAACCTACTGGAAAATAGAAAAATGGATCTAGCTTCAACGGATCCTTGAATGGCTCGAAGTTCTTGAAGCAGAATCATGACACGAAAACAAGTTCAAGTAAGATCATCACTTGAAATAAGATTGTTATAGTTATAGAAATTGAACCAAAGTTTGAATATGATTATTAACTTGTATTAGAATGATAACCTACTATAATAAACAAATATTTCTTGAGGTTGGATGATCACCTTACAAGATTGGAAGTGAGCTAGCAAACTTGAAAATATTCTTGATTTTATGTAACTAGAACTTGTAGAATATATGAAGAACACTTAGAACTTGAAGATAGAACTTGAGAGAGATCAATTAGATGAAGAAAATTGAAGAATGAAAGTGTTTGTAGGTGTTTTTGGTCGTTGGTGTATGGATTAGATATAAAGGATATGTTATTTTGTTTTCATGTAAATAAGTCATGAATGATTACTCATATTTTTGTAATTTTATGAGATATTTCATGCTAGTTGCCAAATGATGGTTCCCACATGTGTTAGGTGACTCACATGGGCTGCTAAGGGCTGATTATTGGAGTGTATATACCAATAGTACATACATCTAAAAGCTGTGTATTGTACGAGTACGAATACCGGTGCATACGAGTAGAATTGTTGATGAAACTGAACGAGGATGTAATTGTAAGCATTTTTGTTAAGTAGAAGCATTTTGATAAGTGTATTGAAGTCTTTCAAAAGTGTATAAATACATATTAAAACACTACATGTATATACATTTTAACTGAGTCGTTAAGTCATCGTTAGTCGTTACATGTAAGTGTTGTTTTGAAACCTTTAGGTTAACGATCTTGTTAAATGTTGTTAACCCAATGTTTATAATATCAAATGAGATTTTAAATTATTATATTATCATGATATTATCATGTATGAATATCTCTTAATATGATATATATACATTAAATGTCTTTACAACGATAATCGTTACATATATGTCTCGTTTAAAAATCATTAAGTTAGTAGTCTTGTTTTTACATATGTAGTTCATTGTTAATATACTTAATGATATGTTTACTTATCATAGTATCATGTTAACTATATATATATCCATATATATGTCATCATATAGTTTTTACAAGTTTTAACGTTCGTGAATCACCGGTCAACTTGGGTGGTCAATTGTCTATATGAAACCTATTTCAATTAATCAAGTCTTAACAAGTTTGATTGCTTAACATGTTGGAAACATTTAATCATGTAAACATCAATCTCAATTAATATATATAAACATGGAAAAGTTCGGGTCACTACAAAGTTCCGGGAGCACAATCACTCTGAAGGATGTCCGCCATGTGCCAGATCTTCGGCTGAATCTACTTTCCAGAGTAGCTCTCGATAAACAGGGCTATGATAGTCATTTCAGTAGAGGCACATGGAAATTGTCAAGAGGCACTATGATAGTCGCTCGAGGACACATTTGTGGCACACTGTACAAGACTCATGTGAAGATCTGTACAGACAGCATTAATGTTGCAGAAAAGGAGGCTTCAAAAAATTTATGGCACCAGAGACTCGGTCACATGAGTGAGAAAGGGTTGTCTACCCTAATAAAGAAGAAGCTTATCAATGTAGACAAGGATGCTACGCTAGATCCTTGCAATCATTGTCTGTTTGGTAAGCAGCATAGAGTCTCGTTTAATTCCTCTTCAACGAAAAAATCAGAGTTACTCAGTCTGGTACACTCTGATGTTTGCGGTCCCTTGGAGGTTGAATCAATTGGCGGCAATAGATACTTTCTGACGTTTATCGATGATACTTCTCGAAAGGTGTGGGTATATTTCTTACGGACGAAGGACCAGGTGTTCGATTACTTCAAACAGTTCCATATCATGGTAGAACGTGAGACAGGAAAGAAGTTAAAGTGTCTTCGATCCGACAACGGCGGTGAATACTCTTCCAGGTAGTTCGATGCCTATTGCAGATCATATGGCATCCGACATGAGAAGACGGTCCCACGTACCCCTCAACATAATGGTATAGCAGAAAGAATGAACCGAACAATCATGGAACGTGTTCGGAGCATGCTCAGTATGGCTAAGCTACCAAATCTATTCTGGGGAGAAGCAGTCAGAGCCGCTTGTTATTTGATCAACCGATCTCCATCAGTACCACTGAATTTTGAAGTTCCGGAGAAACTTTGGTCTGGAAAGGATCCATCATACTCTCACTTAAGAGTATTTGGATGTTTGGCGTACGCACATGTATCCAAGGAGCTCAGGCAGAAGTTGGATGCAAGGACCACTCCATGCACATTCATAGGCTATGGAGATGAAGAATTTGGATACAGATTATGGGATTCAAAGGAGAAAAAGGTGATCAGAAGTAGGGACGTAGTGTTCCATGAAAGCCAGACAATAAAAGATATTGAAAAGCCCACAATATCTTAGAAGTCAAATGTTACTGCTCAGGTGCCAGAGGCAACAACAAAATCATTCATGAGAAATGAATTTTCAGTACAAGAAGAAATGCCAGAAGTAGAAGATAATGAGGAAAATGACGGTGCTGAGCAGGGGGAGCCACAACCCCATATGCCAGACGTTCCAGCACCATAACAAGGTCAAGATGATGGTGGATCTCCTCAGAATGTTCCAGAAGTTCGTAGATCTGAACGAGGTCGGATTCCATCGAGTAGATATCCAGAATCCGAGTACCTTCTACTTACTGAAGATGGAGAACCAGAGAGTTTTCATGAAGCAGTAACTCATAAGGATAAAGAAAAATGGTTGCTCGCAATGCAGGATGAGATGCATTCTCTGCATAAAAATCAAACTTATGAGATTGTAGAACTTTCACGCGGGAAGAAGGCACTGAAAAATAAATGGGTGTTCATGCTGAAAAAGGAAGGTAGTGGAAAAGTGGTGAAATACAAAGCACGACTTGTAGTCAAAGGATTCCAACAGAAGAAAGGGATTGATTTTGACGAGATATTTTCACCAGTAGTCAAGATGACTTCAATTAGAGTCATACTTGGATTGGTCGCAAGTATGAACTTGGAGATTGAACAGATGGATGTAAAGACAGCTTTTCTTCATGGAGATTTACATGAAGAAATTTACATGGAGCAGCCAGAAGGTTTTGAGGTTTCAGGAGATAACTTCGTATGCAAGCTGAAGAAAAGTTTGTACGGCTTAAAGCAGGCACCTAGGCAGTGGTACAAGAAGTTTGACTCGTGCATGGTGAGTCACGGGTACAAGAAAACTGCAGCAGATGAGTGTGTCTACATTCAGAAGTTTTCTGGAGGAGATTTCGTTGCTCTTCTACTATATGTAGACGATATTTTGATCGTAGAGAAAGATACAACGAAGATCAACCAGCTGAAGAAGGAACTCTCTAAGTCTTTTGACATGAAAGACTTAGGACAGGCTCAACAGATTTTGGGAATGCAGATAACCAGAGACAGGAAGAATAAAAGGTTATGGCTATCTCAGGAGAAGTATATTGAACGAGTGCTTTCACGTTTCAATATGAACAATGCCAAACCTGTTAGCATTCCATTAGCCAACCATTTCAAGTTAAGCAAAAGTTCTTGTCCCTCATCCAAGGAAGAGATCAGGGAGATGTCGACAGTACCATATTCTTCAGCAGTTGGAAGTTTGATGTATGCAATGGTGTGTACAAGGCCCGATATTGCTCACGCAGTGGGAACAGTGAGTTGTTTTCTCTCGAACCCCGGGAAAGAGCATTGGGAGGCGGTAAAATGGATTCTCAGATATCTTAAAGGTACAAAGAATCTATGTCTTTATTACAGGGGAGCTGATCCAATCTTGGAAGGCTATACAGATGCGGATATGGCCGGAGATCTTGATAGTAGGAAATCTACTTCAGGATTCATTTACACTTTTGCAGGGGGAGCTGTTTCATGGCAGTCAAGACTACAGAGGTGTGTTGCATTATCCACAACTGAAGCAGAGTATATTGCTGCCGCAGAAGCTGGAAAAGAAATGTTGTGGTTAAAGCATTATCTTCAAGAATTTGGAATCAAGCAAAAGGAGTACAAGGTATATTGTGACAGTCAAAGTGCTATAGATTTGAGCAAGAACTCCATGTACCATTCTCGTACAAAACATATTGATATTTGCTATCATTGGATACGCGAGGTAATTGATCGACAACTGTTGAGACTAGTGAAGATCCATACAAAGGAGAATCCTGCGGATATGTTAACAAAGGTGGTGACTCGAGAAAAGTTGAAGTTATGCAGAGACATAACTGGAATGTTCGTGGATTCGGCTGGAGGGGAGAATTGATGGTTTCCAGTGGTTTCCAGCCGTCATCTAGATGGCTCTGTTCCAGCTGCCATCTAGATGTTCAACGTTTCCAGCTTTGAACAACTCATGCGGAAGTAGCAAACTTGAACACGATGACGGCCGCCAACTTCCGCCAACCTTCATCGTTCACACCATTCACCGCCATAGAATTTTTGCTATAAATAGAGATGCAAACTTTCATTGTAAATCATCCAAAAATCACTCAGAGAAGTGTAATCACAACCTAGAGAGTGTATGTGAGTTTGAGAGTTTTTTTTTTGTAAGAGTTTTGTAATACTCTGTAAATCTATTCTTGTGAGTAATAGAGTTGTTTTTCTCTCAAATTTATATCTCCCAAAGTCAAGGCGATCCCCTCTTCCTAACAACTTAACCAATCACCACCAAGATCATCGATCCCATTCTCTTGTATGTCTAATTCTGTCAAGTTCCTACAAAATTAACTTTTCAAAGTCAAGCCAAAACACCATAAATATAAATAATAAATAATTGTTATTTATATAAAAGTCTTATGTACATAATGTGAATGCATAGCCTAGTGAGTTTAAATATAAGATTTATTATTATTATTATTATTATTATTATTATTATTATTATTATTATTATTATTATTATTATTATTATTATTATTATTATTATTATTATTATTATTATTATTATTATTATTTTGAACAGTCAAATTGAAGTCACTTTCAAATTGAAGTCACTTACGTTCCACTGAACAAGTGCCATAAGACAGGCTCAGCCAGCGATGCCTCCAGTGGACTTCATAACCAACTACAATGCAAATTGTATTATGAAATCTCCAGGTGGAACTCACTCGAGACCTCACAGACACCCAAAAGAGCGGTAACCACTCAGCTAAATTGAGATTATTAATACGATTTATTATTTATATATTTATTCTATAATAATAAGTGAAAATGATGACACGCTCCAAGGACAATATGTGGATAGACACATTTGGTTTGATTTCAAATAAGACCATAAATAACAAAAGCCTGGTATCGCCCATTTTGCAGCCAACACGCCAGGAGTGCACCCCTAGCAAGGCGTGCTGGTGGGCAAATGGCTTGAGCGTGCTCGTTGGATGCACGGGAAGGTTGAGCCGCGTGTTAGGGTTGTGTACGTTTTTGATTGCATGGTTACCAGAAATCTTTGACTCAATTCAAATATATGCAACGGATATAAATGATATATATATTTATATACAATAAATAAAATAAAATAATCATAATAATAAATATATACAAGTTTACCTATAAAATAAACTCCATTTAACACATTTTCTACACAATCTTATCTATATTTTCTCCCAACATTTTACTCTTCAAATTTTTATAAAACAACACTCAACAATGGTAAACCCGAACCCAAACAATTGATCATTTTATAATAACATTTTAACTTGTGCCGGCGAACCGACTACACCTGGCTCGTCATATTCTAACCAATCTCGACCTTCACTTAGTTTTGCCAATTATACGACTAGCTCGTTCGATATGAGCCAACAAGAAATTCGAAATCAAATCCATCAACTACAAAAACTTTGAAAACTACAAGAAATTCAGTAAGAACTCGGGTTAACCCCACAACGCCCTTTTTAACAAGTCAAAACACTTTCAACTTGAGCCAACTAGAAACTCAACATCAAACCCAAAAAGAAATTGTACAAGAAACGCAAGAACAAACGGAATAAGCAGGTGGCGCGGGGAGAAAACGAAGTCACCATCCAAGGCAATGAAAAGGCAGGTGAACCGTGCAACAAATTTTTCATACCAGGATCCGGTTACCAGAAACTTTCAACAACGAGGTTCTTTGTGGGGTACGGTAGCAAGCAAATTTAATGATAACAACAACGGATGGTTTCGAAATAAAGATGCGTTACCTGGAAAATGGAGTTATGTAGACAAGGGATGTACGGCTTTTCAAGGATACTATGAAAGTGAAAAACGCAATCCAAGACGTAGTGGGAAAAACGAACAAGACTTTTATGATGGTGCATTATGAAAGGACCCGTTCATATACATAATAAACGATTCACAATAGTTGATTACATCGCGAGGTATTTGACCTCTATATGATACATTTTACAAACATTGCATTCGTTTTTAAAAGACAAACTTTCTTTACAACGAAAGTTGACGGCATGCACACCATTTCATAATACATCCAACTATAATTGGCTTAATAATAATCTTGATGAACTCAATGACTCGAATGCAACGTCTTTCAAAATATGCCATGAATGACTCCAAGTAATATCCTTAAAATGAGCTAATGCACAGCGGAAGATTTCTTTAATAACTGAGAATAAACATACTTTAAAGTGTCAACCAAAAGGTTGGTGAGTTCATAGGTTTATCATAGCAATCATTTCAATATATTAATAGACCACAAGATTTCCGTTTATAAATACATGTACACTCGCAAGTGTATAAAAGTATTCTATAAGTTGTAGGCACCCGGTAACAAGCCTTAACGTTCATGTTTTACCCTCTGAAGTACACCAGATCAGGTGTGTTTAAAATAACCTCGAAGTACTAAAGTATCCCATAGTCAGGATGGGGTTTGTCAGGCCCAATAGATCTATCTTTAGGATTCGCGCCTACCATACATAGACAAGTAGTTTAATGTTACCAAGCTAAGGGTATATTTCTGGTTTAAACCCACGTAGAATTAGTTTTAGTACTTGTGCCTATTTCGTAAACATTTATAAAAACAGCGCATGTATTCTCAGTCCCAAAAATATATATAAAAGGGATCAAATGAAACTCACAATACTGTATTTCATAGTAAAAATACATATAAAGTCATTTAACAAGTGCAAGGTTGGCCTCGGATTCACGAACGTATCAATATTGAGATTCAATATTGCAGGAAAGTACGTAGACACAACGGAGATGATAAACACTAGATTGACCTCACGAGCATACCCATGAACCATACCCATCACCTCCATAGCTATAACCCATAATTTCCTTAGCTTCGACTCATTCAAAAAAAAACTATTTTGAAATCACTCGGACAGCACTCCGTCGTAATATTTTATGTATACTAATAATATCTTGAAATAATACAGAACAAATATATATATATATATATATATATATATATATATATATATATATATATATATATATATATATATATATATATATATATATCGATTGAGAGAGTTTACAGAAATATATTTTCAAGTTTCTATGAAATAATGAAACCTATTGAATTCTATTTATAATAGATTTTTGAATTATTAAAGTGAATTATTAAAGTATGAATTATTAAAGTGAATTATTAAAGTATGAATTATTAAAGTGAATTATTAAAGTATGAATTATTAAAGTTATTAAAGTTAAAGTAAAGTAAAAGTAAAGTAAAGGTAAAGTTAAAGTATAGTAAAAGTATAAAAACTATGTATGTATAATACGCGTATAAATATATATAATATTAATTTAAATTGTTATATATTTAATGAAATAAAATATAAATATCGCTATATTTATTATACTGGTTAAGTAATGAGTTGTCAAAAGTGATTCTAGATATTTTTAAAAGTTATATACGTTTTAATAATAAAGTTCTTTTTAAACTGAAAACGTCTTTGTACGTTTGAAAATAGATTAATAGAATATTATCGTTAAGAGGAATAGATTTTCTCAAATCATAGTGGACCTCTCAACAGAGACTTGTAATCATAATTCAATGTTTCTGATAATTCAATCATTTACTATTTTTTTTTTAATTTCGTCGAAAATCATATTGAAACAAATACGTTCGTGTAAAGTATTATACGTTTAATACTTTATTAATATTCTCAAGTTATAATATATATATACATATACATATCTATTTATATATAACGGTTCGTGAATCGTCAGAATTTGGTCGAGGTTATAATGAATGTATGAACACAGTTTAAAATTCTTGAGATTTAACTTAACAAACTTTGCTTATCGTGTTGGAATAATATAAAGATTAAAGTTTAAATTTGGTCGAAAATTTCTGGGTCGTCACAGTACCTACCCGTTAAAGAAATTTTGTCCCCGAAATTTGATAGAGGTCGTCATGACTAACAATGAGAATGTTATTATAACGATTATAGAGTTTTATCATGTTCAAGAAGAATGGATAAAATAATTCGATTACTCGAAGCGTGTGAGCGAAGTTATCGTAAATGAATGAAATAAGATAATAGTGATTGGTCGTATCTTTTGACGTCATCACGATTGATCTCCGAAAAGAAAATCTTTGTAATCTATATTAGATTTGATTATTCGGCGATTAAGAAAATTATGATCCTCTTCGAATTAATGCGATAATCCATTTTGATTTCTCTGTCGGATATTTCACTATAAATCCACCTCATTTATTTTCTTACAACTCACACCTTCTCAACTCATATTTTAAAGTATTTGTCAATATGCTTCATCCAGTGCTGATTCTTGATATACTCCTCACATTCATATCTGTCGCTCTTCTTTTTCATCTGCCTCCGGAAGAATCTATTTACTTCTACTATACTCTTGGTTTTATAGTGTTTTTAGTTCTCCCGTGTCTTTATATTGCTATATGCATTGATATATACGGTTTGTGATTTCTGGGTTGTTGTTGGGTTTTATATCTTCCCTTATATTTCAAAGTCCTTGCTTCTTCTATAATCATTGTCATCCACAGTTAATGCTCTCTTATATTTGCTATGATTTATACTCCCATTTCTAGCTCGGAGCTTTGTCCTTTCGTTTCTTCTTCTTGCGATTAAGCACCGCTTGTAATGGTCCAGAATTCGCAGATATAAATTTCGGAATGAACATTGTTAATGTTCTAGGAAGGAAATTGTAATGGCACGATCTTGACTTGTCAAATTACCAGAATACCTCGGAAAAGGCCGAATCATCAAGAAATATTTTCTTGATATTTAGAGGTCAAAGAGAATACAAGAGTCGTGTAACATAGCACATGATGACGTTATGATCTGTGAATCATCATGTTCCATTTAGAAACTCAGCATGAATTACTGTAATATAATCACGTTGATCAAGTGTCATTATATTATACTAACTCATGCTTCAGCTCCCAACACTTCTTCAAGAATATTCCTATTTTAAACTCAAATGTTTCAGAATTTAGAAACTAAAATAGTTTCTTTTATGATATAATACAGATAGCGTGAAGAGGTAAATGATTTCAGATAAGAATAATTATAAAAATATCTTCAGAAGTATGGATGATATTTATAATGAAAGATATGATGATATCTTAGAATGTCTAATATCAGAGGATGATGAAGGATATTGTCCGCAGGGGTTTAGAGTCAGGAGCAAAGTATTCGTTAATGACTTCAGCAAGTACTGAATCATTTGGATTCTTTGAAGGCAGGTTCAGCCTTTGTGATTTGTCCACAGCCTCCTTCATACTTTGCTCAATCCGTTTTCCGGTTTCAAAGCTTCTCTTTTTCTGAGCTTTGCCAATATACTATCCTTTATCATCCAACTTTTTACTGTTAAGGTCGTTTACAGTTTTTGCTGCTTCATCAGCATTTTTCAAAATTTCGAGAACTGGTTCGCAGTTTAGAGTGTTTTTCAGAAATTTCTCATTCAAAGAATGTAAGTCTTGGAGGTAGACGTTGTGTGTATATGTAATTGTTGATGTAGACATGCTGCTAGGTTTCAAAATACTGATTGCTGATTCTCAATAATTGGTATGGTAATTCTTGTTATAAGGTACGAATGAGTATATGATAGGGTTTCGATAATTATAATGATTTTTTTTTTGGAAAGTCAAAGATCAGTGAAGTTGTTGGTAAGTTTATTGCTAATGTGGTGAATATAAACGATTCCCCGGTAACGTTGGCGAAAGGGCAACGTATCTATCGAGGTTATAATAAGACTGTTTTGATTGAGAAGTCGAAGTTGACTTGCTGGAGCTGTAACAAAACTATCTATTTTGAAAAGGAATTGAAAAGTTATTTTAGCTAGTAAATGCCAAAAGGTCTAACACGGATACGTGTCGAACTATGACTTGGGTTTTGAGAGTTTTTCAGGTGTATAACTGTGGGTAACATGTGGTTGGATCATCATCTCGATTGTTCCTTAGTTGAAGTGTCTTCAGGAATTTCGAAAGGTTTGAGCACATATTGTAATTGTTAATACATATGATGTTCTAACACAGTTTTGAAGTCAAAGTATAGCTTTGAAAGATATAGGAATCTAAGAGTGATGATACTGGTTATATTTCGAATTGAATTATGCGATTTCAAAATCAGAATATGTAATTGAATTTGAATGAGTATGATTGTTTTGATTTATATGAAAGAATGGATATTGTTGTGAAAGTAGGGAGTATAGTTGATGATTGATGAATCAGTTTCGAAAAAATGTAATATATTAATTGTGAATTTATATATCTCTCGGGTATTATATAACAACCCTCATATTTCCATACCTGAATTGACTAATTTGACTATAGGGTTGTTATCCATACGTAATATATAATTAAATTCGACGTTGATCAAATATTTATTTTTAGTCAACATGTTCTGTTAACTAAAGTTTACACTAATTATATAAAATAACTTTAGTTAATATTAATGCGTATTATATTTAAAACTATATGTAACATAATTATTAATTAAATGATAAGTTATTTTAATCATTATATATATTTTTAGCTTATAAAAAAAATAAAAATAAAAAGAAATAAGATTTTTTTTTATAAATTAAATAATGAACCCATGAATTTTGACTAAATATTTTCAAAAACAAAAACTTATTAAAAACAGTTTTAACATGTTTTTATTATTTTGTCAAAATTGGCACCTTTATTTTATTATTTTTTTTCTTTTCACCAACCATTTTTTACCTATAAATACATGGCTCCTCATTCATTTTTCTTGCCAAATACAAAAACTTAAGTTATTCTCTCAAAACCTTGAAGAAAATTTGAGGTACTTTCTATTTTTATTAATTTTTTTCAATATTGTCATTTATATTTATATTTATTGTATATTCTTTGTAAAATTCGAAATTAATTATGTTTATATGTTATAATTAGTATTATAAGTGTTATGATGCATAAAAATAATTTTGATAATTTATGGAATATTATTTATAATTAAATACGAATTATGTAGTGTTTAAACGTAAAAACAATGTAAAATTCGTAATAAATACTTTTAACCAAAAATAAAATATATATAATTTTTTTCTGAGTTTTTAAAACTTATATAGATCTGAAAAAATTATAAAAACAATTACTTGGGTCAAATTGGTATTTATTATATAATTAAACTCTATTATTATGTAATTCAAAGGTAAATTAAGAATAAATATAAAAAAATAAAAAAATATTTTTTTAAATATTTTTCTACAGGTTATTAGACTGATATAAATTTATAAAAATTATAAAAATAATTATTTGGGTTTATTTATTAATTATGTAGAATTAAAATTGTTTTGTGAATACATTAAGGGTAAAAACAAAAATAAATATAAAAATATAATAAAAACGTTTTCTTAAATTTTTCTACTAATCTATATGATTAACTAAGACTATAAAAATTATGTATGCAATTTTTAGATATTTAATTTATTATTTAGACATTTTTGAATAATGTTCGATTAATAAAACACTATTATTTTTGAAGTAATTTAGGTATTTATTTAAAGGTAATTATATTTAATATATATAAGACATACTAAGGTATAATAACTAAATATTAAATAAAACTTAGGTTATATTATCACATATATAATTATTAAGTACATTAATAATTCGTTGTGTGTATACACCTAAAGTGAAGGTTAATCAAAGATAATGTATAATTCATGTGAACTTCATCGCTACTCACGGTCGTAAGTGAATGATGTCTAGGTTGCCATTTATGGGTAAGCTTGTGGATCTCGAATGCCATGACTTAGATTCTGGTCAAGAATCCTGGGCCCCCGGTTATCACACCCCCAGTTAGGGCCTGGGCGAAATGTGATTCAATATCATAATACATACCAACAAATTATAAAATGAGAACAAATACTATATGAATAAAACCAAATTTGCAGCGGAAGGATTAATAATGTCGTTACAAGAATTATAAATTGTTCAAATGCAGAAAAGTAAATATGCGATAAGTCTTGATCCTAGCCAAGTAAGTCATCACATAAGCAGTAGATATAGAGGTCCTGATCATTCAGTACCTGAGACAAACATGCTAAAAGTGTCAACCAAAAAGGTTGAGTGAAATTCATAGGTTTAACAAATATGATTGACCGTTTGTTCTTAGACCACAAGATTTGTTATAAAAGTAGATCACACAGATCCAAAAGTAGTACTGATTCGTGATATTTTAGACTAAACGTTTGTTTTGTTGCCCCGATGATAAGTTGGCAGTACCTTATCACCATGTTTAAATCATTACTAAGTAATACAAAGACATCGCGGTCAAATGTATCGGGGACGTTACTCCCGATAGGCCTACCCCCAATAATTAAGAATGCCTTATCCTGAAAGCAGTTAAAAAATATCACTGTGGGGTCTTAGTAGCATAAGCTAGTCATAGTACAGTTTAGGTTCGTACTTGTGTCTAAGTTGTTTAAAGTATAAAAGCAGCATGTGTCTCACCCCAGTAAGTATAAAAAGTGCTATAGCAATAAGAGTGGGGCTATGAAAGTCACCTTAGTAATTCGGTGAGTGAAAGTATTCCTTAAATAGAAAGTATGGATGATCGAAGCACAGAGAAGTCAACCTAAGAATAAGTTGAGAATAGTTTAGATGTTTTGCCCGTATTATGATAAGTGTAAGTATTTTCTTTTATAGTAAGTTTAAAGAAGGTTTATCGTTTTGGAAAGGCTTTTCATACTAGACAAGCTTCCAATCTAACACTTTCAATTTAAAATGGCCTTTTCAGGTCATAGGTTTCTGAGCCACAGGATCCTTTAACTCGGTAATCCAAACTCTCCGCCTAGACTTTCGAGCGTCCATCCACTCGAGAAAGATCAAGATCTATACACATCTAATGTACCGTTCCAATACGTTTTTAGGTGCGTATAGAAATACAACACTTTATATACTTTACTTATAAGTGTTTAATATATATATATATATATATATATATATATTATATATATATAGTTTAAATTATGTTTTAGATCAATATAAGCACCAATAATTATCTAATGATGCTAACAAGTGTTTTATTGATTTCATAACAGTAAGTAACTTGTATAAAACATAATAAAAATTTTCTATACATTAATATTAAGTTTAGTGTATTAAATATTACTTTTTATAATTGTTTTAATAGTTAAAATGCAAATAAATAGGTAAACAAGTTTAACACCACATCTTATATTTTTCTTAGGTTCTACTGATCAAAATAAACTTAGGAAAATTTTATAAATTTTTGTTATGGTGTAAAAGTATTTATTGCTAATTTCTTTTTCGGTTTGCAATAAATCAAAGTTTATAAAGTAATAATTATTAAATCAACTAAATTAATTCAACCAATAATTTTTATGAGCTTATACTAGTATATTAAGCTTAGAAAAATTATTTTTATAATTATATTAATAGTTTAACTATTTAATTCAACTTTTGTATTGTTATTAGTTTAAATTCGAAATTAACTAGAAATATATATTCATTAATTCAAAAAAATAATTTTTATAACTTTCTTAATAGTTCCAAAGTAGTTTATATTAATTATTGTAGTCATAAAAATATTATACCATTTAGTTCTCTTTTTATTTTAAAAACACTGTTTTCGGCTACTGTAGCAAAACTAAAGAAAATACAAATTAATTATTTAAAATGACAATTAAATCAAACATTAATTTTTATAATTACTTGTATAACATATGTGATAAGCGAAAATTATAAAAACATATATATATAATCGTTTACTATTTATTTATTATATATCTATATATACCGAATATAAAAAAAATCAGTTTTTGATTTTTAATAAATATAAATTAGAATGTATAATTCATAAAAATAATTTTTATAGTCATTAGGATACTTAATACTAATTATCATGTATTTACATTATTTATTATAATTAATTTCGTATTTATTTGGTATTTAACATAAAACTAGCACAAAAATATGATAAAAACTAAATAAAAACTATAAAAATAATATAGAGAACTTACAAAAATAATTTTTGCAGAGGTTTGAGAGAGAATTCTTCAAGTTTTTGGTGTACAAAATTTGTGAACTAGGCTATGGTATTTATAGTTATAATTTTTGGTAAAGAGAAAATAAAAAAATACAAAAGTTTATATAAAAAAATAACTAGTGTCTTGAAAAAAAATTAAAAGTATTTATGGCCAGTCATGCCACCATTTCAAAATATAAATAAATAAAAGTAAAGTTAAAAGTAGGAATAAAATAAATAAAAGTGGATCTAGATCTAGTTTATACATAAAAAAATACTACTTTTTAAAAAAATATATATATATATATATATATATATATATATATATATATATATATATATATATATATATATATATATATATATATATATATATATATATATTTCATAGTTCTAAAAATGTTAACTAACTAAATTTCTATTTTTATTTAATTATTAAATACGAATTTTGATAAATATAAATATATATTCGGTATTTATAAAATTATAATTACTAAATGTGGTTTTTATTTAATTAAATTATTACTTTATAATTTTATTAGTTTTATATATGTTACTACATTTATATATACTTGTATTTATTAATTGTATAATATATTAACTAAATACAAAATTAATATAAGTATTTTATATGTAATCATGTTATGACATAAATTTTTTTTTATAAAAATTCTTACGCGTACGTTGTTGAATAAAATTTATTATTCGTTTAACGTTCGTTAATTTCGTATGTATATAACGACCTTTTATTAGTACTTAGAGTTTATTCATTATACTTAAATCTTTTGTTCGGGCATTATATAGATGGAAAAATGAGGGTCGTTATAGTACCTCCCCGTTAATGAAAACTTCGTCCCGAAGTTTTAAGTGGAGTTCCCGTCTGCTTCATCAACAGTTGGGAAGAGATGGGGGTATTTTCGTATCATTTGGTCATTGCGTTCCCAGGTATATTCGGGGCCTCTACGCGAATTCCAACGGACTTTAACAATAGGTATGTTGCTCTTACGAGTCTGTTTGACCTCTTCTTTCATAATCTCTATTGGTTCTTCGACAAAGTGCATTTGCTCATCAATGCGGATATCATCCAAAGGAATAACAAGAGTATCTTCGGCGAGACACTTTTTCAGATTTGAGACATGAAACACATCATGTACTTGACTTAGTTCAGCTGGAAGTTCTAATCGATACGCAACGGGACCGATTCTTTGAATAACTTTGAAAGGTCCAACATAACGCGGACTGAGTTTATTTCGTTTACCGAAGCGGATAACACCTTTCCAAGGAGATACTTTTAACATAACGTTATCTCCAACTTGGAATTCTAACGGTTTTCGGTGAGGGTCGGCATAACTCTTTTGTCGACTACGAGCGGTTTCTAAACGCTTCTTGATTTGCACGATCTTTTCGGAAGTTTCATGAATAAGTTCAGGACCAGTTAATTGTCTGTCCTCGAGTTCATCCCAACACAACGGAGATCTACATTTGCGACCGTATAAAGCTTCGAATGGTACAGCTTTAATACTAGAGTGATAGCTGTTGTTGTAAGAAAACTCGACTAAAGGTAGGTGTTTATCCCACCCTTTACCGAAATCGATAACACATGCTCGTAGCATATCCTCCAAAGTTTGGATAGTTCGTTCACTTTGACCGTCCGTTTGCGGATGATAAGCTGTACTCATGTCGAGTCGAGTTCCAAGAGACGCTTGCAAGGATTTCCAGAAATTGGAAGTAAATCGACTATCGCGATCCGAGATAATAGAAGTAGGGACACCATGACGAGTAACAATCTCTTTAACGTAGAGTCGAGCTAACTTTTCCATTCTGTCAGTCTCTTTGATTGGTATGAAATGTGCAGACTTAGTGAGACGATCAACTATGACCCAAATCTTATCATTGCCATTTGCAGTCTTAGGCAATTTTGTGATAAAGTCCATAGCTATACCATCCCACTTCCACTGTGGAATATCGGGTTGAGTTAGAAGACCAGAAGGCTTTTGGTGCTCAGCTTTGACTTTCGAACAAGTAAGACACTTACTCACATAAGTAGCAATGTCGCCTTTCATGTTGGGCCACCAGTAGAACTCTTTCACATCCTGATACATTTTACTAGAACCGGGATGAATAGAATACCTAGTCTTATGTGCTTCATCCAAGACTAGTTCACGGAGATTACCATAACGAGGAACCCAAATTCGATTACCAAAGTATCTTGTACCATTGGACTTAACTTGCAGTTGGTTTTCGAAATTTATAGGTCCTTCTCCTTCGATAAGTGTAGGTTTGATAGCTTCAACTTGAACTTCGCAGATTCGAGAGATGAGATTCGATTTGATCTTAAGATTCAAGGCAAGAACACGCCTAACTTCGTCCTTTCGACTTAGAGCATCGGCAACTACATTTGCCTTTCCCGGATGATACTTTAGTTCACAATCATAATCATTTAACAATTCGAGCCATCGTCTCTGTCTCATGTTTAGCTGTTTCTGATTAAAGACATGCTGAAGACTCTTATGGTCGGTGAATATCGTAAACTTAGTACCGTATAGATAATGTCGCCACATCTTCAGAGCGAATACCACAGCACCTAACTCCAAATCGTGTGTGGTGTAATTAACTTCATGTTTCTTTAATTGTCGGGAGGCATAAGCGATAACCTTCTTGCGTTGCATTAGAACACAACCGAACCCTTGTTTCGAGGCATCGCAGTAGACAACAAAATCGTCGGAACCTTCAGGTAAAGATAAGATCGGAGCAGTGGTCAACTTCTCTTTCAGAATCTTAAATGCAGACTCTTGTTCTTCGGACCACTCGAATTTCTTCCCTTTGTGAGTTAACTTGGTGAGAGGCTTTGCAAGAAGAGAAAAATCTTTAATAAATCTTCGGTAGTAACCGGCAAGTCCCAAAAATTGGCGAATATGCTTCACAGTCTTTGGCACTTCCCAATTCTGAACAGCGGTGATTTTAGCGGGATCGACATGTATTCCATTACTATCTACAACATGTCCAAGGAATTGTATGGTTCTAAGCCAAAACTCACACTTAGAAAATTTTGCGTAGAGTTTTTCTTTTCTTAAGAGTTCAAGAATCAATCGTAAATGTTGCTCATGTTCTTTCTCGCTTTTAGAATAGATCAAGATGTCGTCGATGAAAACAATAACGAATTTATCAAGGTAAGGCTTGCAAACACGGTTCATAAGATCCATAAATACGGCTGGAGCATTGGTTAAACCGAAAGGCATAACACAAAATTCGTAATGTCCGTATCGGGTGCGGAATGCAGTCTTAGGAATGTCAGACTCCTTGACTCTAAGCTGGTGATAACTGGATCTTAAATCAATCTTAGAATAAACGCTTGACCCTTGAAGTTGGTCGAATAGATCATCAATGCGAGGTAACGGGTAACGATTCTTTATGGTAAGCTTGTTGAGCTCTCGGTAATCAATACACATTCTCAATGTACCATCCTTCTTTTTGACAAATAAGATAGGAGCTCCCCACGGGGACGAACTTGGACGAATAAAACCTAGATCCAAAAGTTCTTGGAGTTGGTTAGAAAGTTCCTTCATTTCGGAAGGTGCTAAACGATACGGTGCTTTAGCAGTGGGTGCAGCACCTGGAGATAAATCGATTTGAAATTCAACTTGACGAGGCAGTGGAAGACCAGGGAGATTTTCGGGAAACACATCGGGAAAATCTTTAACAACCGGGACATTTTCAATACGCGTTTCTTCGAATTCGATCATTTTAACGTAAGCTAGTATGGCGGAGTAACCTTTCACAAGGTACTTACGGGCTTTAAGACATGAGATGATATTAAGATTGGAACAACTCCGTTTGCCTTGGATAATAAGAGTTTCTCCACTTCCTAACGGAATTTGTACGGTCTTATCGAAACACATGATGGCTGCTCTCAATGGACCTAACCAATCCATTCCAACCACTACATCGAAACTACCTAGCTCGACCGGCAAAAGGTCTATCTTGAATTCCTTATCGGCTAGAATTAGGTTGCAGTTTTTATATATTTTATCAACTTTCATTAACTTCCCATTAGCCACTTCTACTAATCGTCTGGTTTGTAGGGTTTGGGGCTTTTCAGTAAAAAGGGTGCAAAACTCATTTGACACATAACTCTTATCGGCTCCCGTATCAAATAAAATAGTGGCATAATAATTATTGACGAGGTACGTACCGGTAATGACCTCATCCTCATCACTGGCTTCTGCAGCAGTAATCACAAAAGCACGACCTTTGGCAGTAGCATTTGCTCCAGTAGCTGGAGTATCTTTCTTCTTTGGACAATTCGGGCTAATATGTCCCTTTTCACCACAAGTATAGCATGTTGGAGGAGCTCTAGCCGGAACAATGGCTCTATTCTGAGGTAGGGTTCTACAAGTCTTTGCAGCATGGCCTATCTTCTTACATATTGTACACACAGCAGTGCACTTTCCCGGATGATGCCTTTCACATTTAGAACAAAACGGACTAGTACCCTGATAACCAGGTCTCGTACCATTTCCCGGTTTCTTGTTAACATTTTGAGCTGAACCCTGAGATGGTTCAAATTTCCTCTTATTGTCACCGTTTTTAACTTCGACTTGTTTATTAACCGAAACTCTCCTACGTTTAGCCATCATTAAACTCTGTGCCATGTGGATCACAGCATCCACAGTAACCTTCTCAGCAAAAATCACATTCCCTTGAACATCCTCGGGTAGACCCTCGATATACCGCTCTATCCTGCGGGCTTCAGTTGGGAACATTTCGGGACATAAGGTAGAAAGCTCCAAAAAACGATTGGTATAGCTTTCGATATCGGTTCCTTTAACTCTGAGTTCCCAGTACTCAGCCTCGAGCTTTTGGACTTGACTTCTTGGGCAAAACTTAGTAATCATCATGCCTTTGATTTCATCCCATGGGGTAGTATTAGCATTATCTATTCCCACAGATTTGGCATGAGCAGTCCACCATGTCATAGCATTTCCAGTGAGTGAACTTGTGGAAAACTTCACTCGATCATTATCTCCGCAGTTACAGATACGGAAGATTGATTCTAGCTTTTCAAACCATCGGACCAGTTCTACGGCTTCTTCTTTTCCACTAAAAGTGGGTGGGTTACAGTTCTTAAAATCTTTATAGGAGCAAGTTTTAGAAGGAACATTATGATTGTTATTGTTATTGCCTTGGGCGGCCGCTAGCAGCAATTGAAATTGCTCAGTAGAAAGAGTGACATTTGGTATAAGATTGTTGTTGTTGTTGTTGTTACCACGAGTTGAGTGAGCCATTGATCTTCAATACATAAATACATTATTAGTTGAAGAATCAAGATGTTATAAGTTTACAATCATGATTTATAACGTTTGCACAACACACATAGGTGAATAAGACAATATGCTTAAATAAACACTTAACATTATTGGAAACGAGGCATTATATAAGCCTTTATTACACGAGTTTGGAATGGAAAAAGTTTAGGCATAAGCCTTTACATAGATGGGTAAATGGAAAATAGGAAAACAAAAGGTAGGTTTTAGTTCTTCTTTTTCTCGTTCTCAGCTTCCTTCATAAATTTCTCTATCTTTTCATTTTTCTCCTTTTGTTTCTCGTGGAGGTATTCAAAATTATCGTAGAGGTTAGTGATGCGGCTGTTGACAAAGTTGTTGTTGAAATCCTTGATAGCCAGTTGATGATTGATTCGGTTTTTCTCTATTTTCATCTTAGACTCAACTAGTTCTTGGAGGTAGGCAAGAGATTGCTTTCCCCAACGGGTATTCCGTTCTTCCTCAGTATTCACTTTCATTACTGTCTCCATTACTTTGTCCATGTTATTTTTCACAAGTTTTTCTAGTTTTTCAGTTTGAGAGTCGAAGGACTCTTTGATGATTTCTTTCAAGATTGTGTTTTCTTTTTCTAGGTTGTTTAGACGCATTTCTATCCGATCAACTTGGCGCCTACTATACTCTTTATTCTTATCACAACTTCGCTGAAGGTTGAGGATATCAGACTTCACCCTTACGTGTTCCATGTTATTACAAAATAATGGATCGGCTTCTCTAGTGGCGGCGGGTTCGGGTTGTTTTCTCTTTCGAGATGAGTTTTCAGATGATTCTTTAATAGGCTCTTCTTCAGGCTCATAACCTGAGAAGTCACTATCGTAGTTAGGGAGGTCTTGAAGAGCATTCCGTTTGGGAGTATTCATCGGTTGATGAGAGTCAGCAGTATTGGCATGATGTTTTCCTTTGCTTTCATTTCTCGGGGTTGGATAATATTCGGGAGACCCATGCGAGTTGTAACGAGTGTTCGGGCTATAGTTCATTGGTGGTGAAGGAGGACTATAAAGTGGGCTTCGAACTGATTTTTCGGTAGAAGATCCTTCAGTATCTTTCTCAGCTGGTTTGAAAAGAGTCATTTTGTTTATTTGATGATAGCTTGACATCCTAATATTAAGATAGAGATTTTGATTAGATTTTTAAGCTATGATTGTAAAGAATGAGAGGTAGGGTTGAACTCTTTGCTTTAACATTCTAAGGTAATCCTAAGTGTTTTAAAGTCTAAGGCAGGAAAGGTTATAGTTTCCTAGATTGCTAAGGTACCCTAGCTAACAAGTAAGGCACACATAAAATGCAATCCTGGTTCTCTATAACAGCCTGGTTATGCTCTGATACCAATCTATCACACCCCCAGTTAGGGCCTGGGCGAAATGTGATTCAATATCATAATACATACCAACAAATTATAAAATGAGAACAAATACTATATGAATAAAACCAAATTTGCAGCGGAAGGATTAATAATGTCGTTACAAGAATTATAAATTGTTCAAATGCAGAAAAGTAAATATGCGATAAGTCTTGATCCTAGCCAAGTAAGTCATCACATAAGCAGTAGATATAGAGGTCCTGATCATTCAGTACCTGAGACAAACATGCTAAAAGTGTCAACCAAAAAGGTTGAGTGAAATTCATAGGTTTAACAAATATGATTGACCGTTTGTTCTTAGACCACAAGATTTGTTATAAAAGTAGATCACACAGATCCAAAAGTAGTACTGATTCGTGATATTTTAGACTAAACGTTTGTTTTGTTGCCCCGATGATAAGTTGGCAGTACCTTATCACCATGTTTAAATCATTACTAAGTAATACAAAGACATCGCGGTCAAATGTATCGGGGACGTTACTCCCGATAGGCCTACCCCCAATAATTAAGAATGCCTTATCCTGAAAGCAGTTAAAAAATATCACTGTGGGGTCTTAGTAGCATAAGCTAGTCATAGTACAGTTTAGGTTCGTACTTGTGTCTAAGTTGTTTAAAGTATAAAAGCAGCATGTGTCTCACCCCAGTAAGTATAAAAAGTGCTATAGCAATAAGAGTGGGGCTATGAAAGTCACCTTAGTAATTCGGTGAGTGAAAGTATTCCTTAAATAGAAAGTATGGATGATCGAAGCACAGAGAAGTCAACCTAAGAATAAGTTGAGAATAGTTTAGATGTTTTGCCCGTATTATGATAAGTGTAAGTATTTTCTTTTATAGTAAGTTTAAAGAAGGTTTATCGTTTTGGAAAGGCTTTTCATACTAGACAAGCTTCCAATCTAACACTTTCAATTTAAAATGGCCTTTTCAGGTCATAGGTTTCTGAGCCACAGGATCCTTTAACTCGGTAATCCAAACTCTCCGCCTAGACTTTCGAGCGTCCATCCACTCGAGAAAGATCAAGATCTATACCCATCTAATATACCGTTCCAATACGTTTTTAGGTGAGTATAGAAATACAACACTTTATATACTTTACTTATAAGTGTTTAATATATATATATATATATTATATATATGTAAGGATACATATATATATATATATATATATATATATATATATATATATATATATATATATATATATATATATAGTTTAAATTATGTTTTAGATCAATATAAGCATCAATAATTATCTAATGATGCTAACAAGTGTTTTATTGATTTCATAACAGTAAGTAACTTGTATAAAACATAATAAAAATTTTCTATACATTAATATTAAGTTTAGTGTATTAAATATTACTTTTTATAATTGTTTTAATAGTTAAAATGCAAATAAATAGGTAAACAAGTTTAACACCACATCTTATATTTTTCTTAGGTTCTACTAATCAAAATAAACTTAGGAAAATTTTATAAATTTTTGTTATGGTGTAAAAGTATTTATTGCTAATTTCTTTTTCGGTTTGCAATAAATCAAAGTTTATAAAGTAATAATTATTAAATCAACTAAATTAATTCAACCAATAATTTTTGTGAGCTTATACTAGTATATTAAGCTTAGAAAAATTATTTTTATAATTATATTAATAGTTTAACTATTTAATTCAACTTTTGTATTGTTATTAGTTTAAATTCAAAATTAACTAGAAATATATATTCATTAATTCAAAAAAATAATTTTTATAACTTTTTTAATAGTTCCAAAGTAGTTTCTATTAATTATTGTAGTCATAAAAATATTATACCATTTAGTTCTCTTTTTATTTTAAAAACACTGTTTTCGGCTACTGTAGCAAAACTAAAGAAAATACAAATTAATTATTAAAATGACAATTAAATCAAACATTAATTTTTATAATTACTTGTATAACATATGTGATAAGCGAAAATTATAAAAACATATATATATAATCGTTTACTATTTATTTATTATATATCTATATATACCGAATATAAAAAAAATCAGTTTTTGATTTTTAATAAATATAAATTCGAATGTATAATTCATAAAAATAATTTTTATAGTCATTAGGATACTTAATACTAATTATCATGTATTTACATTATTTATTATAATTAATTTCGTATTTATTTGGTATTTAACATAAAACTAGCATAAAAATATGATAAAAACTAAATAAAAACTATAAAAATAATATAGAGAACTTACAAAAATAATTTTTGCAGAGGTTTGAGAGAGAATTCTTCAAGTTTTTGGTGTACAAAATTTGTGAACTAGGCTATGGTATTTATAGTTATAATTTTTGGTAAAGAGAAAATAAAAAAATACAAAAGTTTATATAAAAAAATAACTAGTGTCTTGAAAAAAAATTAAAAGTATTTATGGCCAGTCATGCCACCATTTCAAAATATAAATAAATAAAAGTAAAGTTAAAAGTAGGAATAAAATAAATAAAAGTGGATCTAGATCTAGTTTATACATAAAAAAATACTACTTTTAAATATATATATATATATATATATATATTTCATAGTTCTAAAAATGTTAACTAACTAAATTTCTATTTTTATTTAATTATTAAATACGAATTTTGATAAATATAAATATATATTCGGTATTTATAAAATTATAATTACTAAATGTGGTTTTTATTTAATTAAATTATTACTTTATAATTTTATTAGTTTTATATATGTTACTACATTTATATATACTTGTATTTATTAATTGTATAATATATTAACTAAATACAAAATTAATATAAGTATTTTATATGTAATCATGTTATGACATAAATTTTTTTTTATAAAAATTCTTATGCGTACGTTGTTGAATAAAATTTATTATTCGTTTAACGTTCGTTAATTTCGTATGTATATAACGACCTTTTATTAGTACTTAGAGTTTATTCATTATACTTAAATCTTTTGTTCGGGCATTATATAGATGGAAAAATGAGGGTCGTTATACCGGTTATATCTGGTCATTCCTGACTTATTTGATAGTAACGAAGTTTGAGTAAAGTTATACAACGTCTTGCTAAAGATTAACCCAAACTTTCTAAAATTGGAAAATTACTATAAGTGAAAACTTTCCATAAATAGTAACCTTCTGAAAATGGAAATTCTTTAGTGAACCATTACTATCAATATAGTACTATATACTATTGTCTGTTAGGCAATGTCTGATCATACGTTCTATCTCTAGGTTAAGATCTCGGTCACGTCCTTCCGTTCAATTCTTTCGTGTGCTACTAACGTGAACTTCATAGCCCCACTTTTTACTGTTTCATAACTGTTTTATAACTTTTGGGGTGAGACACATGCTTGCTTTATAACTGTTTTACGCTTAGACACAAGTACTAAATTGTTAACTATGATGTCATGCTTTGATTCATGCTAAATCTCTACCGTAATATCGTCAATTGCTACGTTTAAATGCAAACTTAATTATTGTGAGTAGGCCTATTGAGAGTAACGTCTCTAACTATTCGACCGTTGGTCTTTGGTTACATAATAATGATTCCATGACACTGATAGTAAAAGGTGTCATAGGGTAAACTTGTTTAGTAGCGATATTACAAAATGCAGCAACACTTTTAGATTGATATTTCTATATCAATCAACTTTAAATTAAATCTTGTGGTCGAAAACTTTGGATATTATTTATAAACCTATGAATTTCACTCAACCTTTTGGTTGACACTTTAAGCGTGTTTTGTCTCAGGTGATGATTGAGCTAGCTTCTACTTGCTACTAGATGATTGATGTATGCTTTGCTGCTTGCATGGAGCCCATCATTCATATTTATCATTTTGTTTAAGACATTTTCCATTTACTGTACTCTTATGATGTAAAACTTTGAATAATGCTTCCGCTGTTTATTTAATAAATAAAACGTCTCATTTAGAGTCGTTCTCGCTTATACAACTGTGTTATGATATGATTGGTCACAATTACCCCTGGTCCATTTTGGGGGTGTGACAGATTGGTATCAGAGCAGGTTGTTGTAGAGAACCAGGATTGCATTTTATGTGTGCCTTATACAATTAGGTACCTTAGCAATGTAGGACTACAACTTTCCTTGACTATAGTGCCTTTAATTGTTGCCTTAAACTGTTAAATGCTACACTATACTTTAGAAACTTTACTTATCTTAGAATGCCGAGCCAACCTAAGAACTCTGCTCACTTTCCTAAGTACTATTCAATTCCGCCACCACATTTAAATGCGACGACATTCCTATGTCATCTATCATAGTTTTGTGTATTACATATGTATTACATGAAATGTTATCCATGATTTTTGAAACTCCTATATTTGTTACTATTTATACTCAAACGTATATAACCTCCTTGTTATATGACGTACCTATATGCTTTATGCCTTTATGCATCGGTTTGTGAACCGGAAAATGTCATTGAGTTATCTCAAAGACATTATAATGTCATCACTACTCATATTCATTACTTTTAAATCTTTGATTTCTCGTTATTTTTTTATCATTGAATTTTCTTGACGGATGGCGTCTACGAAACTCTAGAATAGATGGGTTTGGATTATCGATTTAAAGGATCCTATAGCTCAAGCCGTAGACCTGAATAGGCCATTACGAATTGAAAGTCTTTAATCGAAAGATTATCAGATTACATACTTATCATTTTATGATCTCGACACGTCATACTACTATTATTGGAGTATAGACACATCATATCTTATTATATCTTATCATATCTATCTTAATAGACTTTGTCTAACACTTTTTCTAAATTTCCTCCGTAAATTACGGAAATCTTTTTGCTATATATACATATATCAAGAAGACAAATATATCATTCAATATTCAACACTCATCTCATAACAAAAACCCTTATTCCGATCAGATAATATGGATTTCTCACATGATTCCTCGAACTCCTCGAGCTCCAATGGCAGTGTAACCGGAATGAACCAACCAATTAGTCATCATCTATTTTGGATGAATTGGGGATGGGTTCATAGTAAACTTAATCAATGGAGACAAGAAGAAGGTGATCCCTTCCATCAACCAAATTCACCTCTTAGTGAAGAACCAGAAGCACTTACCGGCGAACCCGTTCGGAACACTATTTTCACCCTCATTTCCAGGGTATCCAGTCACGAATATATAATATCTAAAATTCTAGATCATATTCATCCACTTGTCCGAACCGCCAATCACCCCGGAATAATAGAAAAAGTTAATGAGCTTCGCGCTCGAGTGGTGGCTCTGGAGAATATGGTGCGAACCCTACGAGCACCAGCAGCAGCACCAGCATCACCACCAGTACCAACAGCATCACCACCAACAACATCAGCTTCACCAATAACAAACACCATAATCTGTACCTCGGATATCAACATCATACGCCCCATAGATACCAAGGAATATTAGTAATAATGAGTTAAGATGTATTGACTCTTTCTTCCTGAAAATTATATATGTATACTTTATATATATATATATATATATATATATATATATATATATATATATATATATATATATATATATATATATATATATATATATATATATGGTTTGGAACAATAATAAATCTTTTCGTATTAAGCTATTATTTGTGAATCTTAAATAGTATGTACTACTTGATTAATTCATATCACTAATATGCTATGATATACATTCCTCGTTAATCACTGCTTCATCACAATAAACTCCATTTCATAATAAACTAAGTGTATTATTCAAATACATGTTTGGTTTTACACTTTCATTTTCGATGTACTCAAAACTCTTTAGAAAACATCATTCGTGCCTTGTGAATTTCACAAGAATTCCACGAGCATCAACATCATATACCGAGGTATATCAATAACAATGAACGATGGAGTATTGATTCATAACTTCATTAAAGAAAAATTCTGCGATGATTATGTAATCTCTCAAGTTTTGAAGATTATTTATTCTCGCTTCAACCGCAAATCAAATGATTTTAATAGTATATTAACTCATTAAATCTATATTATACGTGAAGAATACATATATGAACGTATATCTTTATAAAGATTGTAATTAACAATCCTTTTGTACAAACTGTTAATTGTGAAAATATTTTAACGGGTAGGTAAAACCCGAGAAATATTTATATCTCACATCAATATCTTACATTGTACATTCTTCAAATTCTGATTCAATAATTAGTAACTATACTACTTACATCCACATATGTATCCGTTCACTAAAGAACAACCATTTTCATACAAATTTAATTACCTATTCTGATTTGGACATATCGGAATCTAAGTAAAGCTTTAGCAAGTGTAATCTTCCTAAAGATCACTACATTCATGAATTATATTCATTTGTATTCTATGATGAATTATCACATCAAACCACCGAAATTATTGTTCATTACTTTTGAAATCAACAACGCCTATTCATCAACCATTAGATCCATTGACGATTACAATCAGCGTTTAATCATCTAAAAATGAAATTTCTTGAAACCATCTCGGATTGATAACCGATGAATCAAATATGGCTGCATTAAATGCTGAGAAAACAGCAAAATTGTAGATGGTCTCAATGGCCAAAAGTTTGATAATAAAGAATGGTACGTTGGAAAAGCTCAAAAGAAAATTTGGAACTGAAAAACGGATTGAGCTAACCATGGAGGAGACCAAGGACAAATACAAGGACCAAACCCTATATTCAAAGAATCCAAGTAATTCTGGATCCGATGAAATCTTTAGAGAATATCTTGCTCCGAAGTTATGTTAAAAGCTTGCGGAAAATTTTTCTTCATCAACCTTCGAACTTAGAAATTCCAAAATGTCGTTATAAATATCCTCCATATTTCTGAAGATACATTCATAACTACTCTTGTCCGAAATTATTTATCACTTCGCACTCTCTGTGTTACATAATAAAGGAAACTGTTTTAGTTTCTATATTTCTATAACATACAAGTTTAAATTTTGAATGATTTGAGGTAGTGTTGGAAATTGAAGCATGAGTTAGTATAATATAATGATGTCAGGCCAACGTGATTATATTACAGTAAGTCATGCTAAATTTTTAACGGAAGATGATGATTCATAGACTTTATAATCATCATTTGCCATGTTACATGACTTTTACATTCTACTTAACCTCTGAACATATCAAGAACATATATTCTTGATAGTTCTATCCTTAGTAATTCTAGTAATTTGACAAATCAAATTGTGCTATTACCTTTACTTCTGCTTTGTATATTATGATCATTTGAAACTCCATACCTACGAATTCTAGACCATTATTCGCTTGACTTGAAGTCGGGAAGGAAAAACAAGAGCATAGAGCTCCGACATATAAGGGAAAATATAAAGCCCGATAACAACACGGAAATTACAAACCGTGTATATCAATGCGTATAGCAACATAAAGACACGGGAGAATTAAAAACACTATAACCCCAAGGTAATTGTAGAAGTAAACAGATTCCTCTGGGGGTAAATGAAAAAGAAGAATGATAGAAATGATAGTCAGAAAAATATCCAGGATAAGAACTGGATGGAGCATTTTCACAATCTTTGGAAGTATGAATCGAGAAAGAAAGTATAGAAGTGGTGAAGATAATGAAACAAAAGAAGTTAATTTATAGCAAAATTCTAGACACAACAATCAAGGCAATTTTAATTTCCTTAATTACCGGAGAATCAAATCTTATACAGATTATAAAGATTTACTTTAAATCCCTTGAATTCCAGAAATCGCCTTTAATTATGTCAAAAGTTAAGGCAAACTGATATTTCCTTATTTCAAACTTTTAAGATAACTTCATTTATACTCTTCCTATAATCGAACCGTTCTATCCATATTACCCAATGTTGATAAAACAATATTTTCAACTCATATTCATCATTCTTGTTGTAAAGAATGACAATCTCTATCAAATTTCACGACTATGATTTTCATGAACTCCTTTCTATTTTGTCTACCCTAGCGTGGTGGCATAAACGCTCAAGGTTTAAATGAGCTCGATATTATTCATAACACATTTTATATATCCAATTTACTGAAATGACTTGTATAACATCATCATTTTGAATGATCTCCACATTAATAATAAAATGCACTTCGTAGAAGAACTTGTAGAAATTATGGTTTGTATGATTTTAATTCTTGAAACAGAACAATATTCTATCCGTTGGAATTCACGCAAGGCCCCGAGCATACCTGGGAACGTGAAAACCAAATAAAACGTAAATATCCTCGTCTATGTACGAACAACACCGATTAATGGCAACAACTAAATTTCGGGACGAAATTTCTTTTAACGGGTAGGTACTATAACAACCCTCATATTTCAATACCTGAATTGACTAATTTGACTATAGGGTTGTTATCCATACGTAATATATAATTAAATTCGACGTTGATCAAATATTTATTTTTAATCGACATGTTCTGTTAACTAAAGTTTACACTAATTATATAAAATAACTTTAGTTAATATTAATGCGTATTATATTTAAAACTATATGTAACATAATTATTAATTAAATGATAAGTTATTTTAATCATTATATATATTTTTAGCTTATAAAAAAATAAAAATAAAAAGAAATAAGATTTTTTTTTATAAATTAAATAATGAGCCCATGAATTTTGACTAAATATTTTCAAAAAAAAAACTTATTAAAAACATTTTTAACATGTTTTTATTATTTTGTCAAAATTGGCACCTTTATTTTATTATTTTTTTTTCTTTTCACCAACCATTTTTTACCTATAAATATATGGCTCCTCATTCATTTTTCTTGCCAAATACAAAAACTTAAGTTATTCTCTCAAAACCTTGAAGAAAATTTGAGGTACTTTCTATTTTTATTAATTTTTTTCAATATTGTCATTTATATTTATATTTATTGTATATTCTTTGTAAAATTCGAAATTAATTATATTTATATGTTATAATTAGTATTACGAAAGCTCTAATCAAATTCATCTAAAAAAAATGGAATAAGACGGGAGCTCTAAAATCAATAGTTGAGCTGAGCACGAATTTCATTTGTATTTGAGCGTAAAAGCAGCTGCTTTGAAGGTTGGAAACCTACTGGTTCTAGAGATGTCGGTAAAGTGTTATTATGCATAAAAATAATTTTGATAATTTATGGAATATTATTTATAATTAAATACGAATTATGTAGTGTTTAAACGTAAAAACAATGTAAAATTCGTAATAAATACTTTTAACCAAAAATAAAATATATATAATTTTTTTCTGAGTTTTTAAAACTTATATAGATCTGAAAAAATTTTAAAAATAATTACTTGGGTCGAATTGGTATTTATTATATAATTAAACTCTATTATTATGTAATTCGAAGGTAAATTAAGAATAAATATAAAATAATAAAAAAATATTTTTTTTAAATATTTTTCTACAGGTTATTAGACTGATAGAAACTTATAAAAATTATAAAAATAATTATTTGGGTTTATTTAGTAATTATATAGAATTAAAATTATTTTGTGAATACATTAAGGGTAAAAACAAAAATAAATATAAAAATATAATAAAAACGTTTTCTTAAATTTTTCTACTAATCTATATGATTAACTAAGACTATAAAAATTATGTATGCAATTTTTAGATATTTAATTTATTATTTAGACATTTTTGAATAATGTTCGATTAATAAAACACTATTATTTTTGAAGTAATTTAGGTATTTATTTAAAGGTAATTATATTTAATATATATAAGACATACTAAGGTATAATAACTAAATATTAAATAAAACTTACGTTATATTATCACATATATAATTATTAAGTACATTAATAATTCGTTGTGTGTATACACCTAAAGTGAAGGTTAATCAAAGATAATGTATAATTCATGTGAACTTCATCGCTACTCACGGTCGTAAGTGAATGATGTCTAGGTTGCCATTTATGGGTAAGCTTGTGGATCTCGAATGCCATGACTTAGATTCTGGTCAAGAATCCTGGGCCCCCGGTTATATCTGGTCATTCCTGACTTATTTGATAGCAACGAAGTTTGAGTAAAGTTATACAACGTCTTGCTAAAGATTAACCCGAACTTTCTAAAATTGGAAAATTACTATAAGTGGAAACTTTCCATAAATAGTAACCTTCTGAAAATGGAAATTCTTTAGTGAACCATTACTATCAATATAGTACTATATACTTTTGTCTGTTAGGCAATGTCTGATCATACGTTCTATCTCTAGGTTGAGATCTCGGTCACGTCCTTCCGTTCAATTCTTTCGTGTGCTACTAAGGTGAACTTCATAGCCCCACTTTTTACTGTTTCATAACTGTTTTATAACTTTTGGGGTGAGACACATGCTTGCTTTATAACTGTTTTACGCTTAGACACAAGTACTAAATTGTTAACTATGCTGTCATGCTTTGATTCATGCTAAATCCCTACCGTAATATCGTCAATTGCTACGTTTAAATGCAAACTTAATTATTGTGAGTAGGCCTATTGAGAGTAACGTATCTAACCATTCGACCGTTGGTCTTTGGTTACATAATAATGATTCCACGACACTGACAGTACAAGGTGTCATAGGGTAAACTTGTTTAGTAGCGATATTACAAAATGCAGCAACACTTTTAGATTGATATTTCTATATCAATCAACTTTAAATTAAATCTTGTGGTCTAAAACTTTGGATATTATTTATAAACCTATGAATTTCACTCAACCTTTTGGTTGACACTTTAAGCGTGTTTTGTCTCAGGTGATGATTGAGCTAGCTGCTACTTGCTACTAGATGATTGATGTATGCTTTGCTGCTTGCATGGAGCCCATCATTCATATTTATCATTTTGTTTAAGACATTTTCCATTTACTGTACTCTTATGATGTAAAACTTTGAATAATGCTTTCGCTGTTTATTTAATAAATAAAACGTCTCATTTAGAGTCGTTCTCGCTTATACAACTGTGTTATGATATGATTGGTCACAATTACCCCTGGTCCATTTTGGGGGTGTGACATATTACCTACCCGTTAAAAAAATTTTCACAATTAATATTTTGTACAAAAGAAGTTTATTACAGTCTTTATGAAAATATATGTGTATATTTTCTATAGATGTAATATAGATTTAATGAGTTAATATTAAATTAAACTCATTTGTTTTATGGTTGGAACTAGAATTGAGTAATCCCTAAAACTTTATAAATTGCATAAGTATTTCTTTAATAATATTGAAATTATGAATCATTACTTTGTTATTTGTTGGTTTTCGTGAAATTCTTGTGAACTTCACAAGGTACTAATGATGTTATTTGAAAAGTTTCGAGTACATCGATGATGAAAGTGTAAAATCAAACATATATTCAAATAATACACTTGATTTATTATGAATTGGATTTTTATTGAATTGAGACAGAGATTGTAATTAACGATGGTTAAGTTGCGGACGAAGGACGTACATCATTGCATATTTGTAATATGAATTAACTGAGTAGTTAAGATTCACACATAATAGCTTAGTACGGGAAGATTTATTATGGTTTAAAAATTTATACATATAAAATATACATATAAATCTTTCGATTGGAAATGAGTTAATACTTCATAACTCGTTGATACAATATATTTTTTGTTGATTCGTAATGATGTCCACAATGATTCTTGAACTGACAGAGTTTGCGATGTTACAGGTGATGTTGATTCTGACGATACTGACGGCACTGACTGTGTTGATGATGCTACGGTCCTGTTGATGCTGTTGGTAAAACAATTCTAGCTTGTAAATTGTACACCATTTTCGATCAAAGTTTCTACTCTACCATCTCCGTTCACTCATCCAATTTACGGTCAGAATTAAATAATCTCTAAGATTTTGGAGATTACATAACTGCCGCAGAGATATCTCTTCAATGAAGTTTATGAATTAATACTTCATCATTTGTTGTTGTTGATATTCCTGGATATTTACAGGGCGTATGACGTTGATGTTTGAGATACAGATTGTGATGTTGCGGTGTGGGATGTGGATGTTGTTGTTGGTGGTGGTGATGGTACTGTTGGTGTTGCTGATGGTGGTACTGTTTATGCTGCTGGTGCTGCTGCTGGTGTTTGTAACCTTTGCACCATATTCTCCAAAGCCACTACCCGAGCGCGAAGCTCGTTGACTTCTTCTATTACACCGGGGTGATTGTCGGTTCGGACGAGCGGATAAATAAAATCTAGAATGTGGTGTAGTATGTAATCGTGACGAGATACTCTAGAAATAAGAGAGAAAATGGTGTTTCGGATAGGTTCGCCGGTAAGTGCTTCAGGTTCTTCGCCAAGAGGGCAATGTGGTCGATGGAAGGGATCACCTTCTTCTTGTCTCCAATGATTAAGGAGGCTACGAACCTATCCCCAATTCATCCAGAATAGATGATGACTAATTGGTTGATCCATTCCGGTCACACTACTTTCGGAACTTGAGTGGGATTCCATTTCGGAATTCGAGGGACTTGAACTAATGACGAATTCCATTTCGTACGATTGAATAAAGAATTTTTCGATATGAGATGATTTTCCGGATATCGGGTGGTATTCTAATTATATAGAGCAAAAGGTTTCGTAGATTACGGAGGAATTTACGGAATATGTCAGGCAAAGTTTACATTAACAGATACGCTAAGATATGAATTAGCAGATACGCTAAGATATGAATTTTGTCTATACACTATTCATGCAATCAATGCAATAAGATGTGTCTAGACTAAAAATGATAAGCAGGTAATATCTGACAAAAATGATGAGCAAAACTTTTGACATGCAGACACGGTCGAAGTCCAGACTCACTAATGCATCCTAACGACTATCAGTTAGACACACTAATGCAGACCTGGTTCGCTAAGACCACCGCTCTGATACCAACTAAAAGGACCCGTTCATATACATTATAAACGATTCACAATAGTTGATTACATCGCGAGGTATTTGACCTCTATATGATACAATTTACAAACATTGCATTCGTTTTTAAAAGACAAACTTTCTTTACAACGAAAGTTGACGGCATGCACACCATTTCATAATACATCCAACTATAATTGGCTTAATAATAATCTTGATGAACTCAATGACTCGAATGCAACGTCTTTCAAAATATGCCATGAATGACTCCAAGTAATATCCTTAAAATGAGCTAATGCACAGCGGAAGATTTCTTTAATACCTGAGAATAAACATGCTTTAAAGTGTCAACCAAAAGGTTGGTGAGTTCATAGGTTTATCATAACAATCATTTCAATATATTAATAGACCACAAGATTTTCGTTTATAAATATATGTACACTCGCAAGTGTATAAAAGTATTCTATAAGTTGTAGGCACCCGGTAACAAGCCTTAACATTCATGTTTTACCCTCTGAAGTACACCAGATCAGGTGTGTTTAAAATAACCTCGAAGTACTAAAGCATCCCATAGTCAGGATGGGGTTTGTCAGGCCCAATAAATCTATCTTTAGGATTCGCGCCTACCGTACATAGACAAGTAGTTTAATGTTACCAAGCTAAGGGTATATTTCTGGTTTAAACCCACGTAGAATTAGTTTCAGTACTTGTGCCTATTTCATAAAACATTTATAAAAACAGCGCATGTATTCTCAGTCCCAAAAATATATATAAAAGGGATCAAATGAAACTCACAATACTGTATTTCGTAGTAAAAATACATATAACGTCATTTAACAAGTGCAAGGTTGGCCTCGGATTCACGAACGTATCAATATTGAGATTCAATATTGCAGGAAAGTACGTAGACGCAACGGAGATGATAAACACTAGATTGACCTCACAAGCATACCCATGAACCATATCCATCACCTCCATAGCTATAACCCATAATTTCCTTAGCTTCGACTCATTCAAAAAAAACTATTTTGAAATCACTCGGACAGCACTCCGTCGTAATATTTTATGTATACTAATAATATCTTGAAATAATACAGAACAAATATATATATATATATATATATATATATATATATATATATATATATATATATATATATATATATATATATATATCAATCGATTGAGAGAGTTTAGAGAAATATATTTTCAAGTTTCTATGAAATAATGAAACCTATTGAATTCTATTTATAATAGATTTTTGAATTATTAAAGTGAATTATTAAAGTATGAATTATTAAAGTATGAATTATTAAAGTGAATTATTAAAGCATGAATTATTAAAGTGAATTATTAAAGTTAAAGTAAAGTAAAGGTAAAGTAAAGGTAAAGTTAAAGTTAAAGTATAGTAAAAGTATAAAAACTATGTATGTATAATACGCGTATAAATATATATAACATTAATTTAAATCGTTATATATATTTAATGAAATAAAATATAAATATCGTTATATTTATTATACTGGTTAAGTAATGAGTTGTCAAAAGTGATTCTAGATATTTATAAAAGTTATATACGTTTTAATAATACAGTTCTTTTTAAACTGAAAACGTCTTTGTACGTTTGAAAATAGATTAATAGAATATTATGGAAACCAATTCTCCACTAACTTTTGTCTAACTTTCGTAAATGATACTTTTTGTTTTTATATATAAATAGCTTTACAAATTATTCTGAATATCGTTAAGAGGAATAGATTTTCTCAAATCATAGTGGACCTCTCAACAGAGACTTATTAATATTCTCAAGTTATAATATATATATATATACATATACATATCTATTTATATATAACGGTTCGTGAATCTTCGAAATTTGGTCGAGGTTATAATGAATGTATGAACACAGTTTAAAATTCTTGAGATTTAACTTAACAAACTTTGCTTATCGTGTCAGAATAATATAAAGATTAAAGTTTAAATTTGGTCGGAAATTTCCGGGTCGTCACACGTTACAAGCGTATTGTATGAATGAGCATAAAACGTGGGCGTTTAAAGAAGCTTGAGAATTTTTGAGCAACAAACCGACGTGGCTTACGCCTCCTGCGGTTGGTGGAGCTGTTATTGGTAGAGGTTTGCATGATGAGGATGAAGAAGAAACGGTCCGTACGATTGATATCGCGGACGACCGAGCTGATGCGCTTTTAGGTGATGATCCGATGGCCCATTGGAAAGAATTGAACAAGGAAAGCGTCTAGGAGTTCTGTATCTTCTGATGCCACGACCAGCTCTCGTGGAACAAACTCTTCAAAATTTGAGGAGTTTGTTGATTAAGTTAACACATACATGAACGAAGTTGTACAAAAAAAAAGCTTGTACAAATGGACACAATAACTACAGCGGAACGTAAAATCCGCACTAGAAGCTACAAAATTTATTGCATCAATTGAAAGTTTAAACATCACAAACCCGACGAAAAAGAAACGTGTTCAGAAGATGAAGAAAAAATTGCTCAAGGAATACGGTGACTTAATCCAACTTTCTGACGAGTAGTTTATTTATATTAATGTATTTTCACTTTTTTAGAACTTTTCAAGAATAAAGTAAATTTAGTAATTTTTAGTTATTGTAGTTTTTTTATATTGAGGACTTTTATTTAATGTAATCGTATTATTAATTTAATTTGTTTTGAAAGTTACAAAATAATACAGTAATCTAACTAATTAAATAAAATGAAACTAAAATAAACTATACATTTAAAAAAATGAAAAAGAAATTAAAAATACCCACCCCTACCCCCAACACGCCCCTCAGCAGATGGCAATAGATGTCCGATTCATCTGGTATCCATCTGATCCAATCCAATAAGATTGATATGGATGATCTAAATGGATGATAAATGGATATGGATATGGATATAGAAATGGATACGGATGATGTGATAATTTATCATCCATGGATGTATCTATTTACCACCGGAAATACTTATATACATATAAATATATACATAATTACTTAAATATATGCATATATTTTTAAATATCCTTATGTGTGTAAACTATAAACAATTAAATTATTATCAAAAATATAGATTGTGAATATACAACTATGTAAATAATATTAAACTCATATATCTTACATGTATTATACATATTTGTCAAAAATATTATGATGATTTCATTTCATAATAGAAAATGTTTTAGAAAAAACTTAACATCAACGGATACCCGATAACCCACTTAATCCAACGGATATAGATATGAATGGATAAATTATATTTAAATAGATATGGATATGAATATGAATTTTAAAAAATTAAATGGATATTGATATGAATATAGGCGCACAAGGTCCATTGCCATCTCTAGTGTCAATCATTATTTATCAGTTTACTAGTACGCCTAGGGGTGTTCATCGGTTCGGTTTTTGGTTTTTTTTGGTTTATTGGGTTCGATTTTTTCAATTTTGAAACTTATAAAATCAAAACCAAAAACCAAACCGAAACCCAATTTAAATATCAAAACCATAACTAAAACCGAACCGAAAACCGAATTTTATTTCGGTTTGGTTTTGGTTAAAACCGAAAATCACTAAAAATAAAAATCCTAACAAGAATAAACTTACATATAAATTAAGAATAACGGTTGTGAAATTAATTTAAGTATATAGAATATATAACATGTTTATTGTTTAATAAAAATGTAATAATACGTTAAATATAATATAAATATATAAAAATTATAATTATAAATATGTTTTAAAATGTTATTAATTTGAATTCGGTTTTCGGTTAACCAAATTTAAAATTTTCAAAACCAAAAACCGAACCAAAAACCGAATTACGAATTCGGTTTCGGTTTCGATCGATCCGAAAACTGTTTAAAATATTCGGTTTGGCTTTTTTTAATTTGGATTCGATTCAATATTCGGTTTATTCGGTTTAAAACTAAATGGTGCACACCCTTAAATACGCCCACCAAACACTCCACCATACCCATCAACACTATTTTTTCCCATCATCTTTAAAATGGTCTAACCACTTACTATATTGGAGTATGAAATTAAACATGACCAGTAGTCCATTACCCGATGTTTTCGGATAATAGCTACCACCATATATAAAGTTCTTGGACAAATCCCATTTCTCATTCATAAACAGATGTACGGTACAAGTACTGATGAACCTATCTTACTACTTCATTTACCATTATTAAAAGAAATTTTTTAGGGGAGTGATTCGTACACCACTATAAATTATCCATACATCATTAAATATGTTTTAGGGAATTGTACAGTACAATATTGTATTGCACATTTTGTGATGTATGAATAATTTTAATGATGTACGAATCATCACCCAATTTTTTATTTAAATCCTAAAAATCAAAAGACCCTTTTCAACATAAACTGATCTAGACATACAAGTTTCATGACTCAAGTCCGTTGCATCCTGGTATAAAGTACATGTACCGTACAAGTTACCAAAGCACATACAACACAATTTCTGTTTCTATTTCTATTTCCACAACAATAATAAATAATAATAGAGGAGAAAATTAATGATATAAGCACATTTCATCTTCTTTCTCATAAATAACCATGGTCAGACTCTCTTTTTCAAGAATAAGCATAAATTTCGCCTAAAGTTAGGCGAATTAGGCGAAATTTTTGGTATCCAATTAAAACTCTCCACGTGTAAAAAAACTTCCGCCTAATTTTTTTTTTTTTTTTTAAACATTTTCAAACATTTCGCCTAACCTAACTTATTTAGGCGAATCAGGCGAAATGTTGTTTAGACGATTTAGGCGTAATGGTTTAATCAATCAAAACAAGCAACGGGTGTTTTATGTTTTCGCCTAACCAAACTTTTTTAAGCGAGTTAGGCGAAAAGTTAAAAAAACTTAAAAACACCATATACGGCCAACAACCACCGTGCTCCACCATCGTACTCACGTCCGTTTGGCCATTCTGGTACATCGAACTCACCACCAGCAAGAGCAAGAACGGGTAATTTTCTCAACTATCATACCATGTTTATTCAATTTCATTCGTGTTTATCACTTTGTGTGTTAAAAACCATTAGTATTGGATGATTGATATGTTTTTTATGCTCAAGTTTTATTTGTTTATGTTTATAAATAATGTGCACATGAGTGTTAATTCTTTGTAAAATAGTTTATGGATTGTGTATGTGTATTTTAGTTGAACGTATAGCAACATCACTCTGAAGTGAATGTCTGAATGATATGTATGAAGTGTTATCTTTTAAATGAGTGTTAATTCTTTTAAAGTTTTCGCCTAACTCGCCTAAAAGTTTGGTTAGACGAAAACATAAAATACACGTAGCTCGTTTTAATTGGTTAAAACATTACGCCTAAATCGCCTAAGCAACATTTCGCCTGATTCGCCAATGTTTGAAAATTTTGAAAAAAAATTATGCAGAAGTTTTTTGACACGTGGGGCGTTTTAATTGGATAGCAAGAATTACGCCTAATTCGCCTAACTTTAGGCGAAATTTATGCTTATTGCTGAAAAAGGGAGTCTTACCATGCTTATTTTCGAGAGAGAAGAAGAAAAGTGCTTGTACCAGTAATTTTCTCAATAATAAAGTAATAATTGTTAAAATTTAATTAAGAAAAAGAAGATTAATCAAGAAACATTAATACTATAAATGTTTTTTATTACAACCTCTGTCATTAAAGTGGTTCAAAGTATATTACGATGATTCAATGCCTACACATAACGTTTGGATCCAAACCCTAGATGGATATAATGCAGAAGTAGGTTTCAGACTTTCTGAAAAATCTTTATTTCTAAGTGTAGGCTGGAACAAGATATTTATTGATCTTAAATTGAAAGAAAATAATATACTATACTTTACTGCTATTGACAAAGGCAATTATGAATTGGTTATTTACTCAAGAGACATGATTCCAAAAAATTGGTTTAACATCACCAATAATTGGACTAACGTTATTGAGATTCAGCGAAGAATGTTTCAAATGGCTCCTTATAGAAAATTTCCTTCAGACATGGCATTTATTGATGATCTAAATCGAACTAAATTGGTATGTACTTTTCTATACTATTACGTAAAAATTTTACTACATTCTTTATTACCTACTTCAATTAGTAATTTATTCGGTCTTCAACATTACATTTGTTATTTTTTTTAGTAATTTAGATTAAAAGATAAGTATCTTTATTCTTTCTATTAAATTGATTATCAATACTTTAACATTGTTTGGGTAACAGACTCTGAAAAAGAACTGTATATCTGCATATAAAGCAAGGTCGACCCCCAAAGATCACGTTGTCATTCACTACAATGGATCCTATAAGAAAAAGTTAGGCATATCAGTGGTTGAAGGAAAGTTGATCATACGTGTAGGATGGCCAGACTTACTTACGTATCTAAATTTGAAAATACGTTAATATCAAATCGTATGCTTAGTGAAATGGATCCCCCGGATGTATTGCAAAAAGAAGTAATGTCTGGAATTGTAAAATTTTGATACCCCGCGGTAATGTGTTGGTAAGAATTCATTCTTTATCAATTCTAATTTATAAACTCAGCTTATTAAGGACTAAAGAATTTATCGCCTAGAATACTGTATAATAATGTTCTTACTTATTGAAATTATGTTGAATATTGTGCGTTATTTTAAATCTATGTAACTGTTTTGTTTTTTTAGCGTCTTCTAAACGAAATAATGCTACTTCCTGGTCTACGTAGTAATAAAAGAGTAACGTGCTACAATTTGGCTAAACGGAAGTACAAATGGAGGTTGAATCAAGAGAAGTCGAAGAAAAAACCAAACATTTGTGTGTCTTATGGATATACCCTTTTTCGAAAAGAGAATCGCCTAAAGCCTGGCACAAAATGTTTATTCAATTACCTCTATAAAGAGCGCGCTTTTTATCTATTTCATTTGTACAACAAAAGATAATTTAAATTTGTCGTATGAATATTTGTATGAACAAAAATTATCAACGTTTTGGTGATGTGTATTCTACATACTTTACAAATTCAACCCACCACAGTACTTACGATAATGACCATCTAATATTGTTATTTCATATACGTTATAAAATACTCTATAATGTTTGCGGACGAGTTCTCATGCAACGGACGAGCTCATAAATCTATCTAATTAGGTAATAAATCATAGAATCATTTTAAAATGTGAAACCTTAACTATTGCTCATAGGGGCTACATATAGCAAAACTCTTCAATCTTTACGCACAATTTTTTATAAATTTTAGAGACCAAGCGTGTGATATTGTCCCTAATAAATCATACAAAATCACATAAAACGCAAATTCCTTTTTGTATGGCTTAAAACTCAGCAGAAAGTTGTAGCCTTTAAAGTACTAATGTAACCATATTTCATTACAATCAAATGCCTTTTTGAACAAAATAAAAATAAAATTTACGTTCCCAAGCTTTTCATAGATAAAAAAAAAATGTCTTACTAAGATAAAGAAAAGATCAAAGTATGATGCTCCGTAATTACTAATTGTGGAATAATATAAGAAAGACCAAAGTTCATACATAACGTTCACCAGCATACATTCTCAAGGTTTTTATAGAATAGCAAAACCGAAACCTAGGCATAAACATAGTTTGCCATAAAACATGTTATTCAAAATGTTCCTAACAACGTTTGTCACGCGTTCTTGATCTCAAAGGGTTAGAACAAAAGGCGGTGCATCCTTTCGAGGTCCAGCAACAGTTCGATAAACATAAACCTTATTAGCAACATTGCTATCATCACAATCTTCATCTTGGATCACTTCAACATTCAACCTACTCATCTCTTCAGCCAACTTCTTACACCCATTCATAGTCACATTACAAGCCGACATCCACAATGAACGCATTGACTCATATCGACTCAAACCCGACAGCAAAGCAGAATCTCCAAACGGGCAATCTCGTATCTCCACTCTCTTCAGTTTCGGGCAGCCTTTCATCACATACTCCATCCCTAAATCACTAGTTCCTGCAAAAGCAACAGAAAGTGTCTCGAGGTTTTTTGCGTGTTTCCCGATGTACTCGAATGCCAAGTCGGTTAATAGGCCCGAAACAGAGAGACGTTGAAGGTTGGTGCAAGTTTTGACGATGGCACCGAATGCTTCGTCCATGGGCTCGTTTGTTAAGTAATCGGGTTCACGAGGGTTCATTATGCAAAGACGGAAGTGAGTGAAATTAGGGCAGTTTTGGGCAACGGTGATCACAGCAGCGTTTGTCATCCGTTTGCAGAAGTAGAGTATGTAGTGTAGCTTTGGGCAGCTGTCAGAGACGGAAACGAGACCGGACTCGGTTACACCGATTTGTTGGTCAAACGGGTCAACTGGGAAAACTCGGAGTTCTTCTAGTAACGGGCAGTATGATCCGACTGCTTCTAAACCCTTGTCCCCTACTGTATCAAGAACCTGCAAACAAGATCAATTTATAAGCAAATGAGAGTTTGAGATTGATGTTTTCAACCCGTTTACTTTTAAATGAGTTGATTTATATTACATTTTATGTTCTACAGTAGATAAGCTTTAAAGGAAACGGGTCAAGAGTCAAAAATCCCAAACCACCCCCCCCCCCCCCCCCCCCCCCCCCCCACCCCAAAAAAAACACCAAATTTACCTTTACGTAAGAGGTGGTCTTACTGAAATAATAAATTTTCATGGTGCTATTACTTTCCACTTGGTACCTATTCATACAGAGATACAAATTTGTATGTAAATGATGTTTCTGGTCATCCCAAAAGGCGGAGACAAGGGGATGCATGTGAATGCTTTGCATCCCCCAACTCTTCAAATAAGCGAAATATAGCGTGTTAAAAATTGTATATTAGTTGTCAATATCCCCAAATAATAAAACCAAACATCCCTTAAATATCTCATAGTTACGATGTATATATGAAAATTTTATGTTGATATTAAATTTTTGTGAAATGCATCCCCTATACGTGAATCCTGGCTTCGCCAACGTTGCGATATTTTCCCCCACAACCCATATTATTTAAAACCGCACATTTTTCTACCTATACGGAAGACGAATAAATTGCCAAAAAACACTTGCGAGATAAAGTAACTTACCCATAGGCGAGTTAGCTGTTTGCAGTGAGTAAGAATCTGTTCAAGTTCAATGGCCCCGAGACTTGCATAACTCAAATTCAAAAACGTAAGACGACCACACACAGGATACACAACTGGGAGATAAAGCAAAGTAGCATCCCAAAAACCCGAAAGTGTGTGTACATTTTTACATTTACTAAACGTGTTCTCAAGCTCGTCGATCGAACTAGACACAAGGTCTTCCGTGAATGTACCCGTACCAAGTTCGATTAAGTTTGGAGCAAGCACGAGAAGCTTTTTCAGTTGATCCAAGTTTATCTTTTGATTAACTTTTAAAACTCTTAACGATTTGCATCGAGATACAAGACTCTCTAAAAGCTTCAAAACTGACTTCACTATTCAAAGTTGCAAAATTGAGTACTTCTAACGTGGTTAAGTTATCTGGGAAGAAACTTAACCAATCACCACCAAGATCATCGATCCCATTCTCTTGTATGTCTAATTCTGTCAAGTTCCTACAATATTAAGTTTCCAAAGTCAAGCCAAAACACCATAAATATAAATAATAAATAATTTTTATTTATATAAAAGTCTTATGTACATTATGTGAATGTAAATGCATAGCCTAGTGGTTGACCCTAAACTCCATACGAAAGGTCGCAATTTCCGGATAATCACGTACATCACAGTTAAAAATACTTCGCCGCCCGAATAAGAAAACCTCCTAACCTTTTTTTTTCCATATGTACATTATGTGACTGTAAAGTTTAAATATAAGATTTATTATGAACAGTCAAATTGAAGTCACTTATGTTCAGCCAGCGATGCTTCAATAAGAGTCAAATTGAAGTCACTTATGTTCAGCCAGCGATGCCTCAATAAGACTCCATAACCAACTGCAAAGCACATTTTATTATGAAATCTCCATGTGAGACTCGAACTTGAGACCTCACAGACATCTAAAAAGGTGGTAACCACTCAGCTAAATGGAGATGATTAATATGATTTATTATTCATATTTTTATTCTTTGATAATAAGTGAAAATGAAGACACGCTCCAAGGACATTATGTGGATAGACACATTTGGTTTGATTTCAACTAAGACTATGAATAACAAAAGCACGGCATTGCCCATTTTGCAGCCAACACGCAATGAGTGCGGCCCTAGCAAGGAGTGCTGGTGGGCAAAAGGCTTGAGCGTGCTCGTTGGTTGCACGGGAAGGTTGAGCCGCGTGTTGGGCTTGTGTACGTTTTTTATTGCATGGTTACCAGAAATCTTTGACTCAATTCAAATATATGCAACGGATATAGACGATATATATGTTTATATACAATAAATAAAATAAAATAATCATAATAATAAATATATACAAGTTTGCCTATAAAATACATTCCATTTAACACATTTTCTACACAATCTCATCTATATTTTTTCCCAACCTTTTACTCTTCAAAATTTTATAAAACAACACTCAACAATAGCAAACCGAACTCAAACAATTGGTCATTTTATAATAACATTTTAACCGGTGCCGGCGAACCAAATACACCCGGCGCGTCATCTTCTAACCAATCTCGACCTTCACTTAGTTTTGCCAATTATACGACTAGCTCGTTCAATATGAACCAATAAGAAATTCAAAATCAAATCCATCAACTAGAAAAACTTCGAAAACTACAAGAAATTCAATAAGAACTCGGGTTAACCCCACAACGACCTTATAAACAAAGTCAAAACACCTTTAACTTGAGCCAACTAGAAACTCAACATCAAACCCAAAAAGAAATAGTACTAGAAACGCAAGAACAAACTGAACAAGCCGGTGGCGTGGTGAGAAAACGAACTCACCATCCAAAAGGCAAAGAAAAGGCACGTGAACCGTGCAACAAAAAAACTTGGAACGGATGAAGAAGTTTGGTTGGAAAAATGCTGGATTGATTCATACGGGGATCCGGTTACCAGAAACTCTCAACAACGAGGTTTTTTGTGGGGTACGGTAGCAAGCAAATTCGATGATAACAACAACGGATGGTTTCGAAATGAAGATGTGTTACCGGGAAAATGGAGTTATGTAGACAAGGGATATATGGCTTTTCAAGGATACTATGAAAGTGAAAAACGGAAATCAAGACGTATTGGGAAAAACGAACAAGACTTTTACGATGGTGCGCTACAAGCGTATTGTATAAATGAGCATAAAATGTGGGCGTTTAAAAAAGATTGAGAATTTTTTAGCAACAAACCGAAGTGGCTTACGCCTCCTGCGGTTTGTGGAGATGTTATTGGTAGAGGTTTGCATGATAAGGATGAAGAAGAGCGGTCCGTACGATTGATATCACGGACGATCGAGCTGATGCGCTTTTAGGTGATGATCTGATTCTAAGGCCCATTGGAAGGAATCGAGCAAGGAAAGCGTCTAGGAGTTTCATATCTTCCGATGCCACGACAAGCTCTCGTGGAACAAACTCTTCAAAATTTGAGGAGTTTGTTGATTAAGTTAACACACACACGAACGAAGTTGTACAAAAAAGCTTGTACAAATGGACACATTAACTATTACGGAACGTAAAAGCCACACTAAAAGCTACAAAATTTATCGCATCAATTGAAAGTTTAAACATCACCAACCCTAAGGAAAAGAAACGTGTTCAGAAGATGAAGGAAAAATTGCTCAAGGAGTACGGTGACTTGATCCAACTTTCCGACGAGGATGACGAGTAGTTTATTTATATTAATGTATTTTCACTTTTTAGAACTTTTCAAAAATAAAGTAAATTTAGGAATTTTTAGTTATTATAATTATTTATATTTATATTTAGGACTTTTATTTAATGTAATCCTATTATCAATTTAATTTGTTTTGATAATTACAAAATAATACATTAATCAAACTAATTAAACACACTAAAACTAAAATAAATTATACGTTAAGAAAAATGAAAAAAGAAATTAAAAATACCCCCCTACCCCCAACAACCCCACACAACCCCCCCTCCCCCTCTCTCTCTCTCTCTCTCAGCAGATGGCAATGGATATCCGCTCCATCGAGTATCCATCCGATCCGATCCATTAAGATAGATATGGATATGGATATGGATGATGTGAAAAATTAGTCGATCGGGTATGGATGACAATTTAACATCCATGGATATATCCATTTACCACCCGAAATACATATATACATATAAATATATAGTCCCCGCGATGGTTGCTTAGTGGTTGGGGGACGTGCAGCATAAAGCGGTGGTCATGGGTTCAATCTCTGCCCCATGTCCCTTTAAGCATGAATTACGCGATTTTCCTCTCACATGTTGGTCGTGGGACCGGTCGGTGTGGGGCCGCTAGATGGTCGGTTTTACCCTTTTTTTACATATAAATATATACATATTTACTTAAATATATGCATATATTTTTAAATATCCCTATATGTATACACTATAAACAATTAAAATGTTATCAAATACGGAGTATATAGATTGTGAAGATTGAATAGTATTAAACTCATATATCTTACATGTATTACACATATTTGTCAAAAATATTATGATCATTTCATTTCATAATAGGAAATGTTTTAGAAAAACTTAACATTCAACGAATGGTGAGTTATATTTAAATGGATATGAATATGAATTTTAAAAATTAAATGGATATGAATATGAATATAGACGCACCCGATCCATTGTCATCTATAATGTCAACTATTATTATTTACTTTTTTACCCGCACATCCACCAAACACTCCACCGTACCCATCTAACACACTATTTTTTCCCATCATCTTTAAAATGGTCTAACCACTTACTATATTGGAGTATGAAATTAAACATGACCAGTAGTCCATTACCCGATGTTTTCGGATAATAGCTACCACCATATATAAAGTTCTTGGACAAATCCCATTTCTCATTCATAAACAGATGTACGGTACAAGTAACTGATGAACCTATCTTACTACTCCATTTACCATTATTAATAGAAATTTTTTTACGGGAGTGATTCGTACACCACTATAAATTATCCATACACCACTAAATATGTTTTAGGGAATTGTACGGTACAACACTGTATTGCACATTTAATGGTGTTGGATAATTTTAGTGGTTTACGAATATCACCGAATTTTTAATTTAAGTCCTAAAAATCAAAATACCCTTTTCAACATAAACTGATCTAGACATACAAGTTCCATGACTCAAGTCCGTAACATCCTAGTATAGAGTACATGTACCGTACAAGTTACCAAAACACACAACACAATTTCTGTTTCTATTTCTATTTCTACAACAATAATAAATAATAATAGAGTAATAATTGTTAAAATTTAATGAAGAAAAAGAAGATTAATCGAGAAACATTACTTGCAATGAGTAGCAACAGCTTCAAGGCCAAGGGTACTAAACCCATCACAACTCAACACCGACAAAACCTTAAACCCATCAAAATTCATCGCTAAAAACTCCAAACTTTCATCACTAACCCTCATTCTTTTCAACCTTAATTCCTCCAGAAACGGATACGCCGTCACGAAAACATTCAACCACGGTTGCAAATCACCACCCCAATTTTCCGGTACCAGATTAAAATCAGAAAAACGAGGTTTCCCTTTCAACGTCACACTTTTAATCGCCGGAAACCTAGCAGCTACTATTTCCGGTGAAACAGAGTAACAGTTTCCGATTGACACGTGGCGCCGTGTTAGTCGTTCAGCGTTGTACCAATCTTTGCAAACTAAAGAGATTGAGTTCCGGTCTTTGTCGGAATCGATTAACGAAAATGTTCGTTTCAGAAATTCGTCAGGTAAAGTCGGATCATTTCCGGCGGATACTTGATCCATTTGATCTGGAAAGTAATAAATGAATTTGGGGAAAGGAGATAAAGAGTGAATTAGAAAAGATAAATGATGAAAAGATGGACTTGACGTATTATTCTAGCAGAGTGAAGTGATGTCTTTTGAGTGAAGTGATGTCTTTTTCTACTGTATACTCCGTATTAAATTAAAATTATTAATTATTAATATTATTATATACTGTAATAATTATATTATATTAATTTATTAATTAATATTAATATTAATATTAATATTAATGTTAGTTTTTTAGTTGAAAAAAAGTGGGTTGTCGGGTTACCGGCACACAGTAATGGTGGTGTTGGATGCTTTTACGGATGCGTGTCTTGATTTTCAATGGACAATTATAAATTTAACATAATTTTTTATAAAGAAAAAATAACTCAACCATCATATTCATTCCTCAAATAATTGACCTTTATAAAAATTATAAAGAAAAACATAACTAATCATACTCGCAAACCGACTAGTTGCTATGAGATTAGTTAGTACAAAAATATTAAATATCCTGATTAATAAAAAAAGTAATTGACATTGACATTTATATCAACATCACGTTAGTATTTTTTTTATATGACATATTCAGAAAATATTTACTCTCATCATGCATTATTAGAGTGACCATGAGACGGTTCAATGCAATTATGACCAAAACCCGCTTCCATAACCACAACTTTGGTTAGTCAACATCCTTAGTCGTTCGGTCTGGTTAATTACGATTTGATTAATTCGGTTAATTTGGTTAACGTCTCGTAATCGGTCAATTCGGTTAACCGTTTACGACAAAAAAATTAAATGACTTTGTGCTCTATATAGCGTAAGACTGTAAGTTAGCATTCTAGATTTAACGGTGATTTAACTGTAAGTTAGCATTTTCTGAATATGGAGTCGAAGTTGAAAACCTGCAGGAGCTCAACTCTCTGCTCGATTCTGTCTCGTTATCCACCGAGTCCGATTGTTGGACTGGGAATGGTGGCCCATATTCAGTGTCCAGAGCCCGTAAGTTAATAGACGTGCAAGATTCAGCTCCCTTTGTTCATGTTACATCATGGTGTAATCAAGTTCCCATCAAGGTAAACATTTTTATATGGCGCTTAAAGTTAGATCGTCTTGCAACTAAGGTGAATCTGTTAGCACGTAACATCGACCTGGAAGAAACGGGGTGTAGCTTGTGTTCCAATCCTATTGAAGATGCCAACCATATTTTCTTTAATTGTCTCACTAGTCAACAAATTTGGTCAAAAATTGCTCAATGGTCAAGTATCGATATTCCTTCATGGTCGTCTATGGCAGAAATGTGGGCATGGGTTGACGGAGTTCCCATTCATCAACATAAACGACTCATTGCGACTACCATCATCTATGCATCTCTTTGGAGTATTTGGAGATGCGCAACAGTGTCATTTTTAAAGATATAAGCTTTCGAAAATGCCATGTGATTGATAATATTGTGGCAACAAGCTTCAACTGGATTTTTTCGAGATTTCACAAGAAGAATTGTAATTGGAACATATGGTTGCAATCTCCTTTGATTTCCTTGTAATTCATGTTTTTTTGTTGCTGTTTTATAATTAGTAATTGCTGTAACTTTTTGATTTCATTTCTAGCGCTTTGCTAGTTCTAATAAAATTGTCAGCCGTTCGAAAAAAAAAGTTATTTTCTGAGACTTGTAACGAAAAATAAATGTGAATGAACGCAATTTACATTAAATATTTCAATAGAAAACTTTAATAAGTTAAGAATATTAACATTCTTAGATCTTAATCTTCTTCGACCACTATTAGATGTATTTTTAAAGACAATCTCATAAATGATACAAAAACTTACAAGAAAATGTATATTAGCTACATTAGTAGTTACTTCTATAGTGTTGCAACGGATCTAAAAATTTGTAAAAAGACGGTCTACATAAAAACAACGGTAAAAAAAAGTCTCAAAAACAGTAAAAAAAAAAAAAAAAGGCAGAACCCTTTAAAAACAATTGACACGTGACGAATTTTGACCAACCACTACTACATTTCGGCTCATTTAGAACCCGTCATTTAGACGTGTTCACTATATAACACGTCTAATTTATCACACGAAACACGTCTAATTTAGATTTCTACCAAAAAAACACGGAACACGTCTAATTAATTTTCGCAACACGTCTAATTAGATATCTTCAACACGTCTAAATAAGTTTAACACCTCTAATTGGTAACCACGTCTAATTACTTTTACCGGGAACATATCTAATTGACAACACGTCTAACAAATATTCCAAATAACACGTCTAATTAACAACACGTCTAATTATGTATACCAGGAACACGTCTGAATGAAACAAGAACACGTCTAATTGGCAACACCTCTAATTGCCAACACGTCTTATTAGATTTGCCGGGAACACGTCTAAATGCTTAACACGTCTAATAAGTTTCAAAACACACGTCTAATTAGTTTTTAACTAACGCCTTTAACTGTGACACGTCTAAATAAGTTAACGGGATATATATGTTAACGATCTCCGTTTAATCAACCTAACCCTTAAAGTTCTGTTAATATTAGTCTACCGAAATTATCGATCACGTCTAATTAAACAAACAATGTAACGGGTTATATATTTAGGGTTCCATATTGAACGAGTTATTAAATAAACACGTCTAATTAATAGGAAGTTAGTTAGTTACAGAAGAGTTAGGAAATAATTTGATAACTAGGAATGGATTTTGATAAGTATATATAATATAATTATAATATTATAAATTTTTATATACCTTAAATAAATAAGATTATTATTGAAGTTATAAATTATATACAATATAAAAAATCTTTTCAGAAATATAAAAACACACGTTTTTTAGTTTTTTTTTTCCGGCTTGCTCTTATTTGCTTGTTTGGCTTAGTCGCATGATTCAAAGATAATGGAGACTTCAAAATCATCAGAGGTAATTCAATATTTCTTTTTCTTTATATCTTAAGTCGTTTGTTATGAAAGTTTGTATAAATCTGGTTGACATGAACGTTAATAATATCACATCATTCACACATGTTTGAATCAGGTTTATAAATCAGGTTTATAACACATGTTTGATTGGATCTATAGCACAACAATTTGACTATATAACACGCCATGATTCACACGATTACCCAACACGATTGTAGACATGTAGTGCAGATCTGGAGCAGAACTGGACAAACAAACGACAAACAACCATCTCACTGTTTTAACACGCCATGATTGACGCGATTACACAACACGATTATAAACATCATACAACACTATATTAACAACATATAAACTTTATTAACATCATATAAACACACTATATATAACCTATAACATATAAACCCTTATTATGCAATGAAAGAAAGTTATACTGTATAGTAACAATAGGCAAACACAACCTAATAGTAGTAGCAGAACCAACCGGGTCAGCTTAAACAAAACCTGGATAACAACTCAACGCTATGTTTGGTGAAGTAATAACAACTCAAAACCAGGATAACAAAACCTGGATAACCTGATTATTTACCTGCTGCACACTATGGCAACCAAAAGAAAACCAAACATATAAATCTAGTCTATTATATATATGCCTAATTCAGAAACCAACCTAAGTTATTTGAAGTAATAACAACTCAACGCTCACTCCAATTTAGGAAAAAACCCATGAGGTAGTATACATGTCAAATCAGACCCAATAAACAATATGATAAGCAATGTTGACCTTATAACCACCTTCAGTGGCAATCATAACCCAAAGTACAATCGTTACCCTAATCATAACCCTAAGTATAGTTGCATTGGCAAATTACCATAAACAAAGACAGTTATATTACCATATCAAAACTTCATACAAAAGGAGCATCACAAATATTCATTAGCTCCAATAAAAAGTAGAATCACAAATATACATTAACAAACATAGTTATAGTAGCATCAATAATATTCATCACAAATTACAATTTGATTGGATTGTTCTCACTCATACCTGTGCCATCTTTGACGAAAATATTTTTTTGAAAGCTTCTGTAATAAGATTCTTTCAGACTTCCTTCTTCTTGGTGGAGGACTGGGTTTCATTCTGAAATTTGTTAGCTCTGCATCAATATGTCTAATCAGTGGATCTTGCTCTGTATTAACTTCTTCATTAACATCTTCATCAAGGTGTTCTTTTTTGTCGTCTTCAATCAACATTTCTTCATCAACATCATCAGAAAACTCTGCATAAGATCGAGAATAAGATCGAGAATTTGAGATAGTATATAATCATGACGAGATACTCTGGAAATGAGAGAGAAAATGGTATTACGAACAGGTTTACCGGTAAGTGCTTCAGGTTCTTCGCCAAGAGGGCAATGTGGTGGATGAAAGGGATCGCCTTCTTCTTGTCTCCAATGATTTAGTAAACTACGAACCCATTCCCAATTCATCCAGAATAGATGATGGCTAATCGGTTGATCCATTCCGGTCACACTGCTTTCGGAGCTCGAGTGGAACTCAATATCGGAATCCGAGGGACTTGAACTAGTGGTGAGTTCCATTTCGTACGATTGAATAAAGGATTTTTCGATATGAAAGGATTTCTGGCTATCGGATGGTATTCTAATTACATAGAATATATATATATATATATATATATATATATAGAACAAAAGATTTCGCAGATTACGACGGAATTTACGTAATATGTCAGGCAAAGTTTACAGTAACAGATACGCTAAGATATGAATTAGCAAATACGCTAAGATATGAGTTGTGTCTATACACTATTCATGCAATCAATGCAGTAAGATGTGTCTAGACTAAGAATGATAAGCATGTAATTTTTGACAAAAATGATAAGCAAAACTTTTGACATGCAGACACGGTTGAAGTCCAGACTCATTAATGCATCTTAATATCTATCAATTAGACACTCTAATGCAAGACCTGGTTCGCTAAGACCACCGCTCTGATACCACATGAAGCGATCCGTCCTAATCCATAAGGACGAATACAATAACATATGGTTACATTGTGAGGTATTTGACCTCTATATGATACATTTTACAAACATTGCATTCTTTTTTAAAAGACAAACTTTCATCTCAACGAAAGTTTACAAATATGCATACCCATGATATTATCATGTTTCCCAAGTATAATTGACTAGTCTGTCATTCATCTATCAACAATATTTTTGAACTCAAATGATTTGAATGCAAAGTCTTTTGAAATATGCTATGAATGACTCCAAGTAATTTCTTTAAAATGAGCAAATGCACAGCAGAAGAAGTAACATCCCGCCTTTTTCCGTTATACTATTTTTAAACACCGTTATATGTTTATAACATCTCCCGTTAATACGCGTTTTAAATTATCTCGTTTAGGTAATTCACGCACCCGAATGAAACTAGAGGAACCATTGTTGCAAAGTGATCAAAGGTGTGACTAGGTCAACTAGTCAACACCCTTTCTCCACCATTCATTAATTTTCCATTTTCATTTTCCCTTTTCATTCAATACTTCTCAAATTCCTCTCAATCTCCATTACAAAGAACTCATCATCCACTCATGATCTAACAAGTGTTTGACAAAACAAATTACATATTTGGAATCCTTGCAACTTCCTCTTCGATTCCATACCAATTTCATTACATTTGGGTAACTTTCTAAAATCACTAGATTTTGTGTTTTTGATGTTTTTAACTTATAAAGTTGTTAATTAGTGTCTATGGCTCAAGTCTAACATGAATATATGATTTATATGTTCGATTTTGTTATTTGAAGTAACTAGCATGAACATAAACTTTGGTGTATTTGATTTGGTGATTTGGTTGTTTGAATGATGTTAAACGTTATAAATGCATGTATTAAATGTGTTCCTAACATCACTAGCTTTAATTTGATGTGTAGGTTGCTTGAGAAAGCTCCATAAACTTGATTAGTGATTTTGGTGAATTTGGGTTAGGGTTTGATAAGCTTGAAATGAATATTTGATGCATTGAATGACATGAATTGTTGTTAGTAAGTAGTTAGTTGTATTGTATGCTTGATTATCTACAAAACGGCGTGTTTTATGTATGCATTAAATGCCCGATCATAAATGTGCACTTGTAAAATTTGAAGCATTAAATGTGTGCATTGATTGATCATTTAACTTGAAAAGTCAATTATTGCAAATGATGTCTTTGGTTGGTGAAATGTATTTAGTTGTGTTCTTTGTCAAATTACCTTTCTAACGATATAAAATACTAGTTCTAAGTGTTAGCGGTTTGTGATTTATGCTTGAAAGAGTTTTGATTTGAGACTTAGATATTTGAGACTGACCAGGTACCAGCACACGTTATATGCCGCGGCGCGGCAGTCTTGGGTCGCGGCGCGACCTAAGGCGTGTTCAGCCTCTGACCTACTTGTCAATTATATGAAAAATGTCTGGCACGCTATGGACCTCCGATTCACATGAGACTTGTTCTAACATGCTTATATATGAATAACTAGCATAGAAAAATAGTTCGAGACCCGACCCGAACGCGTTGACTTTTTTCATTGACTTTGACCGACCAAAGTTTGACTTTTTGTCAAACTTAACCAAATGATTATGCAATCTTTCTAACATGATTCTATACTTCTATCTTGCATGAAACTTTACAATTTGATTCACATGCTATATAATCGAGTCGTATTGAGCCATATGACTAATTGAACATCTTTGACCAATCGTGACTATCGTTATTGATACAACCTATTTGTTTAGGTCGAGACTAGCATTGTTCTTGCACACGTTACTTGTTGGAGTAAATTTACATTCATAAACTCAAGGTAAGATCATAGCCCCACTTTTCAAATACTTTTATACTTTTAAAATCGTGGGATGAGAAAACATATACATTACATACTTATATATACTTTTCACATGTATATATTTACTTTTCATACTTTGATACTTTGAATACTATACGAAAGCAAAGATACATACGAGTTAGAACGAAAATCCTCAAGTCCAATTATCATTAGTTACACTTGTAGGGTGTAAGCGAGAAATTATGTTGTGTGGCCATGCGGGTTTGACGAACCCTCATTCTGATGAATGAAACGTACTTTCGATGTATAGTGTATGTTCTAACACTATTATGTAGAGGTAAGATTCAGTTAAGCTTGATACTTGGGTGCTCGTGATACAAACACATCTTTTGAGATGTATAAGCTTGATAAATGATTTATACTAAACCTTGCTATACAATTATACTTTATGCATACAACTATGATTTCACCAACGTTTTCGTTGACAGATTCTTTTATGTTTTCTCAGGTCCTTGAATTCCTAATGATACATGCTTCTGCTCATTACTTTTGATACTTGCTTGGATGTCGAGTATACATGCATACGTGGAGCGTCTTTTGACTACTTTCAAATTGTGTCGCATATGTTTCATTTGTACTTTAAACTTTGTTATGTAACTAGTTGTCGAGCTACTTTGTAAACCTTGAAACATCCATACTTATGAAATGAATGCGACATGTTCTCGGTCAAACGTTGTCTTAAAGACTTATGACCATGTAATGGGACCTACGTAGACGGCGCCGTTAAATGATGATTTTGTCGGGTCGCTACAGATGGTATCAGAGCATTGGTTGTAGGGATTTAGAGTTCATTGGTGTCGATCCCGAGTCATAGGGTACATTGGTGAGTCTAGACTACAACCGGCATATAGACTTGAAGTAGGAATTATTTGACTACTTGTGCATTTATACTCGAACTCTCATACTCATATCTATTCTTATTCTATCTTAATCTCACGTTGTTTAATTTGATTGACACGCCACCTTGACTATATGAAGTAATGTCGAATGCACATATGAATTAGGGTAATATAATTTCCGGGATTATATTATGGTGACTCATATGAACGTTCCGATATTATGACGTAAAGAATTTAAGGCGAGTCAAGGAAAATTTTCTCTCTATCTTTATTCCATATCATGGTTAGTATTATTTAGAATACTAACCAACGGTATTATTTTGTTTTGAAGGAACAATGCCTCCTCGCCGTGTGCCACGCCATGAGACTCTCGAACAAGCACTACAACGAATGGTGGCCACCGCCGTAGAGGCAGCCATGGCCGGTCACTCCTCCAACAACAACAATAACAACAACCACAACAACAACAACAACAAATAAGGAGCCGGTAACTCTAGCGAAGGGTGCTCCTACAAGGCTTTTATGGGGTGCAAACCTCACACTTATGATGGAACCGGGGGACCGGTTACACTCACTCGATGGTTCGAACAAACGGAGGCCGTCTTTAGCATAAGCGGTTGTCGGGACCAAGACAAGGTCAAATACTCCACTCACACTTTCGTCGGTGTCACCCTCACGTGATGGAACACCTATGTTCAATCGGTGGGTACCGATGAAGCTCATGCCCTCTCTTGGGCCGATTTAAGGGAGAAGATGATTGTTGAATACTTCCCTCGCGAAGAAACCCGAAAGCTTGAACAAGAGCTAAGAACTTTGAAGGCGGTCGGAAACGATCTCAAGGCCTATAACCAATGCTTCACCGAGCTATCCTTGATGTGTCCTAATCTCGTGAACCCCGAATCTCAAAGGGTTGAACTCTATATGGATGGTCTTCCAAAGAGCATCAAACAAGGTGTGATGTCCTCCAAACCCGCTAATCATCAAGCCGCTTTGAACATGGCCCATCAATTGATAGAAACGGTGGATGAAGTAGTAGTGCTGGCTCCTAAGGCTGAGGATAAAATGGGCGGCAACAAAAGAAAGTGGGAATCCTCTCAATCAAGCAACTACAACAAGTGCCACAAACATCATTTGGGTGAATGTGGAAGGCCGTATTGCATCAAGTGTCAAAAGAGTGGCCATTTGGCCCATGAATGTAGAAATACAGCTCTCGTTGCTCAAAAGGGGCCCAATGCACCAAGATCGGGTGTTTGTTATGAATGTGGCCAACTGGGTCACTATAGAGATGCATGCCCAAAGAAGAAAGCCAACCCCAACACACGCGACCGAGCTTTCAACATCAACACCGAGGAAGCCTGAGATGCCAATGAATTAGTCACGAGTACGTTTCTTTTCAACAACACTTATGTTACTTGTTTATTCGATTCGGGTGCCGATAAATGCTTTGTATTCAAGACTTTGATTCATTCTTTTAGCACTCCACCACTCCCACTAGATACCACTTATACCATTGAAGTGGCCAACGGGAAACTATTGAGTGCCGACACATATTACCGGGGGTGTACGTTAAACATTTTGGGTAATGAGTTTGAAATTGACTTGATACCCATGGAACTACGGAGTTTTGATGTAATAATCGGTATGAATTGGCTAGCCAAAACGAAATCTCACATTCTTTGTGATCTTAACGCAATCCGAATTCCTATCGAGAATGGTGAACCTTTGATTGTTTATGGCGATAAGATTTGCACCGGACTCAACCTCGTTTCGTGCATTAAAGTTAGAAAACTACTCTGTAAGGGTTGTTTTGCGATCCTTGCTCACGTTAAAAAAGTCGAGTCCGATGAGAAGCATGTCGATGATGTGCCAATTGTTAGTGACTTTTCCGATGTATTTCCCGACGAATTGCCGGGTCTTCCACCTCATCGACCGGTAGAATTCCAAATCGATCTTATTCCGGGAGCCGCACCCGTAGCACGTGTACCATATAGACTTGCTCCATCTGAAATGCAAGAATTGCAAAGTCAAATCCAAGAACTACTTGATCGTGGTTTTATCCAACCTAGCCATTCACCATGGGGCACTCCGATTTTGTTTGTTGAAAAGAAAGACGGATCCCTACGAATTTGCATCGATTATCGTGAACTAAATAAATTGATGGTCAAGAACCGATATCCTCTTTCTTGCATCGATGACCTCTTTGATCAACTACAAGGGTCTTGTGTATATTCGAAAATCGATCTCCGCTCGGGTTATCATCAATTAAGGGTTAAGGGGGAAGATGTCTCCAAAACCGCCTTCCGGACTCGTTATGGTAGTTATGAATTTCTTGTAATGCCATTTGGTCTCACTAACGCACCGGCGGTGTTCATGGATCTTATGAACCGTGTGTGCAAACCGTATCTTGACAAATTCGTTATCGTGTTCATCGATGATATTTTGGTTTATTCAAAAAGCGAAGAAGAACACGAGGAACACCTCCGTCTTGTGCTTGAACTTTTAAGACAAGAACGACTCTATGCCAAATTCTCCAAGTGTGAATTTTGGTTGAAGGAAGTTCAATTTCTTGGTCATGTTGTAAGTGATCAAGGTATTAAAGTCGATCCATCGAAAATCGAAGCCATTAGTAAATGGGAGACTCCTACTATTCTTACTCACATTCGTCAATTCTTGGGTCTCGCCGGATACTATCGTAGATTCATCAAAGATTTCTCTTTGGTTGCTCGTCCTCTAACCGCATTAACTCACAAGGGAAGAAAATTCGTTTGGGCAACCGAGCAAGAATCCGCATTTCAAATCTTGAAAACGAAGCTAACCACTGCTCCTATCTTGTCACTTCCCGAAGGCAATGACGATTTTGTTGTATATTGCGATGCCTCGAAACATGGTTTTGGGTGTGTATTGATGCAACGAAAGAAAGTCATTACTTATGCTTCTTGACAACTCAAAATTCATGAACGAAACTACACGACACATGATCTCGAACTCGGAGCCGTTGTCTTCGCACTTAAAATGTGGAGACATTATCTTTATGGAACCAAAAGTACCATCTTCACCAATCACAAAAGCCTTCAACACATCTTCGATCAAAAGCAACTAAACATGAGACAATGACGGTGGATTGAAACTTTAAACGATTATGATTATGAGCTTCGTTACCATCCCGAGAAGGCAAACGTAGTAGCCGATGCCTTAAGTCGAAAGGAGAGAGTGGTGCCTCTTCGTGTCCGAGCTTTAAACAGCACCATTCACACCAACCTCAAAAGTCAAATTTGTGTAGCCCAAGACGAGGCTCTCAAGGATGAAAACATCTCCCTCGAACACTTGAACGTCCTCACCTCTCGATTCGAAGTTAAAGAAACCGGACTCTGATATTTTGCCGGAAGAATTTGGGTGCCTAGTTACAGGGACTTGCGAAGCCTTATTTTAGACGAATCCCATAAGTCACGATACTCGATTCACCCCCGTGCCAATAAGATGTACCATGACCTTAAAGAACAATATTGGTGGCCGAACATTAAAAATGACGTTGCTACTTATGTTGAAAAGTGCCTAACTTGCTCCAGAGTCAAAGCCGAACATCAAAGACCGTCCGGACTACTTCAACAACCCGAAATCCTGCAATGGAAGTGGGAAAGGATAACGATGGATTTTATCACCAAGCTACCGAAAACGTCAGGCGGTTATGATACTATTTGGGTCATTATTGACCGTCTCACCAAATCCGCACACTTTCTCGCCATGAAAGAAACCGACAAAATGGAGAAACTTGCACAACTTTACATCAAGGAGATCGTAGCCCGTCATGGTGTACCTTTATCGATTATCTCCGACCGAGATGGTCGTTTTGTTTCTAGATTTTGGCGTACTTTACAAGAAGCGTTAGGAACGCGTTTAGATATGAGCACCGCCTATCATCCACAAACTGATGGGCAAAGTGAACGTACAATACAAACCTTGGAGGATATGTTATGAGCTTGTGTTGTTGATTTTGGGAAAGCTTGGGACAAGCACTTACCTCTCGCCGAATTCTCCTACAATAATAGTTATCACGCGAGTATTAACGCCGCACCATTCGAAGCTTTATATGGCCAAAAATGTCGTTCTCCTCTTTGTTGGGCCGAAGTAGGCGACACATAAATCACCGGACCAGAACTCATTCATGAAACAACCGAGAAAATCGTTCAAATCCGAGATAGGCTTAGGACGGCCCGAAGTCGTCAAAAGAGCTATACCGACAAACGACGTAACGACCTCGAATTTCAAGTCGGTGATCGTGTAATGTTAAAAGTCGCACCTTGGAAAGGTGTAATCCATTTCGGGAAACGCGGGAAGCTAAATCCGCGGTATATTGGTCCTTTCGAAATCCTGGAGCGTGTTGGAACCGTTGCTTATCGTTTACATCTTCCGCCTCAGTTGAGCTCCGTTCATCCTACTTTCCATGTATCTAACTTGAAAAAGTGCCTTGCCGAACCCGATATCGTCATTCCTCTCGAGGAGCTTACTATTGATGACAAACTTCATTTCGTGGAGGAACCGGTTGAAATTGTGGACACCTCCGTCAAAACGTTAAAACAAAGCCGAATTCTAATTGTCAAGGTCCGTTGGAACGCCAAAAGGGGACCCGAGTTTACTTGGGAAAGACAAGATCAAATGCAAAGGAAGTATCCTCATCTATTCGCAAATTCGGAAACGCAACATCCCGAGGAAGAAACAACGAATACTACGCCTACTTAAATTTTGGGACGAAATTTCTTTTAAGGAGTAGGTAATGTAACATCCCGCCTTTTTCCGTTTACTTTTCCGTTATACTATTTTTAAACACCGTTATATGTTTATAACATCTCCCGTTAATAAGCGTTTTAAATTATCTCGTTTAGGTAATTCACACACCCGAATGAAACTAGAGGGACCATTGTTGCAAAGTGATCAAAGGTGTGACTAGGTCAACTAGTCAACACCCTTTCTCCACTATTCATTAATTTTCCATTTTCATTTTCCCTTTTCTTTCAATACTTCTCAAATTCCTCTCAATCTCCATTACAAAGAACTTATCATCCACTCATGATCTAGCAAGTGTTTGACAAAACAAATTACATATTTGGAATCCTTGCAACTTCCTCTTCGATTCCATACCGATTTCATTACATTTGGGTAACTTTCTAAAATCACTAGATTTTGTGTTCTTGATGTTTTTAACTTATAAAGTTGTTAATTAGTGTCTATGGCTCAAGTCTAACAGGAATATATGATTTATATGTTCGATTTTGTTATTTGAAGTAACTAGCATGAACATAAACTTTGGTGTGTTTGATTTGGTGATTTGGTTGTTTGAATGATGTTAAATGTTATAAATGCATGTATTAAATGTGTTCCTAACATCACTAGCTTTAATTTGATGTGTAGGTTGCTTGAGAAAGCTCCATAAACTTGATTAGTGATTTTGGTGAATTTGGGTTAGGGTTTGATAAGCTTGAAATGAATATTTGATGCATTGAATGCCATGAATTGTTGTTAGTAAGTAGTTAGTTGTATTGTATGCTTGATTATCTACAAAATGGTGTGTTTTATGTATGCATTAAATGTCCGATCATAAATGTGCACTTGTAAAAGTTGAAGCATTAAATGTGTACATTGATTGATCATTTAACTTCGAAAGTCGATTGTTGCAAATGATGTCTTTGGTTGGTGAAATGTATTTAGTTGTGTTCTTTGTCAAATTACCTTTCTAACGATATAAGATACGAGTTCTAAGTGTTAGCGGTTTGTGATTTATGCTTGAAAGAGTTTTGATTTGAGACTTGGACATTTGAGACTGACCAGGTACCAGCACACGTTATATGCCGTGGTGCGGCAGTCTTGGGTCGCGGCGCGACCTAAGGCGTGTTCAGCCTCTGACCTACTTGTCAATTATATGAAAAATGTTTGGCACGCTATGGACCTCCGATTCACATGAGACTTGTTCTAACATGCTTATATATGAATAACTAGCATAGAAAAATAGTTCGAGACCCGACCCGAACGCGTTGACTTTTTTCGTTGACTTTGACCGACCAAAGTTTGACTTTTTGTCAAACTTAACCAAATAATTATGCAATCTTTCTAACATGATTCTATACTTGTATCTTGCATGAAACTTGACAATTTGATTCACATGCTACATAATCGAGTCGTATTGAGCCATAGGACTAATTGAACATCTTTGACCAATCGTGACTATCGTTATTGATACAACCTATTTGTTTAGGTCGAGACTAGCATTGTTCTTGCACACGTTACTTGTTGGAGTAAATTTACATTCATACACTCAAGGTGAGATCATAGCCCCACTTTTCAAATACTTTTATACTTTTAAAATCGTGGGATGAGAAAACATATACATTACATACTTATATATACTTTTCACATGTATATATATACTTTTCATACTTTGATACTTTGAATACTATACGAAAGCAAAGATACATACGAGTTAGAACGAAAATCCTCAAGTCCAATTATCATTAGTTACACTTGTAGGGTGTAAGCGAGAAATTATGTTGTGTGGCCATGCGGGTTTGACGAACCCTCATTCAGATGAATGAAACGTACTTTCGATGTATAGTGTAGGTTCTAACACTATTATGCGGAGGTAAGATTCAGTTAAGCTTAATAATTGGGTGCTCGTGATACAAACACATCTTTTGAGATGTATACGCTTGATAAACGATTTATACTAAACCTTGCGATACAATTATACTTTATGCATACAACTATGATTTCACCAACGTTTTCGTTGACAGATTCTTTTATGTTTTCTCAGGTCCTTGAATGCCTAATGATACATGCTTCCGCTCATTACTTTTGATACTTGCTTGGATGTCGAGTATACATGCATACGTGGAGCGTCTTTTGACTACTTTCAAATTGTGTCACATATGTTTCATTTATACTTTAAACTTTGTTATGTAACTAGTTGTCGAGCTACTTTGTAAACCTTGAAACATCCATACTTATGAAATGAATGCGACATGTTTTCAGTCAAACGTTGTCTTAAAGACTTATGACCATGTAATGGGACCTACGTAGACGGCGCCGTTAAATGACAATTTTGCCGGGTCGCTACAGAAGATTTCTTTCACACCTGAGAATAAACATGCTTTAAAGTGTCAACCAAAAGGTTGGTGAGTTCATTAGTTTATCGTAATCGATCATTTCTATAATTTTAATAGACCACAAGATTTTCATTTTCATAGTTAACTGCAGGAACACTCATCTGCAAAAATCATTCATATGGTGAATACCTGGTAACCTACATTACCAAAATGCATCTAGAATATCCCCAAATATACAGGTACACTCATCTGTATATAAAAATCAAAGTACTAAAGCATCCATAACCTGGATGGGACGTGTCAAAGTCCATAGATCTATCTTCAGGATTCGCGTCAATTTGGGGGTCTGTTCCCAAATTCTTAGGCTACCAAGCTAAAAAGGGTGATATCCGGTATAATAATTTAACCATAGAATGTAGTTTCAAGTACTTGTGTCTATTTCGTAAAACAGTTATAAAAGCAGCGCATGTATTCTCAGTCCTAAAATATATATTGCAAAAGCATTTAAAAAGGGAGCAAATGAAACTCACAATACTGTATTTCGTAGCATTAACGCAAATGACGGCACAGAACAAGTGCAGGGCAGGCCTCGGATTCACGAACCTATTATAAGTATATATATTTATATGTTGGTCAATATCTGTCTAGCAATTTAGGTCAAGTCGTAGTGTATCACAATCCTAATGCTCGAGGCCGACATGCAAAAGTCAACAAAAGTCAACTTGACCCAAGATAACTTCCAACATCTATACATGTTTATTATATAACTTAAATATAATCGTTTTATATGTTTAAATATATTTATCAGATTTTATTAGAGTAAATAATACAAGTCATTTATTAATAAATAAAATTTATATTAAAATTTATATATGATAAAAATATACTTTTATATATCTCAAGTAATAAAGTTCACTTAATATTATAAAAATATAGTAGTATGTATTATTAATGTAATTATGTTACGTGTGGTAAAAATATCTTTGTATCACATATTTATTTGATAATATTGGTAATAATAATAATGAGTAAAAGTTGTATTATTTTATAATAATAATAATGATAATAATAATAACGATAATGTTATTAAAAGTATTTTAATATAAATAATAATGGTAATAATAATGATGATATTAATAATACTAATAAAATTGATAGTAACGATAATTTTAAATAAAACGATAGTTTTTAATTCTATACATTTTAATGATAATATATTCTAATAAAAACGATAATTTTTAATAATGATAGTAATTTTTAATAGAATGATAGTTTTAATAACAATGATAAAATTTAAATGATAATTGATAGTATCGATACTTTAATATTAGTAAAAATATAATTTATCTTAATAATAATATTTACTATATATAATAATTATCATAATAAGAATAGTAGTAATAATAATATGTTATAAAAATAATTCTATCAAAAATGATAATTTTTAATAATAATAATCCTAATATGATAATAATGATAATATTTTATAATAAAAATGACATTTCTATTAGAAATGATAATTTTAATAAAAGTGCTAATTTTAATATTAATGATACTTTTAATAATAATAATGATAAAAATGATAAAATGATAGTTTTTATAAAATTGTTAATTTTTAATAATAACGATAATTTCAGTTATAATATCAATGTTAATAATTATAATAATAATAATAATAATAATAATAATAATAATAATAATAATAATAATAATAACAACAACAATAATAATAATAATAATAATAATATTAATAATAATAATAATATTAATAATAACTTTTAGTGATAATAATGATAGTATTAATAATAACAATAACAATTTTAATGATAATACTTATATTGATAATGATAATGATAATGATAATAATTATTATTATTAGATAATAATAATAATAACGATAACTATAACGATGATAGTAATAATAATAATAATAATAATAATAATAATAATAGAATTAATAATAATTCAGTTGACCATATCTTTTAATTCGTTCATCGAAACCACACGATTTCTAAATGAAAAGTTATTAATTTTTCGTCAGCTTTCCAACGATTTGCATATCATATACATTATATCAATAGCATATGTATCAAATTTGTAATTTATCATAAACTATATAACAACGAAATTAAGTATACAAGCATGCATAATCATACATACTCGAGCACTAGTCAGGGATACACTATTAATATATAAAAGGTAAGATATGAATGCTCACGTATCAATATTGAGATTCTATATTGCAGGAAGGTACGTAGACGCAACGGAGATGATAAACACTAGGTTGACCTCACGAGCTATACCCCTGAATCATTGAAAATGCTAAAAACGAACATATATTTCATAGCATTATCCCTCAAGAAAGACAAGCTTTTAGTCGCAATTGTTCTATTTACAAGTGATATTCGTTTAAATAATAAAAGGTGAAGACAAAAGACAGATTCGATGATTTGAAGATGCAAACGACCAAAAAGCTAAAAAGTACAAATTACAATCAAAGTGGTTCCAATTATTGATAAGAAACGTCTCAAATTTACAAGAATAGAAGATGCAAAACGCAAAATACAAGATATTAAATTGTACGCAAGGACGTTCGAAAATCCGGAACCGGGACCAAAGTCAACTCTCAACGCGCGACGCAACGGAGCAAAAATTACAAGTCAACTATGTACATAAATATAATATAATATATAAATAAATCTTAAAATTATTTATATATTATATTTATTTATTAAAACGTCGACAAAACAAGAAAACAAAACGATGTGACTGGAACCAGGTGGCCATGCGATCGCATGGCCAGGAAGAACAAATGTCATGCGGTCGCATGACCCCAATATGCTGGCCACATCTATAAATTTCGCGTATATTGGCCAAAATAAGCACATCTTTTTCTTTCTTCATCTCTCAACGTATATATATATATATATATATATATATATATATATATATATATATATATATATATATATATATATATATATATATATATATATATATATATATATATATATATATATATATATATATATATATATATTATAATTTTAATTTTAATAATAATAAGGGTATGTTAGCGAATGTTGTAAGGGTGTAAGTAGAAATTATGTTCGTGTAATGCTACGCTATTATTAATCATTGTAAGTTATGTTCAACCTTTTTAAATTAATTTCTCGTAGCTAAGTTATTATTATGCTTATTTAAGCCGAAGTAATCGTGATGTTGGGCTAAATATTAAAGACGGGGTAATTGGGCTTTGTACCATAATTGGGGTTTGGACAAAAGAACGACACTTGTGGAAATTAGACTATGTGCTATTAATGGACTTTATATTTGTTTAATTAAATGATAATTTGTTAATTTAATATAAAGATTTACAATTGGACGTACCTATAAATAACCATATACACTCGATCGGACACGATGGGCGGGATATTTATAAGTACTAATAATCGTTCATTTAACCGGACACGAGAATGGATTAATAGTCTATGGACTTATTAAAACAGGGGTGAATTATATAAAAGGAAAATTGGTGTAATTATAGTTTAAGTCCCCAATTAGTTGGAATATTTGACTTCGGATATAAGGATAATTTGACGAGGACACTCGCACTTTATAGTTATGACTGATGGACTGTTATGGACAAAAACAGACGGACATATTAAATAATCCAGGAAAAAGGACAATTAACCCATGGTAATAAACTAAAATCAACACGTCAAACATCATGATTACGAAAGTTTAAATAAGCATAATTCCTTTATTTCATATTTAATTGCACTTTTAATTATCGCACTTTTATTTACTGTCATTTTATTTAAATGCACTTTTAATTATCGTACTTTTTAATTATCTCAATTTTATTTATTGTCATTTTATTTATCGCACTTTTATTTATCGCAATTTCATTATCGTTATTTACTTTAAGCTTAAAATTAAGTTATATTTATTTTTAATATTTTACTTTAAGTTTTAACTACGACTAAAGTTTTAAAATCGACAAACCGGTCATTAAACGGTAAAAACCCCCTTTTATAATAATAATACTACTTATATTTATATATATATATATATATATATATATATATATATATATATATATATATATATATATATATATATATATATATTTACAAATATAGTTTTAAAAATATAGCGTTAAACTTGGCGAGTTCCCTGTGGACGAACCGGACTTACTAAAAACTACACTACTGTACGATTAGGTACACTGCCTATAAGTGTTGTAGCAAGGTTTAAATATATCCACTCTATAAATAAATAAATAACTTGTGTAAAATTGTATCGTATTTAATAGTATTTTGTAGCATAAATACTACTATTTTGTACCCTTCGCTTTAACATCAAGTATTTTTGGCGCCGCTGCCGGGGACTGCTTAAACGTCGGAAGCGAAACGCTATATATATAAAAAAAAGATTTTTAATACGCTTTTGTAAAAATACGTTTTAATTATTAAAAATACAAAAATATAAAAACAAAAACAAAAAAAAATTATATATTTTTTTAATAGTTTGTTAAATATATATAAAATTATAAAGTTTCTTTATTTTTATTTTAGTTCTTAAAATATAAGTTTTTATTTATATAAATATTTTATAAAAACTAAAAATTAAATATAAAATAGAAAAATATATATATATATATATATATATATATATATATATATATATATATATATATATATATATATATATATATATATATATATATATATATATATATAAGTAATCGGGCTACACCGTAGCAGCCCAGATTCTAGCCCGAAACCCTACTCCATGCGACCGCATGAATTTATAACGCAAAGACCATGCGATCGCATGGCCTGATCTGACACGCTAGGGTTGACTTGTTTCTGCATTAATTACGGAGTTTTAATTATTATTATTAATTAATTAAAACCCTAATTAGGGTTTAGTTTTAAATTAATTAGTTTTAGTTTTTTAATTTGTATTATTTAGTTTAGTTAGTTTTATTAATATATAAAAATTAATACTTTTATAAATAAATAATATAAAAATAATATTTTTATAAAATTGTACTTTTTATAACTTTAAGTTTATTTTTATATTTTGTATCTTTTTATTTGTTTTAGCGTAATATTTGTATTTTTCTTTCGTAATTAGTTTTAAACTTAGTTTTTACCGTAGTTATTTTTATTTCTAGATTTTTAGGCTTTGCCGTAAAATCCCTTAAGTACTTTTTCTTTAGACTAAGATTTAAGTGCTTTAGAATTTTACGACGCCGTTTTATAAACTTTAGTACTTTTTAAGTTATTGCCGTTTTGGATATAGAATTTCTTTAAGCTTTAATACCTTTAGACGCAACATTTAATTCTTAGTTTTTAGACTTTTAAATTTCGACGCGCTACGTTCTTTTTATTATTTTTTGACCTTTTATTTTTCGACGTTTTTCGACGCACTTTTTCTTTTTCATCGACGCTCTAGTTTTTAGGATATAGAATTTTGTATTTCTTCTCTAAAATTTCTTTAAAAATTCAAAAAAAAAATATTATTTTAAGCGGTTAAATTGATAGACATCCAAAAATTTCTGGTTCGTAGTAATAGTTGGATTTGTTAGTGGCGAGTTGTGGGCTTCCGGTTTAAAGGGTCCTGGCTACCTGCTGCATCTATTGGCAATTCGAAACGTGGGCAAAATCAGAAAAGTCTATTTAATTTGATAACTTATATAATTTTTATTTTTATAACTAATAGGATATTTAGTGAATGCACCGAGCAAAACGTTCACCACCTTTCATACGTTCACCACCTGTAACTCGATCAAGACATCTAGCCAATATTGTTACCGTTGATTTTTCTTTAGAATAGTCATCCAGTCGACCAAGTACTCCAAATCAAATTTTCGATAATCCATTTTTTGAACCCGACCTCACAATTGAGAATCCGGAGGATATTCAGGGATAATTCAGAGATCCTGAACCATTCATCTTTCCTCTGGAACCACCAATTATTCAAACATAGATTGTCGAGGAACAACCCATTAAATCAGAATCCTCTAGTGATTCAGATTCAACAAATTCAATCATGGAAAATCTGGAACCTCTAAGTATGGAAGACCGAATGAGAGCTAAACGCACTGGCTAAGGTCACGCAATTACTCAACCAGACATTAATGCGTCAGATTATGAAATCAAAGGACAAATCCTACACATGGTAACTAATCAATGCCAATTTAGTGGTGCGCCGAAGGAAGATCCAAATGAACATCTTCGTACCTTTAATAGGATCTGTACTCTATTTAAAATCCGAGAAGTTGAGGATGAACAGATCTATCTCATGTTATTTCCCTGGACTTTAAAGGGAGAAGCCAAAGATTGGTTAGAATCGTTACCTGAAGGGGCGATTGATACATGGGATGTTTTAGTTGAAAAATTTCTTAAACAATTCTTTCCGGCATCTAAAGCCGTGAGACTTCAAGGAGAAATTTTTACATTCACACAAAAGCCAAATGAAACTTTATATGAAGCGTGGACAAGATTTGGAAAGTTGTTAAGAGGATGTCCGCAACATGGTTTAGACACTTATCAAATAGTACAAATATTCTACCAAGGATGTGACATCACTACACGAAAAGACATCGATATAGCAGCTGGTGGTTCCATTATGAAGAAAACCACAACTGACGCTTACAAAATTATTGATAACACTGCTTCCCACTCACATGAGTGGCATCAAGAAAAAGATATCGTTAGATCATCTAAAGCGGCTAGAGCCGATTCTAGCCATGACTTTGATTCCATTTCGGCAAAGATAGATGCTGTCGAGAGACGAATGGAAAAGATGACTAAGATATTCACTCAATACGAATTAGTTGTGAGCAGTGTGGAGGACCACATTTGACAAAAGATTGTCTCAGTATTGAACAAACAATGGAACAAAGAGAGAATGTTTCATACATGAACCAAAGGCCTGGAAATAATTATCAGAATAATTATCAACCGCCAAGATCAATCTACAATCAAAATCAAAATTATAACCAAAATGTTCCATACAACAACCAACAAGGTCCTAGCAATCAACAAGTATCCAATAATACTTACAATCAGCAAAGACCTATTTTTCAAAACAAACCACCACAAATCGATGATAAAAAGCCAAATTTAGAAGATATGATGTCGAAGCTAGTTGAATCTCAAACTCAATTTTTCACATCTCAGAAACAAACGAATGAACAAAATGCTCAAGCATTTAGAAATCAACAAGCTTCTATTCAAAATTTGGAACAAGAAGTAAGTAACCTAGCAAGGTTGATAGGTGAAAGAAAACCGGGAAGTCTACCTAGTGATACAAATGCTAACCCCCGGAATGAAACAGCTAAAGCCATTACCACAATAAGTGGTATTACACTTAAACCACCTGAAATACCTGTAATTTCTGATGACGCAATTCCTACTCCACAAGAACCACAACCTGAGCAAGATAAGGAAAAAGAACCGGTAGTTGAAAAGGTTAATGAAGATAACACAATTAAGGGTAAACCATACCAACCACCACTTCCTTACCCGAGTAAGATGAGAAAAGAAAGACTTGAAGCTGAGCAATCCAAATTTTTGGATATGTTTAAACAGATAAATATAAATCTTCCTTTCATTGATGTGATTTCAGGAATGCCTAGATATGTTAAATTCTTGAAAGATCTAATCACAAATAGAAAGAAAATGGAAGAACTCTCGGCTGTTACCATGAATGCTAATTGTTCTGCAGTGTTGTTGAATAAGATACCAGAAAAATTATCAGATCCAGGAAGTTTCACGATTCCATGTTTTCTGGGTAGTCTTAGTTCAATAGAAGCATTGGCAGACTTAGGTGCTAGTATAAATTTAATGCCGTATTCACTATACGCTAAACTAGACCTTGGAGAATTGAAACCAGCAAGAATAAGTATACAACAAGCCGATCGATCAGTAAAATATCCTAGAGGGATAATGGAGAACATGCTAGTTAAAGTTGGTACTTTAGTATTTCCAGTAGATTTTGCTATTCTGGACATGGAAGAAGATTCTCGAGTTCCTTTCATATTAGGAAGACCATTCTTAAACACGGCTAAAGCAATAATATACGTGTTTGGTAAGAAACTGACCCTAAGTATAGAGGACGAGAGTGTTACCTTTTCAGTTGATAGAGCAATGTAATAACCGCAATCTGCAGATGATACATGTTATTATATTCAAACTATAGATTCACATGCAGAATTGTTAGAAGAATTTCCAGAATTACAAGGAACAGGAGAATGTTCTTTAGGAGAAGGAACTGAACCAATTGATGAAACTAAAATGTTAGCTACACTTATGGCTAATGAATATGAAGCAACAACAGAAGAAATTCAAATGCTAAAAGAAGAAGACAGATATCGATATAAATCATCGATAGAAGAACCACCGACATTAGAATTAAAGCCACTTCTAAACCATTTGGAATATGCTTATTTACATGGTGAATCTGAATTACCTGTAATAATATCGTCTTCTCTTACTGAAAATGAAAAATCTCAACTCATTTCTGTGCTAAAAGCTCATAAACCAGCTATTGCATGGAAAATTCATGATATTAAAGGAATAAGTCCTTCATATTGCACACATAAAATCCTTATGGAAGAAGGTCATAAAACGTATGTGCAACGCCAACGAAGACTAAATCCTAATATGCAAGATGTTGTTAAGAAAGAAATTATTAAACTGCTAGATGCAAGTTTAATTTATCCAATCTATGATAGTCCATGGGTAAGCCCAGTTCAATGCGTACCTAAGAAGGGTGGCATGACTGTCATCACAAATGAGAAAAATGAGCTTATTCCTACCAGGACTGTAACAGGATGGCGTGTTTGTATTGATTATAGAAAATTAAATGACGCCACCAGAAAAGATCACTTTCCCTTACCTTTCATTGATCAAATGTTGGAAAGATTAGCCGGAAATAGTTATTATTGTTTTCTTGACGGTTTTTCCGGATATTTTCAAATTCCAATAGCACTCGAGGACCAAGAGAAAACCACGTTCATATGCCCTTATGGTACTTTTGCTTACAAACGCATGTCATTTGGACTTTGCAACGCCCCTGCAACCTTTCAAAGGTGCATGATAGCGATTTTTCACGACATGATAGAAGAATGCATGGAAGTTTTCATGGATGACTTTTCAGTCTTCGGTGATACTTTTGAATCATGTCTAGTTAATCTTGAACGAATGCTTATTAGATGCGAACAATCAAATCTAGTTCTTAATTGGGAGAAATGTCATTTCATGGTTAAAAAAGGCATCGTTCTTGGTCATAAAATTTCAAAAGAAGGAATTGAAGTAGATAGAGCTAAAGTAGATGTAATTGCTAAACTTTCACATCCCACCAATGTTAGAGGAGTTAGGAGTTTTTTAGGGCATGCCGATTTTTACCGACGTTTCATAAAAGATTTTTCTAAAATTGCCACTCCTATGAATAAATTCCTAGAAAAGGATGCTCCATTCATCTTTTAAGATGAATGCATCAAATCTTTTAATATTCTTAAAGAAAAACTCACTAGTGCGCCGATCATGATAACTCCAAATTGGAATCTACCATTTGAACTCATGTGCGATGCAAGTGATTTTGCAATGGGAGCCGTTTTAGGACAAAGGATTGAAAAACGATTTCAACCTATTTATTATGCTAGTAAGACGTTACAAGGAGCACAAACAAATTACACAACTACTGAAAAATAACTCCTTGCTATCGTCTTTGCTTTTGACAAATTTCGTTCATATCTCGTTCTAGCTAAAACGGTGGTCTATACCGACTATTCTGCTCTTAGATACCTATTTTCAAAACAAGATGCCAAACCAAGATTAATCCGTTGGATCTTACTCTTACAAGAGTTTGATATTGAAATCCGAGATAAAAAGGGAGCAGAAAATCTTGCCGCTGATCATCTTTCTCGTCTTGAAAATCCTGAATTAGAAGTTCTCAATGAATCGGCCATACAAGATAACTTTCCTGATGAATATCTATTGAAGATAGATTATAGTGAAATTTCATGGTTTGTAGACTATGCAAACTACTTAGCATGTGGATTCCTTGAAAAAGGGTTGTCGTACCAAAAACGAAAGAAATTCTTTAGTGATATAAAACACTATTTCTGGGAAGATCCACATTTGTTTAAAAGTTGTCCCGATGGAATAATACGCCGATGTGTATTCGGGGATGAAGCCAGTCAAATCTTAAACCATTGTCACACAGGACCAACAGGAGGGCATTATGGACCTCAACTCACAGCAAGAAAAGTTTACGATGCTGGATTCTATTGGCCTACAATTTTCAAAGATGCACACCTTCTTTGAAAATCCTGCGATGCTTGTCAAAGGGTCGGAAAAATAAGTCAATGTGATGAAATGCCACAAAATTTCATTCAAGTATGTGAAGTATTTGACATTTGGGTATTGACTTTATAGGTCCATTTCCAAAATCTCATAATAATCTCTACATTCTCGTTGCCATTGATTATGTATCTAAATGGGCGGAAGCACAAGCTCTTCCAACTAACGATGCACGAGTTGTAGTCAACTTTTTAAAACAACTTTTTGCAAGGTTCGGAACACCGAAAGCTTTAATAAGTGATCGGGGTACTCATTTTTGTAACAATCAACTTGAGAAAGTTCTCAAAAGATATGGAGTAACTCATAAAATCTCAACCGCTTATCATCCACAAACAAGTGGACAAGTTGAAAATACCAACTGAGCATTAAAACGTATTCTAGAGAAAATCGTAGGATCAAATCCGAAGGAATGGTCCATGAAATTGGAGGATGCACTCTGGGCTTTTAGAACAGCCTACAAAACTCCAATTGGAACCACACCTTTTAGACTCGTTTACAAAAAAGCATGTCATCTTCCAGTAGAAATTGAGCACAAAGCATTTTGGGCTTTGAAGACATGTAATCTTGATTTACATGAAGCCGGACGTCTACGGTTAAGTCAACTAAACGAATTAGAAGAATTAAGACATGAAGCATACGAAAATTCATTAATCTATAAGGAAAGAACGAAGAAATGGCATGATAAAAGAATCAGAAGTTCAAAAGAATTTAAAGAAGGAGACAGAGTTCTTCTTTTCAATTCACGATTCAAGATATTTTCTGGAAAATTGAAATCAAGATGGTCTGGACCATTCATAGTCAAAAGAGTTTTCCCATACGGAACAGTTGAACTAATAAATTCAAATGGGATTGAATTTAAAGTTAATGGTCACAGAGTTAAACATTACATAGATAATCTAATGGAAGTTGAAGATGAAGTTAATCACAATTTCGACACCACAGCTAACTAAGTGTGGGAAGTTTCTAATCTTTTTAGGGTAATATGTATTTCTGTTAGAGTTAGTTATTCTGTTTTCGTATAGTTTCCAAGAATGGAATCCGAATGTCTTTCCCTAGCAGACCCTAAAGAACTAGTCTTCTCCCCCCATTCTGAATTTTTATTTTTTTTAGGTTTTACGAGATGAAGAATTCCTTTGATCTAAACCATGGTCTAATGCTACACGCTATGATTACTAAACGTAATAATGACACACTTTCGAGTGAATTGGTATCATTCATAAGAGGCAAAATGGACGGAGTAAGAAAAGAACTAAGAAAAGATCATCATAAGATATTTTTGGTAAAGGAAAATCAAAATCTGCAACAAAAAGAAGAGCACGACACCTTGAAAGATGTTATAAATGCGGAAAATGGTCACACGAAGGTAAATGTTCAAATAATCAAACATATTCAAATACCGAATTTGTTACTCTATGCAGACAAGGACCATTCATATGTTTGGAAGAAAAGATATTGAAGATTCGAGGTTATGCTTACGTAGATATGGAGAACCAAATCATACGACTCTCCTATGAGTTGGCTAAAGCAGGTCTCTGAGAATTCTATCTCACAGGTAAGTATGTACAGTTTTTATTTATTTAATTTTTTTTTGCTTTTAACTTTTTGATAATAAATGCTGAATCGTTCGCTATAAAGTATTAAATTAGTATTCAATAAAATTAGGTATGCGTAACCGAAATTATTGATATCATACAAAAATTTATTACATCACTGCTAAATTTACCGTTTATTCTTAAGGTATAAATATCTTTAATCAATCAACCCAAAATATTTCAAAAATTCGTCAGGAGTAAAACTAGGTGATATAGCCGAAATTACTTTACCGAAAAGAGGGGCGAATATTTTTAATAATATTTGATTGATTAAAGTGGGATAAAAGACCAAAAAGATTTTTAATTTTATTTTTTGCCATGTTTTTAAAATTAATATATAAATATTAAATTATTATTGTAAACTTTTTAAAATCAATATATTTAAGTTTGTACCTATTTGAAAAATTAATATTTTTAATATAAGTTTGTATGTTTAAAAACAAAAATATAATATAAGTTTGGTGTGAATTTTTAATATGAATTTTTAATTTTATGCATTTTAAATTAAAGTTTGGTGTGAATTTAAAAACAAAAATTTACTTTATTTCACCAAGTTAAAAATATGATTTTTAAAATTCGTCGTGAGTTGAAAACTAGGTCGTTGAACTGAAATTGCTTTACCCGAGGGTGGGACGAGAACTTTAATTATCATTATTTTTAATCTTGTTGAATTAAAGTATGCCAAAATCATTAAAAAATCCAAAAATCTTTTCTTTTAAAACGACGCTTAAAAAGTAACAAATTTTAAACTTTTGTCGAGAGGCGGACTAGGACAACGATCCGAAACGCCCTCACTCCTAAAAAGAAATAAATTTTTAAAATTTATTAATTTATGTTTTATTAAGTAAAGGTTTTTATTAAAAAAAAAAAAAAACCCGAGACCCATGCGATCGCATGGGATTTACACTATACCTCCATGCTATCGCATGGAGGTAAAAATCAGGCCAGAAACAAAAAGTCCAGCGGGTCTGCTGCTGCATCACAATATACACACACATATACACGAAACTCTCCCAAAATCACCCCTAAAATCGCCATTTTTTCACCAAATTCAACCAAATTTCTTGCTATAATCCGCTCTAATCATGAAATTGTTCAGAAGGTTTTCAAAGAAGGTAAAGATTTCACCCCTAAACCTCTTTAAATTTGATTTTTAGTGTTCTTGAGCTATTATTTACCTAATTTGATTTTGTTAATTTCTAGTGTAATTAGAGTTAAATTGTTAGTATATTATGCATGTATAACCTAGATTGATGCTATTTAACATGATTTGAAGCCAAAAACTTCAAAATTTTTAGGAATCTAGGGTTTGTGTTCTTGAGCAATTTGGGGCTTTTTGATATAAACAGGTTATGGCCGATTTTTGTCATGAATTATTGCTAAATTAAGTAGTGTAACATGTTTAGGTAGCTAAATGATCCAAACTTTGATCCTAAACATGATTTTTGAGAATTAAAGTGGACTTTTTAGGTATAAAATTCACGAACTTGATTAAATTGATGTAAATACCATTTGAAACTTGTTTAATTGCTAGTAATGGTTGTTTTAACATGTTATTTGAGTTGAATGCTTATGAACTTTGTAATAATTTTCATATATGCTTATTTGAAAAAGTGTAGAATTGTGAAGATTGTGAAAATGTGTATAAGTTTAATTTTGATTGAACATGTTATTTTAATTGTTTCAAGTTGTTATTTTGCTAACACTAATGCATATTTGGATGCACAAATTTTGTGTTTAATGTGTTTTGCAGAGAAATACCGATACTGATGGTGCATCATCATCATCTAGACAACCTGCTCCAGAACCTGAACTAGAAATGCAATATGAACCACAATTTGAACCGGAGCAACAACAGGAACAACAAAAACAACAACAACAACCTGATCAACACGTACCTTATTATGATCCGCAACAAGAATATGTTGATGCCTATGTAGTATTTCCGATGCATCCGATACTACAACATCCAACGATTCATAAAGAACAGTTGCATCCCAATTTGAGATTTGATCGGAGTTGGAGAGATTACCCGACATATCAAAGTAACAAATTCAAACTGGTAACGAAAAATGTAGAAGTACCGAGGGAAATCGATTGGGAGCCTTTGGAAAGGGTCCAACTTGCAAACTCAGTTAGACAGCATCTGATCCAAAGGTATGGCAACTCTTCTTTTCCCGATTGGGAACGTTTATTCACCATTCGTAGGCCTGTATATAAGGAATGGTGCGTTGAGCTTATGAGTACTATAGCATTAAATGCGGATGTAGATAGGTTAGATGATAGAAGTTTTCTTAGATTTATACTTGGCCGTAGGATGTATAGGATGTCCATGCTGGACATGGCCAGGGCTTTACAGATATATACGCCCACTGAATTACTATTACCCGATTGTACAAACTTGATTTATCATGGTGAAAGGATAGATAGGAATTTTGATGCTAACGCCGTCTGGAGGCGTATGTCAGATTATAATGTTTTTGGGCGGGCAGGAACACACTCCTACTTACATATTAACAGAGCCGAGCTTCGTATAATTCATAGATTTCTGGCTAACTCGATTACACAGAGAGGTCACAACAAGGAGAAAATGACCTTACATGATTTATTTTACCTTAAGTGTATTCGAGACCCAAGAGGCTTTGTTAATATCCCTTACTGTGTTGGTTTTTATTTGTCTAAGATGGTGGAAGGAATACAGGAAGGGGGAGTAATAAGAGGAGGTATTTGTGTTACTCTCATTGGAGAGTATTTGGGTGTAGATAGGGATCAAGGGGGTCCACTTTTGGTATGTAGGGAACAGGTTGAGCCTTTAGGATTGAGGGTCTATCAGGGTGCTAAGGTATTAAAGAGCAGACACAACCAGGCAGTACCCTATGATGGTAATCATCCACAGGTAGAGAGAGGTTCAGATGAGGAAATGGAGGAAGCGGATGACATTAGGGATGTCATTAGGGAGGCTATGACTGATGTCTATCAGCGTATAGATGAGGTAGAAATGATAAACGAGGATAGATTTAGTCGGTTAGAGCAGTGGAAAGCCCTGAATGAGTACGAGCATTCTAGGCAATGACAGCATGATAGATAGGACTATCATCAGTGTCAGATCATGAGTCGGCTATCACCTCAGGATCACTACGTACCGACCCGACCCGCTTACTATCCTCCACACCAGCCCGAGATGAGACCACCATTTACTCTCTACGACCCTAACCAGGCCTACCAGTACACCTACCACCAACCATGGAACCCGACCGACGACATGAACTGGAACCTCTATCCAGATTGATATAGTTCCCGTTGGTGATTTCTATGATTTTTAATTTTTTTATTATTTCTATTTATTTATGTTTAAACCTATGATATTGTGATACTTTTATTGCAATGTTTAATATTTTTATTATATTGTACTAATATTTCATATTTGATTTGAAAGTGGGATGTTAAGTCCCATTTTAAATTACCATGCATGTTATTATTTGTATGTATGTATATTGTCAATTGTACATAACAGGGTAAAACAGCGCATTTTCAAAGACTGGCATTAAGTTCAGCAAAAACTACTAATTTTGACGACAAAACGAAAAACAAATGTGATATAACAACAAGACGGAATGAACAAATGATGTGCACCATTTATCATTCAGCAAACAAACGCCAATATGTTTGGAAACTTTGGTAAAATTTAATCATTTTTCTACGCTAATCACCCTCAATAATTTAAATTGTTACTGATTTCTTGCAAATGAGGGCATTGCAAGATCTTAAGTGTGGGAAGGGGTTAAATTCTTTCGGATTTTTAAATTTTTAACTTATACACTTGGTTACCATTAAAAATACTAGTAACGCAGTAATTGTATTAAAATCTAGTGCTCTCTGATAATAAAAAACAGCCCTAGTCTTATATACTGACTACCCAATTCTAGTAAAAATTTTCAAAATTTTCAAATAAATGAATTCAAAATCATGTTTATACATATTTATGAACGGTAAAACTAGGTGTTAACACCGAAATTATTGTTACCTCGGAAAGGACATAAATTGAGAAACAACTCAAAATGTTAGAATTCATTTAAAATGGAATAGAGGACAATAAAAAGGCAAAGAAAGGAAAATAAAAGCCAAGTGTGGGAAAATTTACCAAGTTATTTAAAACATATATCACATATTTTTGTATAAATAACTGAAGATACTTTTGTTTTGGACAATTTTATCAGTTTTACCCAATTTCTTATAATATATTTGAAAGAAAGATGGATCTACACGATGAATCAATTCCATCATTAAAAGGAAGTAAAGTCTTTCGAAAAATACACGCGCTTCTTGATTTAGGTCAGGAAGTTGTTGTCCAGACCAGTTGTAGAGTCTACGAAAAACCTTGAAAAGTTTTCTCAAAAATCAGCTGGAAATCCACGGACCTCAGCATCAAACAGGGTCGCCAAGTAGTCAGACTTATCCTAACTATGAGAGGATCTGTCTCGTAAAATGGGGATGGCGCCGTGCAAATTAGCTTGATAAGACTAATGAATCAGATCCCCAGAAAGGATAATCTCCTTAAAGATCAAAAATCAACTTTTAAGACTGATATTACTCAATCCTTGAGATTGACTTTTAAAGATTGAGAATTACAAAATCATGAAATTCGATGATATCTAAACTCGAGCTTGAACGAGAAAATATTTTGATCAAAATTACAAACCGATTAGTTTTCTGAAAACCCATTTTTAATGCGTTCATTATCATTGAACGTAAAATCCTAGGAATTCACCTGGAATTCATTAGGTCACCTGAACCAAATCGGGTGTCAACCGTAAGAACGGTAGTTGCATAGCATGGTCAAAGACAGGACCTTGTGCCAGACCGAAAAACTATAGGGTGATCTTTACTATTGCTCCTACAAAGGATAGTAATTGCATCCGACACGATATAGACCATAATTAAAAGCATGTCACGGGACATTGCCTTAAGAGTTGCTTGTTCAACGCTTTCCTTTACAACCGGACGGTAGTTTACCGAAAGGTAATATACGGAGCAAGTATACTGGACGTGTTGCTTTCCCAATACAAGGTTAGCAAGTGGGTGACACAAAACCATAAGTTTTGAGCTAAAATTTTCAAATCTGAAACCCACAAAACCCACAAAAACAATTTGCAAACACCGGTGAAGGGTTATTCCGGAAAACTTATCTAGGGTAAAAGCTATATTGGATTTACAAAAGATCAAATGTTTTCATAAAGATCCAATTTCGTAAAGGATCTAAATTTTCATAGTCATGTGGGACTGTAAACCACAACGTTACTATCATTGTTTATACCGCCGTATAAAAATCACTGATGTACAAAGTGTGAAGAATAAAGAAGTGATTCTAGTATTTTTATTTCAAGACTATATTATTTGAGGATAAGCAACGCTCAAGTGTGGAAATATTTGATAATGCTAAAAACGAACATATATTTCATAGCATTATCCCTCAAGAAAGACAAGCTTTTAGTTGCAATTGTTCTATTTACAAATGATATTCGTTTAAATAATAAAAGGTGAAGACAAAGACAGATTCGACGATTTGAAGACGCAAATGACCAAAAAGCTAAAAAGTACAAATTACAATCAAAGTGGTTCCAATTATTGATAAGAAACGTCTCAAAATTACAAGAGTACAAGACGCAAAAACGTAAAATACAAGATATTAAATTGTACGCAAGGACGTTCGAAAATCCGGAACCAGGACCAAAGTCAACTCTCAACGCGCGACGCAACGGAGCAAAAATTACAAGTCAACTATGTACATAAATATAATATAATATATAATAAATCTTAAAATTATTTATATATTATATTTATTTATTAAAAAGTCGGCAAAATAAGAAAACAAAACCATGTGACTGGAACCAGGTGGCCATGCGATCGCATGGCCAGGAAGAACAAATGTCATGCAGTCGCATGACCCCAATATGCTGGCCACATCTATAAATTTCGCGTATGTTGGCCAAAATAAACACATCTTTTTCTTTCTTCATCTCTCAACATATATTATAATATATATATATATATATATATATATATATATATATATATATATATTAATTTTAATTTTAATAATAATAAGGGTATGTTAGCGAATGTTGTAAGGGTGTAAGTCGAAATTCTGTCCGTGTAACGCTACGCTACTATTAATCATTGTAAGTTATGTTTGACCTTTTTAAATTAATGTCTCGTAGCTAAGTTATTATTATGCTTATTTAAGCCGAAGTAATCGTGATGTTGGGCTAAATATTAAAGACGGGGTAATTGGGCTTTGTACCATAATTGGGGTTTGAACAAAAGAATGACACTTGTGGAAATTAGACTATGGGTTATTAATGGGCTTTATATTTGTTTAATTAAATGATAATTTGTTAATTTAATATAAATATTTACAATTGGACGTACCTATAAATAACCATATACACTCGATCGGACACGATGGGCGGGATATTTATAAGTACTAATAATCGTTCATTTAACCGGACACGAAAATGGATTAATAGTCTATGGACTTATTAAAACAGGGTGAATTATATACAAGGAAAATTGGTGTAATTATAGTTTAAGTCCCCAATTAGTTGGAATATTTGACTTCGGATATAAGGATAATTTGACGAGGACACTCGCACTTTATATTTATGACTGATGGACTGTTATGGACAAAAACCAGACGGACATATTGAATAATCCAGGAAAAAGGACAATTAACCCATGGTAATAAACTAAAATCAACACGTCAAATATCATGATTACGAAAGTTTAAATAAGCATAATTTCTTTATTTCATATTTAATTGCACTTTTAATTATCGCACTTTTATTTACTGTCATTTTATTTAAATGCACTTTTAATTATCGTACTTTTTAATTATCGCAATTTTATTTATTGTCATTTTATTTATCGCACTTTTATTTATCGCAATTTCATTATCGTTATTTACTTTACGCTTAAAATTAAGTTATATTTATTTTTAATATTTTACATTAAGTTTTAACTGCGACTAAAGTTTTAAAATCGACAAACCGGTCATTAAACGGTAAAAACCCCCTTTTATAATAATAATACTACTTATATAAACTAAAAGGGGGTTTTTACCGTTTAACGACCGGTTTGTCGATTTTAAAACTTTAGTCACAGTTAAAACCTAATGTAAAATATTAAAAATAAATATAACTTAATTTAAAGCGTAAAGTAAATAACGATAATGAAATTGCGATAAATAAAAGTGCGATAAAATAAAATTGCGATAATTAAAGAGAACGATAATTAAAAGTGCAATTAAATACGATGACAGTAAATAAAAGTGCGATAATTAAAATTGCAATTAAATATGAAATAAAGGAATTATGCTTATTTAAACTTCCGTAATCATGATGTTTGACGTGTTGATTTTAGTTTATTACCATGGGTTAATTGTCCTTTGTCCTGGATTATTCAATATGTCCATACGGATTTGTCCATAATAGTCCATCAGTCATAATCATAAAATGCGGAAGTCTTCGTCAAATTATTCTTATTCTCGAAGTCAAATATTCCAACTAATTGGGGATTCGAATTGTAACAAGGTCTTATTACTTTGTTTAATGAATACACCAGGTTATCGACTGCGTGTAAACTAAGGTTTTAATACTTTGTTAACAATTACAACAATTATCCTTGAATGTAATCCACCCCTGTTTTAACTAGTCCATTAACTATTAATCCAATCCCGTATCCGGTAAAATGAACAATTATTGGAATTTATAGATATCCCGCCCACCGTACCCGATTAAGCGTATGTGGTTATATATAAATATGTCAAATTATAACCTTTATATTAAACTAACGAGGTATCGTTAAGTTAATATAAAACTCATTAATAGCCCATAGTCTAATTTCCACAAGTGTCATTCTTTTGTCCAAACCCCAATTATGGTACAAAGCCCAATTACCCAATTTTAATATTTGGCCCAACATCACGATTACTTCGGCTTAAATAAGCATAATAATAACTTAGCTACGAGACATTAATTTAAAAAGGTTGAACATAACTTACAATGATTAATAATAGCGTAACGTTACACAGACAGAATTTCGACTTACACCCTTACAACATTCGCTAACATACCCTTATTATTAGAATTTAAAATTATAATTAAAATTATAATTAATATATATATATATATATATATATATATATATATATATATATATATATATATATATATATATATATATATATATATATATATATATATATATATAACGTTGATAGATAGGAAGAGAAAAAGATGTGTTTTGATCGATCACAAAACTGCTTTTTATAGAGATGTGGCCAGATACTGTTCACCATGCGATCGCATGGGATTTAGGCCTCCAGGCCATGCGATCGCATGGCCTCTTTTTCCAGCTCACATGAGTTTGTTTCCTAGCTTGCCGACGGTTTAATAAATAAATATAATATATAAATAATTTTAAGAATTATTTAAATATTATATTATATTTATGTGCATAGTTGACTTGTAATTTTTAGTCCATTGCGTCGAGCGTTGAGAGTTGACTCTGGTCCCGGTTCTGGATTTTCGAACGTCCTTGCGTACAATTTAATATCTTGTATTTTGCGTTTTGCGTCTTGTACTCTTGTAATTTTGAGACGTTTTTCATCAATAATTTGAACCACTTTGATTGTACTTTGTATTTTTTAGCTTTTTGGTCGTTTGCGTCTTCAATTCGTCGAATCTGTCTTTTGTCTTCACCTTTTATTATTTAAACGAATATTACTTGTAAATAGAACAATTGCAACTAAAAGCTTGTCTTTCTTGAGGGATAATGCTATGAAATATATGTTCGTTTTTAGCATTATCAAATATTCCCACACTTGAGCGTTGCTTGTCCTCAAGCAATATAGTCTTGAAATAAAAATACTGGAATCACTTTATTCTTCACACTTTGTACATCAGTGATTTCTATATGGCGGTATGAACAATGGTAGTAACGATGTGGTTTACAGTCCCATATGACTATGAAAAATTAGATCCTTTAGGAAATTGGATCTTTATAAAAATATTTGATCTTTTTGAAAATTCAATCTAGCTTTTACCCTAGATAAGTTTTCCGGAATAACCCTTCACCGGTGTTTGCGAAATTGTTTTTGTGGGTTTGGTGGGTTTCAGATTTGAAAATTTTAGCTCAAAACTTGCGGTTTTGTGTCACCCACTTGCTAACCATGTATTGGGAAAGCAACACGTCCAGTATACTTGCTCCGTATATTACCTTTCGGTAAACTACCGTCCGGTTGTAAAGGAAAGCGTTGAACAAGCAACTGTTAAGGCAATGTCCCCTGACATTCTTTTAATTATGGTCTATATCGTGTCAGATACAATTACTATCCTTTGTAGGAGCAATAGTAAAGCTCACCCTATAATTTTTCAGTCTGGCACAAGGTCCTGTCTTTGACCATGCTATGCAACCACCGTTCTTACGGTTGACACCCGATTTGGTTCAGGTGACCTAATGAATTTCAGGTGAATTCCTAGGATTTTACGTTCAATGGTAATGAACGCATTAAAAATGGGTTTTCAGAAAACAAATCGGTTTGTAATTTTGATCAAAATATTTTCTCGTTCAAGCTCGAGTTTAGATATCATCGAATTCCATGAGTTTGTAATTCTCAATCTTTAAAGTCAATCTCAAGGATTGAGTAATATCAGTTTTAAAAGCTGATTTTTGATCTTTAAGGAGATTATCCTTTCTGGGGATCTGATTCATTAGTCTTATCAAGCTAATTTGCACGGCGCCCTTCCCATTTTACGAGACAGATCCTCTCATGGTTAGGATAAGTCTGACCACTTGGCGACCCTGTTTGATGCTGAGGTCCGTGGATTTCCAGTTGATTTTTGAGAAAACTTTTCAAAGTTTTTCGTAGACTCTACAACTGGTCTGGACGACAACTTCCTGACCTAAATCAAGAAGCGCGTGTCTTTTTCGGAAGACTTTACTTCCTTTTAATGATGGAATTGATTCATCGTGTAGATCCATCTTTCTTTCAAATATATTACAGTAAATTGGGTAAAACTGATAAAATTGTCCAAAACAAAAGTATCTTCAGTTATTTGTACAAAAATATGTGATATATGTTTTAAATAACTTGGTAAATTTTTCCCACACTTGGCTTTTATTTTCCTTTCTTTGCCTTTTTATTGTCCTCTATTTCATTTTAAATGAATTCTAACATTTTGGATTGTTTCTCAATTTTTGTCCTTTCTGAGGTAACAATAATTTCGATGTTAACACCTAGTTTTATCGTTCATAAATATGTATAAACATGATTTTTAGTTCATTTAATTAAAAATTTTGAAAAATTTTACTAGAATTGGGTAGTCAGTATATAAGACTAGGGCTGTTCTTTATTATCAGAGAGCACTAGATTCTAATACAACTACTGCGTTACTAGTATTTTTAATGGTAACCAAGTGTATAAGTCAAAAATTTTAAAAATCCAAAATAATTTAACCCCTTCCCACACTTAAGATCTTGCAATGCCCTCATTTGCAAGAAATCAGTAATAATTTAAATTATTGAGGGTGATTAGCGTAGAAAAATGATTAAATTTTACCAAAGTTTCCAAACATATCGGCTTTTGTTTGTTGAATGATAAATGGTGCACATCATTTGTTCATTCCGTCTTGTTGTTACATCACATTTGTTTTTCGTTTTGTCGTCAAAATTATTAGCTTTTGCTGAACTTAATGCCAGTCTTTGAAAATGCGACTGAAAATGCCAGTCTTTGAAATGGGACTTAAAATCTCACTTTCAAATCAAATATGAAATATTAGTACAACATAATAAAAATATTAAACTGACATAAAAGTATCAATATATCATAGGTTTAAACATAAATAAATAGAAATAATAAAAATAAAAATCATAGAAATTACCAACAGGAACTATATCAATCTGGATAGGGGTTCCAGTTCATGTCGTCGGTCGGGTTTCATGGTTGGTGATAGGTGTACTGGTAGGCCTAGTTAGGGTCATAGAGAGTATATGGTGGTCTCATCTCGGGCTGGTGTGGAGGATAGTAAGCGGGTCGGGTCAGTACGTAGTGATCCTGAGGTGATAGCGGGCTTATAATCTGACGCTGATGATAGTCCCATCTATCATGCTGTCGTTGTCTAGAATGCTCGTACTCATTCCGAGCTTGCCACTGCTCGTACCGTCTATGTCTCTCCTCATTTGTCATTTCTACCTCATCTACACGCTGGTAGATGTCAATCATAGCCTCCCTAATGACATCCCTAATGTCATCTGCTTCCTCCATTTCCTCATCTGAACCTCTCTGTAACAACCCAACATTGATTTACCAAAAACACGACACAAAAAAAAATTTCTGTGACTGCCCATCTGGACGGAGTCCAGAAATCGGGATGGCATCCAGCCTTTACAACTGGGACGGCGTCCAAGGATTTGGGATGGCGTCCCAATGAACTAAAAAGTACTGATCAGTTTTTGTTTACACGCGAGTGAAAAACTCGCTCCCCGACACTTTTCAACGAAACCATTTTCACAATATGACATATTAAGTAAAACTAAGATATTGCCACCATAAAAACAAGTTTTACAACCCCGGGCTCACAATGACCCATTTTACAAATAAAGTAGCAGTTTCGACCCATTTATCTCTTTAGACGGATTAGAACTCTACAACCCAACCCGATACCAAGAGCATAATCCCGGGGACTACCAAAACCCCCATCCGCGTCCAATTATCCGAAAGCTACCCAATCAAGCCCAACCGCTCCTGCACGTCTAGTCTAACAACTAGCTAGCATCAATAACACAATACCTGTAAAAAGGTAAACAACGAGAGGGGTAAGCCGAGGCTTAGTGAATGCAATAATTATACACATACATATATAATATACCTACTTGCAAACACTTACTCACATACCGCATACATGCTAGCAACACAATTAGCTTATCATCACAATTACAAGCTATAACCTCCAATAATCAAGCTAGCATAACAAAAGCATATATAATATGAACAAATATAATATGCTTACGCTACAACACAAATAACCGTGGTTAACCAATAGTACAAGGGAACGGCGCTCGCGAAAACGCCATCGGTGTTCATAACATCCGTTAGGGCACTTAACACCTCGTACCACTAACCCCTAGGGTGGCACCTTAGCACCTCGGCACATCACCCCGAGAGGCATCTTAATACCTCGATGCAACACTCATTATTTTACGGAGTGGTGTCTTAACACCTCGACACTACACTCCTAGGTGGCATCTTAACACCTCGATGCTACACTCTTCACATGAAACATGGTGTCTTAGCACCTCAACACTACACATTTCACGCTACAACAAATAGAAACATTATATACCTACACATATAATTATTCCACTGACCTCGAATTTCCCGCACAAGTCATAAACGTAAATCGGCTCCAAAAGCAACCGAACAAACCTTTTACCTATAATACGTATATAGATATACAAACAATCAACATACATTCTCTACGAGAGAATTCGACTTCAACACCCTTAACCAAGGGTTTACACCTATCACCACATACCGCCCATTTAGACACATAAAGTGGACTTCACCAATTACCACTACGGGTGGTAATTCCGACCCATCCAACAAGTACAATTTAACCAAAATTATATTTGACACCATTTAAACCAATCTAGGTCTTAACCAAAATTGCTTATCATCCAATTAATCCAAAATTAAAGTCATTACCAAATTTGACCCATCTAAGTCAACCCATTTTGACATAAGTCCCAAAAACATCTTTAATCACTAACGGCTAGTGACTAACTTTCCAAAATACCATTTAACACTTGAATCAAACATTTATATACTTGGTTCATCAAATCTTGATCCATAACTTAGTTTGACACCGAATCAAGCTTACTTGACCCAAAATACCCATTCGACCTAGATTAGGGTTTATACCCAAAAATCAAGTCAACACAAGTGTTCTAAGGTTTAACTAACACATGCAAGGTCCAAACTAACAATTCCATCAATTGAAACTCTAAGTCACCAATTCGGGTTTACATACATGAATCTTCCCCAAAAACCCCCAAACTTCACAATAAATGGGTTATAACTCTAACTAGCACAAACTTTAACTCAAACAATAATCTTAACAAAGAAATTCGGATTTAGAGCTTACCAACACTACCACCACGTAGCCGTGAATGAGGTGAACAACTTTAACTCTTGAGACCCGACCCGAATCACACTTCTTCTTCTCCAAATCCCTAACTCTCTCTCGCTAGAACCTCTCTCTCTCACTAGGGTTTGATGAGAGTGTTTGAGAAGGTGAAATGGGGATAAGAATGAGAGTGGATCAGTTTTAATGGCTCAAAACCGACCCCCAAGTGAAAAGACTCAAATACCCTCTTTTAAAACCTTTAAAATACTGCTGCTGGCCTGTCAGGCACTTTGGACGGCGTCCAAAATGGCCAGACGGCGTCCCACCCTTCATTATTGGACGGCGTCCCAAAGTCTGGACGAAGTCCCAATGAACTGAGCCTGAAACTGAACTTGTTTTGGTCGTAACTTTCAAACCGTAGCTCCGTTTTTGATGAACCAAATATCGTTGGAAACGTAATGAGATTTACTATCTAATGGTAAGGTTTTAGAACATCAACTCTAAATTTATTTGAGATCCAAATATACGCTTACATGCCTCGTATTTCGAATGACGCTCGAAATAACGTGTAACTGAAAAACGGGTGTTACACTCTCTCTACCTGAGGATGATTACCAACATATGGTATTCCCTGATTGCGTCTACTCTTCAATACCTTAGCAACCTGATAGACCCTCAATCCTAAAGGCTCAACCTGTTCCCTACATACCAAAAGTGGACCTCCTTGATCCCTATCTACACCCAAATACTCTCCAATGAGAGTAATAAAAATACCTCCTCCTATTATTCCCCCTTCCTGTATTCCTTCCACCATCTTAGACAAATAAAAACTGACACAGTAAGGGATATTAACAAAGCCTCTTGGGTCTCGAATACACTTTAGGTCAAATAAATCATGTAAGGTCATTTTCTCCTTGTTGTGACCTCTCTGTGTAATCGAGTTAGCCAGAAATCTATGAATTATACGAAGTTCGGCTTTGTTAATATGTAAGTAGGTGTGTGATCCTGCCCGCCCAAAAACATTAAAATCTGACATACGCCTCCAGACGGTGTTAGCATCAAAATTCCTATCTACCCTTTCACCATGATAAATCAAATTCATACAATCGGGTAGTAGTAATTCAATGGGCGTATATATCTGTAAAGCCCTGGCCATGTCCAGCATGGACATCCTGTACATCCTACGGCCAAGTATAAATCTAAGAAAACTTCTATCATCTAATCTATCTACATCCGTATTTAACGCTATAGTACTCATAAGCTCAATGCACCATTCCTTATATACAGGTCTACGAATGGAGAATAAACGTTCCCAATCGGGAAAAGAAGAGCTGCCATACCTTTGGATCAAATGCTGTTTAACTGAGTTAGCAAGTTGGACCCTTTCTAAAGGCTCCCAATCGATTACCCTTGGTACTTCTACATTTTTCGGTACCAGTTTGAATTTGTTACTTTGATATGTTGGGTAATCTTTCCAGTTTCAATCAAATCTTAGATTGGAATGCAACTGTTTTTAATGAATCGTTGGGTGTTGTACTATTGGATGCATCGGAAATACTACGTAAGCATCAACATATTCTTGATGCGGATCATAATAAGGTACGTGTTGATCAGGTTGTTGTTATTGTTCCTGTTGTTGCTCCTGTTCAGGTTCATATTGCATTTCCGGTTCAGGTTCTAGAGCAGGTTGTCTAGGAGATGATGATGCACCATCAGTATTAGTAAATCTCTGCAAAACACATTAAACACAAATTTTGTGCATCCAAATACGCATTAGTATTATCAAAATAACAACTTGAAACAATTACAATAACATGTTTAATCAAAATTAAACTTATACACATTTTCACAATTTTAACAATTCTACACTTTTTCAAATAAGTATATATGAAAATGTTTACAAAGTTCATAAGCATTCAACTCAAATAACATGTTAAAATAACCATTACTAGCAATTAAACAAGTTTCAAATGGCATTTACATCAATTTAATCAAGTTCATGAATTTTATACCTAAAAAGTCCACTTTAATTCTCAAAAATCATGTTTAGGATCAAAGTTTGGATCATTTAGCTACCTAAACAAGTTACACTACTTAATTTAGCAATAATTCATGACAAAAATCGGCCATAACCTGTTTATATCAAAAAGTCCCAAATTGCTCAAGAACACAAACCCTAGATTCCTAAAATTTTTGAAGTTTTTGGCTTCAAATTATGTTAAATAGCATCAATCTAGGTTATACATGCATAATATACTAACAATTTAACTCTAATTACACTAGAAATTAACAAAATCAAATTAGGAAAAATATAGCTCAAGAACACTAAAAATCAAATTTAAAGAGGTTTAGGGGCGAAATTGTTACCCTTATTGATATCAAATTCACGATTAGAGCGGATTGTAGCAAGAAATTTGGTTGAATTTGGTGAAAAAATGATGAAATTTGAGAGAGTTTGGGAGGTATTTTCGTGTGTGTGTGTGTTTGTTATGAGAAGCAGCAACAGCTCGCTGAGCTTTTTGATTCTGACCAAAAATTAGGCCTCATGCGATCGCATGAGGTTGAAGGCCAAACCCCATGCAATCCCATGGGGGTCTGGTATATATATATATATATATATATATATATATATATATATATATATATATATATATATATATATATATATTTTATATAAAAACCATTACTTTTAACACATAAATTAATAAAATTTTTAAAAATTTGTTTCTTTTTAGGAGTGAGGGCGTTTCGGATCGTTGTCCTAGTCCGTCCCTCAACAAAATTTTAAAATTTGTCATTTTTAAGCGCAGTTTTAAAAGCAAAGATTTTTGTGTTTTTTTAAAATGTTTTTGGCATACTTTAATTCAATAACATTAAAAATAATGATAATAAAAGTTCTTGTCCCTCCCTCGGGTAAAGCAATTTCGGTTCAACGACCTAGTTTTCAACTCACGACGAATTTTAAAAATCAAAATTTTAACTTAGTGAAATAAAGTAAATTTTTGTTTTTAAATTCACACCAAACTTAAATTTAATATGCATAAAATTAAAAATTCATATTATTAAAATTTTAAAAATTCACACCAAACTAATATTATATTTTTGTTTTTATACATACAAACTTATATTAAAATTATTAATTTTTCAAATATTTACAAACTTACATATATTGATTTTAAAAAGTTTACAATATTAATTTAATATTAATTTTAAAAACATGGTAAAAATTAAAATTCAAAATCTTTTTGGTCTTTTATCACACTTTAATCAATCAAATATTATCAAAAATATATGCCCCTCTTTTATGTAAAGTAATTTCGGCTATATTACCTAGTTTTACTCCTGACGAATTTCTGAAATATTTTGGGTTGATTGATTAAAGATATTTATACCTTAAGAATAAACGGTAAATTTCGCAGTGATGTAATAAATTTTTGTATGATATCAATAATTTCGGTTACGCATACCTAATTTTATTGAATACCAATTTAATACTCTATAGCGAACGATTCAGCGTTTATTATCAAAAGGTTAAAAGCAATAAAAATAAAAATAAAAAACTGTACATACTTACATGTGAGAAAGAATTCTCAGAGACCTGCTTTAGCCGACTCATAGGAGAGTCGTGTGATTTGGTTCTCCATAGCTACATAAGCATAACCTCGAATCTTCAATATCTTTTCTTCTAAACATATAAACGGTCCTTCTCTGCATAGAGTAACAAATTCGGTGTTTGAATATGTTTGATTATTTGGACATTTACCTTCGTGTGACCATTTTCCGCATATATAACATCTTTCAAGGTGTCATGCTCTTCTTTTTGTTGCGGATTTTGATTTTTCTTTTCCAAAATGTATCTTATGATGATCTTTTCTGAGTTCTTTTCTTACTCCGTCCATTTTATCTCTTATGAATGATACCAGTTCACTCGGAAGGGTGTCATTATTACGTTTAGTAATCATAGCGTGTAGCATTAGACCATGGTTCGAATCAAAGGAATTCTTCATCTCGTAAAACCTAAAAAAAAATAAAAATTCAGAATGGGGGGAGAAGACTAGTTCTTTAGGGTCTGCTAGGGAAAGACCATTCAGATTCCATTCTCGAGAACTACACCAAAACAGAATATCTAACTCTAATAGAAATACATATTACCCTAAAAAGATTCGAACCTTCCCACACTTAGTTAGCTGTGGTGTCGAAATTGTGATTAACTTTTTTTTCAATTGGACTATCAACAACTTGTATATCTTTGACTTTTACTTCAAGCCAATTGTTGATTTCCTTTGTAACTTTCACAAATTCAACTAACATTGCCTTTTCTTTTGGCGATAAATTGGATACTAATCGGTTACATAACTTAAAGTTTCCCTTAATCCTAGCATCGTGGATCCGTTTATAAAGTTTCTTCGTTGAACTGTTAAAAACGGGTTCATCTAATTTCGTATCATCAACGGGGTTCTTTGTGATCGGATCATCATTAAGTGTTTCTTCATCTTCCCCACACTTATGTGTTTTTATTGGTCTAACAGTTTTGGTTGGTGGAGATCTAAACTTTCGGTTCACAAAGGTGATCAATTTATCACCATCCCTAAGTGTCATTCTACCTTCTCTTACATCAATGAACGCCTCGGTGGTTGCTAAAAATGGGCGACCTAAAATTAGAGGAATATCAAGGTTTTCCTCCATATTAATAACTATGAAGTTTGCAACAAAGGTCAAACTTCCCACGTTAACAAGTAAATTATTTGCTATTCCAACCGGGTGTTTAATGGTTAGGTCAAATGATTGAACACCTATTTTGGTTAGTTTTAATTTACCCATACCTAATCTTTTGTATAAGGAAAGAGGCATAATATTTGCACTTGCTCCTAAATCTGCGAGTCCATTATATATGGCACCATCATTAAGCAAGCAAGAAATGATAAATTCGCCCGGGTCTCCTACTTTAGTAAGTCGAGTTGGTTTGTAAACCTTTTTCGGGTGTTATTTTCTTGGTTCTTTCACTTCTATTTGAACTTCTTTTTCTTCATTTCTTGGAATGGGAGGTTTGTATAAAAATTCTTCTTCATCATTCCAATTTGAATCCTCCTCATTTTTTAATTTTGAATTTTCATATGTTGTTGATAACATATTTATGTTTTCATTTTGAAGGTTTTCTTGGGTGGTGAAATTATGATTGATTTCATTGTCAACTTCCATCGGACCATGTATGTAATGTTTAACTCTGTGACTATTAACTTTAACTTCAATCCCATTTGAATTTATTAACTCTATTGTTCCGTATGGGAAAACTCTTTTGACTATGAATGGTCCAGACCATCTTGATTTCAATTTTCTAGGAAATAGCTTGAATCGTGAATTGAAAAGAAGAACTCTGTCTCCTTCCTTAAATTCTTTTGAACTTCTGATTCTTTTATCATGCGATTTCTTCGTTCTTTCCTTATAGATTAACGAATTTTCATATACTTCATGTCTTAATTCTTCTAATTCGTTTAGTTGGCTTAACCGTAGATGTCCGGCTTCATGCAAATCAAGATTACATGTCTTCAAAGCCCAAAATGCTTCATGTTCAATTTCTACTGGAAGATGACATGCTTTTTCGTAAACGAGTCTAAAAGGTGTGGTTCCAATTGGAGTTTTGTAGGCTGTTCTAAAAGCCCAGAGTGCATCCTCTAATTTCATGGACCATTCCTTCGGATTTGATCCTATGGTTTTCTCTAGAATACGTTTCAAAGCTCGGTTAGTATTTTCAACTTGTCCACTTATTTGTGGATGATAAGAGGTTGAGATTTTATGAGTTACTCTATATCTTTTGAGAACTTTCTCAAGTTGATTGTTACAAAAATGAGTACCCCGATCACTTATTAAAGCTTTCGGTGTTCCGAACCTTGCAAAAAGATGTTTTAAAAAGTTGACTAAAACTCATGCGTCGTTAGTCGGGAGAGCTTGTGCTTCCGCCCATTTAGATACATAATCAATGGCAATGAGAATGTAGAGATTATTATGAGATTTTGGAAATGGACCCATAAAGTCAATACCCCAAATGTCAAATACTTCACATACTTGAATGACATTTTGTGGCATTTCATCACGTTGACTTATTTTTCCGGCCCTTTGACATGCATAACATGATTTGCAAAGAAGGTGTGCGTCTTTAAAATTGTAGGCCAATAGAATCCAACATCGTAAACTTTTCTTACTGTAAGTTGAAGCGACCCGTCCTAATCCATCCTGATGAAGTCCATATTGATTATAAACGATTCACAACAGTTGACTACATCGCGAGGTACTTGACCTCTATATGATACATTTTACAAACATTGCATTCTTTTTGAAAAGACAATCTTTCATTACATCGAAAGTTGACAACATGCATACCATTTCGTAATATATCTTGCTATATTTGACTTAATAATAATCTTGATGAACTCAACGACTCGAATGCAACGTCTTTTGAAATATGTCATGAATGACTCCAAGTAATATCTCTAAGATGAGCAAATGCACAGTGAAAGATTTCTTTCGTACCTGAGAATAAACATGCTTTAAAGTGTCAACCAAAAGGTTGGTGAGTTCATTAGTTTAACATAAATAATCATTTCATAATTTTAATAGACCACAAGATTTCATATTTCCATTTCTCATAAACATACGTCCCATGCATAGAGACAAAAATATCATTCATATGGATTGAACACCTCGTAACTGACATTAACAATATGCATATAAGAATATCCCCATCATTCCGGGATCCTCCTTCGGACATGATATAAATTTTGAAGTACTAAAGCATCCGGTACTTTGGATGGGGCTTGTTGGGCCCGATAGATCTATCTTTAGGATTCGTGTCAATTAGTAGATCGGTTTACTAATTCTTAGGTTACCAAGCAAAAGGAGCATATTCGGCTTCGATCATTCAACCATAGAATGTAGTTCAATTACTTGTGTCTATTTCGTAAAACAGTTATAAAAACAGCGCATGTATTCTCAGTCCCAAAAATATATATTGCAAAAGCATTTAAAAAGGAAGTAATGAAACTCACCATACTGTATTTTGTAGTAAAAATACATATAACATCATTGAACAAGTGTAAGGTTGGCCTCGGATTCACGAACCTATATTATTTGTATATTTATTAACACATAAAATGGTAATCGAACAAATTTATATATTATTAATAATATAAATTTTAATATCAATAACTTATAGGTTTCATTATATTCATTCTATTTGTTTTAATAAGTAAGATATTAATATAGTTTACTTTTGTGTATTAAATATATTGTTATTTTAATATCATTTGTTAGTTAATTTAATGAAAAAATTAAGATATGGATAATAATACTATTAGATTTAATACTAATAATGCAAATTTTATATAAGAAGATAAGTTTAATAATATTTATAATGTTAATGATAATGATACTACTTAGTTTTTAATAAAATTATAGTTTAAAATGATGATTCTTCTAGTATTAACGATAACAATAATAATATTGGTATTATTATTAATGACCATAAAAATAACCATTTTATTACTAATAATAATTTTAGTAATGGTTCATTAAATGATACTCATAATAATAATAATCCTAGTCATAATAATACTTATTTTCATATTAATGATACTAATAATAACATTAATAACACTTACAATAATAGTAATAATAATTGTTATAGTACTTAATACCATGATAATAATAATAATTGATTGTATCGTTTTTCTTTATGATAATAATAATCATAATAATAATAATAGTAATAATAATAATTCTTATGCTAGTGTTAATAATAATAATAATGGTAAGAATTATATTTGTAATAATAATGATAACAATACAATAATACTATTAATAAAAATACTATCTAATAATAACAATATTAATATATATATATATATATATATATATATATATATATATATATATATATATATATATATATATATATATATATATATATATATATATATATATATATATATATATATATATATATATATATATATATATATATATATATATATAAATAAGAAGTATACCCTCTTTAAGGAGAATTTACAAAAAGAATGCTCCAACCCGGAAGCGAACCCAAGACCTATCGCATCACACCATCACGTCTAACCAGCTGGGCTATTGCCCATTATCTGAAATATTACAGAACAAATATTTATTTAACCCGAATTTCATTTCTGTCCTCACCATGTTCTTCTCCTTCGTTCTTCTTCTCCATTCCATCATTCGATTAGAGGTACAACTCAACACCACAACTCACCATTTTAATTTAAATACATAATTGTTACAATAACAAATTGGTTTGGGAAGTTTTAATTAACAAAAAGAAAGAAAAAAAAATAAACAAGTCTGTAACAGACTTATTGAAGAACACGAACCCAAACACCAATTTTGATATACAGCTTGTTTTAGATAATAATTATAATATGAAAAAGGTTGCAACACTATTTTAGAAACTGGTTGTATCCTTAATTTATCCTAAAACATCCATTAAAGATCGAATTTCGCTATGAACAAAAGAGTTGACTTTTAAATTAGAAAGTTTGACATCCAAAATTTGAATTCAATACTAAAAGTTGGGATTTGAAAATTTTCAGAAAGTTTGAATGGAACATTTAGAGCAGGTTTGCATTAATAGATTTTGGATTAAAACACAAACTAGAAGTTTTTAGAAAATGGAACTAGAACAGGGCCGTTACCTGTTCTTTCTTCTGTTTTGATCAAATTCGTTATGTTAAAATTGTTAAAGTTATCTGTAATTGATATAGGATAAAGTAAGTTCGATTGATACCTCATAACAACTTACACTGCTTGTTTTATTGCTAAAAGGAGTCAACAGAATATCAAAGTCAGGAAGAAAACAAAAAAATAAAAATAAACTAAAAGCAGATTCCATATTGGTACGATGGAATGAGATGTGTAACAGAATTGAAGACAGATACAAAATTTAAAAACAGTTTGATAGAGATTGAAACTGATTCCCTTGACAAAATTCGTTGGTATCACTTTTAATAAGAATTAAATATATAAATAATAATAGTTTTATTAATAATCAATAATAATAATAATACTGAAATATTAATTAATAATATTACATAATAATTCTATTAATACAAATAATAATAATAATAATAATAATAATAATAATAATAATAATAATAATAATAATAGTATTTAGAATAATGATACTAATAGTTATTTTAATGTTTTTAATAATATTATTAATGATAATATTAAATAATTGTTTCATTTTTATAATAATAATATTCATAATACAAATAATAATATTAATATTAATATTAATGATAACAATCATAGTAATACTAATAGTATTGATATAACAATTTATGCTTATCAAATCTTATATATATTAAGTTATTAATAGTAATAATATTTATATCAATATTGAGAATGAAGATAATTATATTTTACTTTGTAATTACATATTTTAATATTACAATTTATTAGTTATGTAATAACATACATCGAATATTTAATATTTATATATATATATATATATATATATATATATATATATATATATATATATATATCAATATACATACAATCAATAATTACATATTTCAATCATGTAAATATATGTATATATATCTAAATACTTCAACTACTACACATTTAATTATGTTTTATATATCAAGTAATTAAATGGATTGAAATAACTGATCTCCGAGTATAACATTAAATACCTTGTTAACATTGATAAATCATGTATATTTAATCTACTCTCTATTTTTAAATAAACAGTTTTAAATAACAATTTTAAGTTTTCTTTCATAATCACTAAATCATATGATAGTTCATTAGTATATTTAATTTATAGTATATAATTATTTACATGTATAGCTATTTATATATAGATTTCTATTTATGATTTAATGGTTCGTGAATCGTTGGCAATGGTCAAAATCAAATGCATTTATGAAATAGTTCAAACTTTTTGAGATTCCACATTACAGACTTTGCTTATCGTGTCGGAAACATATAAAGATTAAAGTTTAAATTTGATCGGAAATTTCCGGGTCATCACAGTACCTACCCGTTAAAGAAATTTCGTCCCGAAATTTGAGTAAGGTCGTCATGGCTAATAATAAAAATGTTTTCATGACGAATATGAGTTGATGAATAGAGTTTTATCATCATTGAGTAGTATAGATAAAACGATTTGATTACGCAAGGAGTATAACTGAAGCTATCGTAAGAGAGTGAAATGTGTAACTGTAGAATCGTTTTAACTAATGACGTAGTTATGATTGATTTCCGGAATTCATGGGATTTAAAAAAAATTTTCGTAATAAGATCTGGTTCTTCGGCGATTAAGGAAATCAGGATCTCCTTTCATTAAATATATTAATCTGTTTCGATTGCTCTGTTGGATATCTCACTATAAATCCACCTTCTTCGTTTCCTTATTTCCACGACTCACACCTTCTATTCTTTCTCCCTCAACTCAGACTTTGAAGCATTCTTAAATATGCTCCATCCAGTACTGAATCTTGATATACTCCTAACTTTAACACCTGTCATTCTTATTTTTCATTTACCACCAGAGGATTTTATTTATTTTTACTATTACCTTGGGGTTATAGTAATTTTAATTCTCCCGTGCCTTTACGTGGTAATACGTATTGATATGTACGGTTTGTAAGTTATGTGTTGTTGTCGAACTTTATATTTTCTTTTATATTCAAGAGTTCTATACTTTTGTCTCATCTTCCCGACTTCAAGTCAAGCGAATAATGGTCCGGAATTCATAGTTAATGTTCTAAGAAGGAAATCGAAATGGCACGATCTTGATTTGGTAAATTACCAGAATTCAGGAGAAAAGATAGAACTATCAGGAAGATATGTTCTCGATATGTTTGGAGATTAGGTATAATGTAAGAGTCGTGTAAATGGCACATGATGACGGTATGTTCTGTGAATCATCACGTTCCATTAGAAACTCAACATGAATTACTGTAATATAATCACGTTGATCTAGTGTTATTATATTATACTAACTCATGCATCAGTTCCCAACATTACTTCAATAATATTCATATTTTTAAGCTCGAAAGTTTACAGAACATAGAAACTAACAGTTTCTATATGATGTAACACTGATAGCACGAAGAGATTATTGATTTCAGAAAAGAATAGTTATGAAAATATCTTCAGAAATATGGAGGATATTTGTAATGAAAGATACGATAACATCTTTGAATATTTAAGATCAGAGGATGATGGAAACTATTGTCCACAAGGGTTTAGAGTAAGGAGCAAGATATTCGCTAAAGACTTCAGCAGGCATTGAATCATTTGGATTCTTTAAAGTCAAACTTATTCTTTGTGATTTGTCTATGGCTTCCTTCATAGTTTTGCATAATCAGCTTTTCGGTACTAAATTTTCTATTGGGTGTTTCCAATACTCCATTTTTTTTATCATCAACCTTTCGACGGTTAAAGTCGTGTACAGTTTTTGCTGCTGTATTCAGCTTTTTCAGAATTTGTGGTATTGATTTGTAGACTAGGTGCTTTTCAGAATTTCAGAATGGAAGATCATAATTCTAAGAGATAAATGTTATATGTTTATATATAACTGTTGATGTAGACATGCTGCGAGATTTCAAAATATTGATTGCTGATTCTTGGTATTTGGTACGGTAATTCTTGTTATCAGATGCAGATGAGTAGATGATAGGGTTTCAATGAATATAATAATTTTTCATAAAGTCAAAGATCAATGAAGTTGCTGGTAAGTTTGCTGCTAATGTAGTGAGATATAAATGGTTTTTCGGTATCGATGACGAAAGGTAACCTTATATATCAGGGTTATAATAAGCTAATCCGAGTGAAAAGTCGAATTTGACTTGTTGGAGCTGTGACAAAATTTGCTAATTTGGCAAGGGATTGCAAAATTATTTTGGGTAATAATAACACTAAAGGAATTAACACAACTATGTGTTAAACGTTTACTCAGTTTTCGAGAGTTTTCAGGTGCATAACTATATGCATCAATCTTTTCTCCCGTAGATGAAGTGTGGTTGGTTCATCCTCTCGATTGAGGTGTTTTCAAGAATCATGAAAGGTTTGAACGCAGATTGTAATCGTCAAGATACAAATGAGGTTGGAGATGAAATCAAGTGGAAAACTTGAAGAAATGTTTAGTTTCATACGTTATAATCAATATTTTAATTCATTTTAATTGTCCATTGTTATTAGTCCACAGTCGATAGTCCACAGTTGACAGTCTAATAATTCATATATAGTTTAATATATAATATTCGAATTAATTAATACGTATCATGACCCGTGTACATGTCTCAGACTCGATCACAACTCAAAATATATATATTATTATAGAATCAACCTCAACCCTGTATAGAGAACTCGATCCTTACTGCCTATAGAGTGTCTATGGTTATTCCAAATAATATATATATATATATATATATATATATATATATATATATATATATATATATATATATATATATATATATATATATATATATATATATATATATATATATATATATATGATATGTCAAAACCTTATATACGTGTCCCGATATTTAAAGTGCGTAAAAATAAATAACAGAAATTAAATGACGATAAATAAAATTGCGAGAATATAAATTGCGATAAATAAACTGTGATAAATAAATTGCGATAATAAAATATAATAAGGAATTAATAGTTAGCTAGGAACAGTTAGCTAGGATTTTGTTAGCGTGGATTCTTAACAAAATTCTTCATAATTAATTTGTCTGTTTCTAACCAATTTTATTTTATCAAATGTTTTCTTCATTATACCACTTGTTGGATTCTGATAGGTCAAAATCTAAAAATGAAATTGAATGAAAATGGTTATTTTGCGGTGAACGGATACGTATATCGGTGGTTGTAAATAGGATAGTAAATGACCATTGAATCAGATTCAAAGAATATACAGTGTAACTTATTAATGTGAAGTCAAAATATTTCTAGGGTATTACCTACCCGTTAAAATATTTTCACCATTAACAGTTTCTACAAAAGAATTTTTAATTACAATCTTTATGAAAACATATATACATATATATTTTCTTCAGATATAATCATGGATTCATTGAGTTAATATGATATTAAACTCATTTGGTTTATCTTTAGAACTAGAATACGTAATCTCTAAAACATTTAGAGATTACTTAATTGCCATGAAGAACGAAGATAATTGATGTAGAATGATAAGTAGAACGAAAATCATACTTGTAGTACAGATGGTGATATTGAGGCATGGATTGTTGATGGTGCTGGTGCTATTAATGATGGTACTATTGGTACCGGTGATGTTGCTGAAGCTGGTAAATTTTGCACCATATTCTCCAAATTTATTTTTCGAGCCCGAAGTTTGTTGACTTCTTTTATTATTTCGGGATGGTTGTCGGTTGGAACGAGCGAATGAATAAGGTTTAGAATCTGAGATATTATGTAATCATGATGAGATATTCAAGAAATGAGGGTGAAAATGATATTTCGGACTGGTTCACCGGTAAGTGCTTCAGGTTCTTTGCCAAGAGGTAAATTCGGTTGGTGGAAGGGATTGCCTTTTTCGTGTCTCCATTGATTAAGTACTACGAACCCATCAGATGAATTGGCTGATTCATTCTGGTGACACTGCTTTTGAAGCTTAGGTGAAACTCCATATCGGAATAGCTGTCGGAATCCGAGGAATTTGAACTGGTTGAGGGATTCATCTCGTACGATCAGATGAAGGATTTTCGATAAGAAATAGATTATAGGATGTAGATTAGTACCCTACAATACATAATTTACATACGCATATATAATACTAAATTCCTATAAGTTACAGAGGAAATTAAGGAAACGTGTCAAATAAAGTCTACAGTAACAGATACGCTAAGATATGGATTTGTCTATACATTATTCATGCAATAAATGCAGTAAAACGTGTCTAGACTAAGAATAATGAGCAGGTTATTTCCTAAGGATGATAAGCAGATGATTTCCGACAAAAATGATAAGAAAAACTTTTGACATGCAGACACGGTCAAAGTTCAGACTCACTAATCCATCCTAACGACTATCAATTAGACACACTAGTGCAAGACCTGGTTCGCTAAGACCACCGCTCTGATACCAACTGAAGCGACCCTTCCTAATCCATCCGAACGAAGTCCATATTGATTATAAATGATTCACAACAGTTGACTACATCGCGAGGTACTTGACCTCTATATGATACATTTTACAAACATTGCATTTATTTTTGAAAAGACAATCTTTCATTACATTGAAAGTTGACAACATGCATACCATTTCGTAATATATCTTGCTATATTTGACTTAATAATAATCTTGATGAACTCAATGACTCGAATGCAACGTCTTTTGAAATATGTCATGAATGACTCCAAGTAATATCTCAAAGATGAGCAAATGCACAGCGGAAGATTTCTTTCGTACCTAAGAATAAACATGCTTTAAAGTTTCAACCAAAAAGTTGGTGAGTTCATTAGTTTAACATAAATAATCATTTCATAATTTTAATAGACCACAAGATTTCATATTTCCATTTCTCATAAACATACGTCCCATGCATAGAGACAAAAATATCATTCATATGGATTGAACACCTGGTAATCGACATTAACAATATGCATATAAGAATATCCCCATCATTCCGGGATCCTCCTTCGGACATGATATAAATTTTGAAGTACTAAAGCATCCGGTACTTTGGATGGGGCTTGTTGGGCCCGATAGATCTATCTTTAGGATTCGCGTCAATTAGTATATCGGTTTACTAATTCTTAGGTTACCAAGCAAAAGGGGCATATTCGGCTTCGATCATTCAACCATAGAATGTAGTTCAATTACTTGTGTCTATTTCGTAAAACAGTTATAAAAACAGCGCATGTATTCTCAGTCCCAAAAATATATATTGCAAAAGCATTTAAAAAGAGAGTAATGAAACTCACCATACTGTATTTTGTAGTAAAAATACATATAACATCATTGAACAAGTGTAAGGTTGGCCTCGGATTCACGAACCTATATTATTTGTATATTTATTAACACATAAAATGGTAATCGAACAAATTTATATATTATTAATAATATAAATTTTAATATCAATAACTTATAGGTTTCATTATATTCATTCTATTTGTTTTAATAAATAAGATATTAATATAGTTTACTTTTGTGTATTAAATATATTGTTATTTGAATATCATTTGTTAGTTAATTTAATGAAAATATTAAGATATGGATAATAATACTATTAGATTTAATACTAATAATGCAAATTTTATATAAGAAGATAAGTTTAATAATATTTATAATGTTAATGATAATGATACTACTTAGTTTTAATAAAATTATAGTTTAAAATGATGATTCTTCTAGTATTAACGATAACAGTAATAATATTGGTATTATTATTAATGACCATAAAAATAACCATTTTATTACTAATAATAATTTTAGTAATGGTTCATTAAATGATACTCATAATAATAATAATCCTAGTCATAATAATACTTATTTTCATATTAATGATACTAATAATAACATTAATAACACTTACAATAATAGTAATAATAATTGTTATAGTACTTAATACCATGATAATAATAATAATTGATTGTATCGTTTTTCTTTATGATAATAATGATCATAATAATAATAATAATAGTAATAATAATAATTCTTATGCTAGTGTTAATAATAATAATAATGGTAAGAATTATATTTGTAATAATAATGATAATAATACAATAATACTAGTAATAAAAATACTATCTAATAATAACAATATTAATAATAACAATAATAATAATTAGTAATAATATATATATATATATATATATATATATATATATATATATATATATATATATATATATATATATATATATATAAGAAGTATACCCTCTTTAAGGAGAATTTACAAAAAGATTGCTCCAACCCGGAATCAAACCCAAGACCTATCGCATCACACCATCACGTCTAACCAGCTGGGCTATTGCCCATTATCCGAAATATTACAGAACAAATATTTATTTAACCCGAATTTCGTTTCTGTCCTCACCATGTTCTTCTCCTTTGTTCTTCTTCTCCATTCCATCATTCGATCAGAGGTACAACTCAACACCACAACTCACCAGTTTAATTTAAATTCATAATTGTTACAATAACAAATTGGTTTGGGAAGTTTTAATTAACAAAAAGAAAGAAAAAAAAATAAACAAGTCTGTAACAGACTTATTGAAGAACACGAACCCAAACACCAATTTTGATATACAGCTTGTTTTAGATAATAATTATAATATGAAAAAGGTTGAAACACTATTTTAGAAACTGGTTGTATCCTTAATTTATCCTAAAACATCCATTAAAGATCGAATTTCGCTATGAACAACAGAGTTGACTTTTAAATTAGAAAGTTTAACATCCAAAATTCGAATTCAATACTAAAAATTGGGATTTGAAACTTTTCAGAAAGTTTGAATGGAACATTTAGAACAGGTTTGCATTAATAGATTTTGGATTAAAACACAAACTCGAAGTTTTTAGAAAATGGAACTAGAACAGGGCCGTTACCTGTTCTTTCTTCTGTTTTGATCAAATTCGTTCTGTTAAAATTGTTAAAGTTATCTGTAATTGATATAGGATAAAGTAAGTTCGATTGATACCTCATAACAATTTACACTGCTTATTTTATTGCTAAAAGGAGTCGACAGAATATCAAAGTCAGGAAGAAAACAAAAAAAATAAAAATAAACTAAAAGCAGATTCCATATTGGTACGATGGAATGGGATGTGTAACAGAATTGAAGACAGATACAAAATTTAAAAACAGTTTGATAGAGATTGAAACTGATTCCCTTGCCAAAATTCGTTGGTATCACTTTTAATAAGAATTAAATATATAAATAATAATAGTTTTATTAATAATCAATAATAATAATAATACTGAAATATTAATTAATAATATTACATAATAATTTTGTTAATACAAATAATAATAATAATAATAATAGTATTTAGAATAATGATACTAATAGTTATTTTAATGTTTTTAATAATATTATTAATGATAATATTAAATAATTGTTTCATTTTTATAATAATAATATTCATAATACAAATAATAATATTAATATTAATATTAATGATAACAATCATAGTAATACTAATAGTATTGATATAACAATTTATGCTTATCAAATCTTATATATGTTAAGTTATTAATAGTAATAATATTTATATCAATATTGATAATGAAGATAACTATATTTTACTTTGTAATTACATATTTTAATATTACAATTTATTAGTTATGTAATAACATACATCGAATATTTAATATTTATATATATATATATATCAATATACATACAATCAATAATTACATATTTCAATCATGTAAATATATGTATATATATCTAAATACTTCAACTACTACACATTTAATTATGTTTTATATATCAAGTAATTAAATGTATTGAAATAACAGATCTCCGAGTATAACATTAAATACTTTGTTAACATTGACAAATCATGTATATTTAATCAACTCTCTATTTTTAAATAAACAGTTTTAAATAACAATTTTAAGTTTTCTTTCATAATCACTAAATCATATGATAGTTCATTAGTATATTTAATTTATAGTATATAATTATTTACATGTATAGCTATTTATATATAGATTTCTATTTATGATTTAATGGTTAGTGAATCGTTGGCAATGGTCAAAATCAAATGCATTTATGAAACAGTTCAAACTTTTTGAGATTCCACATTACAGACTTTGCTTATCGTGTCGAAAACATATAAAGATTAAAGTTTAAATTTGATCTGAAATTTCCGGGTCATCACATAAGTTGAGGCCCATAATGCCCTCCTGTTGGTCCTGTGTGACAATGGTTTAAGATTTGACTAGCTTCATCTCTGAATACACATCGGCGTATTATTCCATCGGGACAACTTTTAAACAAATGTGGATCTTCCCAGAAATAGTGTTTTATATCACTAAAGAATTTCTTTCGTTTTTGGTACGACAACCCTTTTTCAAGGAATCCACATACTAAGTAGTTTGCATAGTCTGCAAACCATGAAATTTCATTATAATCTATCCTCAATAGATATTCATCAGGAAAGTTGTCTTGTATGGCCGATTCATTCAGAACTTCTAATTCAGGATTTTCAAGACGAGAAAGATGATCAGCGGCGAGATTTTCTGCTCCCTTTTTATCTCGAATTTCAATATCGAACTCTTGTAAGAGTAAGATCCAACGGATTAATCGTGGTTTGGCATCTTGTTTCAAAAATAGGTATCTAAGAGCAGAATGATCAGTATAGACCACCGTTTTAGCTAGACCGAGATATGAACGAAATTTGTCAAAAGCAAAGACAATGGCAAGGAGTTCTTTTTCAGTAGTTGTATAATTCATTTGTGCTCCTTGTAAAGTCTTACTAGCATAATAAATAGGTTGAAATCGTTTTTCAATCCTTTGTCCTAAAACGGCTCCCATTGCAAAATCACTTGCATCGCACATAAGTTCAAATGGTAGATTCCAATTTGGAGTTATCATGATCGGTGCATTAGTGAGTTTTTCTTTAAGAATATTAAAAGATTTGATGCATTCATCTGAAAAGATGAATGGAGCATCCTTTTCTAGGAGTTTATTCATAGGAGTAGCAATTTTAGAAAAATCTTTTATGAAACGTCGGTAAAAACCGGCATGCCCTAGAAAACTCCTAACTCCTCTAACATTGGTGGGATGTGGAAGTTTAGCAATTACATCTACTTTAGCTCTATCCACTTTAATTCCTTCCTTTGAGATTTTATGACCAAGAACGATGCCTTCTTTAACCATGAAATGGTATTTCTCCCAATTAAGTACTAGATTTGATTGTTCGCATCTAATAAGCATTCGTTCAAGATTAACTAGACATGATTCAAAAGTATCACCGAAGACTGAAAAGTCATCCATGAAAACTTCCATGCATTCTTCTATCATGTCGTGAAAAATCGCCATCATGCACTTTTGAAAGGTTGCAGGGGCGTTGCAAAGTCCAAATGGCATGCGTTTGTAAGCAAAAGTACCATAAGGGCACATGAATGTGGTTTTCTCTTGATCTTCGGGTGCTATTGGAATTTGAAAATATCCGAAAAAAATCGTCAAGAAAATAATAGTAACTGTTTCCGGCTAATCTTTCCAACATTTGATCAATGAAAGGTAAGGGAAAGTGATCTTTTCTGGTGGCGTCATTTAATTTTCTATAATCAATACAAACACGCCATCCTGTTACAGTCCTAGTAGGAATAAGCTCATTTTTCTCATTTGTGATGATAGTCATGCCACCCTTCTTAGGTAAGCATTGAACTGGGCTTACCCATGGACTATCAGAGATTGGATAAATTAAACCTGCATCTAGCAGTTTAATAATTTCTTTTTTAACAACATCTTGCATACTAGGATTTAGTCTTCGTTGGCGTTGCACATACGTTTTATGACCTTCTTCCATAAGGATTTTATGTGTGCAATACGATGGACTTATTCCTTTAATGTCATGAATCTTCCATGCAATAGCTGGTTTATGAGCTTTTAGCACAGAAATGAGTTGAGATTTTTCATTTTTAGTAAGAGAAGACGATATTATTACAGGTAATTTAGATTCACCATGTAAATAAGCATATTCCAAATGGTTTGGAAGTGGCTTTAACTCTAATGTCGGTGGTTCTTCTATCGATGATTTATATTGATATATGTCTTCCTCTTTTAGCATTTGAATTTCTTCTGTTGTTGGTTCATATCCATTAGCCATGAGTGTAGCTAACATTTCTGTTTCATTAATTGGTTCAGTTCCTTCTCCTAACGAACATTCTCCTGTTCCTTGTAATTCTGGAAATTCTTCTAACAATTCTGCATGTGAATCTATAGTTTGAATATAATAACATGTATCATCTGCAGATTGCGGTTGTTGCATTGCTCTATCAACAGAAAAGGTAACACTCTCGTCCTCTATACTTAGGGTTAGTTTCTTACCAAACACGTCTATTATTGCTTTAGTCGTGTTTAAGAATGGTCTTCCTAATATGAGAGGAACTCGAGAATCTTCTTCCATATCCAGAATAACAAAATCTACTGGAAATACTAAAGTACCAACTTTAACTAGCATGTTCTCCATTATCCCTCTAGGATATTTTACTGATCGATCGGCTAGTTGTATGCTTATTCGTGGTGGTTTCAATTCTCCAAGGTCTAGTTTAGCGTATAGTGAATACGATATTAGATTTATACTAGCACCTAAGTCTGCCAATGCTTCTATTGAACTAAGACTACCCAGAAAACATGGAATTGTGAAACTTCTTGGATCTGAATTTTTTTTGGTATCTTATTCAATAGCACTGCAGAACAATTAGCATTCATTATAACAGCCGAGAGTTCTTCCATTTTCTTTCTATTTGTGATTAGATCTTTCAGAAATTTTGCATATCTAGGCATTCCTGAAATTACATCAATGAAAGGAAGATTGACATTTATTTGTTTAAACATATCCAAGAATTTGGATTGCTCGGCTTCAAGTCTTTCTTTTCTCATTTTACTCGGGTAAGGAAGTGGTGGTTGGTATGGTTTAACATAAGGTTTAGCCTTAATTGTGTTATCTTCATTAACCTTTTCAACTACCAGTTTTGTTTCCTTATCTTGCTCAGATTGTGGTTCTTGTGGAGTAGGAATAGCTTCATCAGAAATTGCAGGCATTTCAGGTGGTTTAAGTGTAATACCACTTCTTGTGGTAATGGCTTTAGCTGTTTCATTCCGGGGGTTAGCATTTGTATCACTAGGCAGACTTCCCAGTTTTCTTTCACCTATCAACCTTGCTAGGTTACTTACTTCTTGTTCCAAATTTTGAATAGAAGCTTGTTGATTTCTAAATGCTTGAGCATTTTATTCATTGGTTTGTTTCTGAGATGTGAAAAACTGTCTTTGAGATTCAACTAGCTTCGACATCATATCTTCTAAATTTGGCTTTTTATCATCGGTTTGTGGTGGTTTGTTTTGAAAATTAGGTCTTTGCTGATTGTAAGTATTGTTGGATACTTGTTGATTGTTAGGACCTTGTTGGTTGTTGTATGGAACATTTCGGTTATAATTCTGGTTTTGATTGTAGATTGGTCTTGGCGGTTGATAATTATTCTGATAATTATTTTCAGGCCTTTGGTTTATGTATGAAACATTCTCTCTTTGTTCCATTGTTAGTTCAATACTGAGACAATCTTTTGTCAAATGTGGTCCTCCACACTGCTCACAACTAATTCGTATTGAGTGAATATCTTTAGTCATCTTTTCCATTCGTCTCTCAACAGCATCTATCTTTGCAGAAATGGAATCAAAATCATGGCTAGAATTGGCTCTAGCTGCTTTAGATGATCTAACGATATCTTTTTCTTGGTGCCACTCATGTGAGTGGGAAGCAGTGTTATCAATAATTTTGTAAGCGTCAGTTGCGGTTTTCTTCATAATGGAACCACCAGATGCTATATCGATGTCTTTTCTTGTAGTGATGTCGCATCCTTGGTAGAATATTTGTACTATTTGACAGGTGTCTAAACCATGTTGCGAACATCCTCTTAATAACTTTCCAAATCTTGTCCACGCTTCATATAGACTTTCATTTGGCTTTTGTGTGAATGTAACAATTTCTCCTTGAAGTCTCACGGCTTTAGATGCCGGAAAGAATTTTTTAAGAAATTTTTCAACTAAAACGTCCCATGTATCAATCGCCCCTTCAGGTAACGATTCTAACCAATCTTTGGCTTCTCCCTTTAAAGTCCAGGGAAATAACATGAGATATATTAGTTCATCTTCCACTTCTCGAATTTTAAATAGTGTACAGATCCTATTAAATGTACGAAGATGTTCGTTTGGATCTTCCTTCAGCGCACCACGAAATTAGCATTGATTAGTTACCATGTGTAGGATTTGTCCTTTGATTTCATAATCTGGCGCATTAATGTCAGGTTGAGTAATTGCGTGACCTTGGCCAGTGCGTTTAGCTCGCATTCGGTCTTCCATACTTAGAGGTTCCAGATTTTCCATGATTGAATTTATTGAATCTGAATCACTAGAGTATTCTGATTTAATGGGTTGTTCCTCGACAATCTCCGTTTGAATGATTGGTGGTTCCAGAGGAAAGATTAATGGTTCAGGATCTCTGAATTGTCCCTGAATATCCTCCGGATTCTCAATTGTGTTGTCGGGTTCAAAAAATGGATTATCGAAAATTTGAATTGGAGTACTTGGTCGACTGGATGACGATTCTAAAGAAAAATCAACGGCAACAATATTGGCTAAATGTCTTGATCGAGTTACAGGTGGTGAACGTATAATAGGTGGTGAACGTTTTTCTCGGTGCTTTCACTGAATATCCTATTAGTTATAAAAGATAAAAATTATATAAGTTATCAAATTAATAGACTTTTCTACTTTTGCCCACGTTTCGAATAGCCAAAAGATGTAGCAGGGAGCCAGAACCCTTTAAATCGGAAGCTCACAACTCAGCCACTAACAAATCCAACTATTACTACGAAGCAGAAAATTTGGATGTCTATCAATTTAACCACTTAAAATAGTTTTTAGTTGAAATTTAAAGAAATTTTAGAGAAGAAATAGAAAATTATATGTCCTAAAAACTAGAGTGTCGAGAAATAAGAAAGAAAAAGAGCGCGTCAAAAAACGTCGAAAAATAAATGGTCGAAAAATAATAAAAAGAACGTAGCGGGTCGAAACTTAAAAGTCTAAAACTAAGAATTAAAGGTTGCGTCTAAAGGTATTAAAGCTTAAAAGAAATTCTATATCCAAAACGGCAATTACTTAAAAAGGTACTAAAATATTAAAACGGCGTCGCAAAATTCTAAAGCATCTAAATCTTAGTCTAAAGAAAAAGCACTTAAGGGATTTTACGGCAAAGCCTAAGAATCTAGAAATAAAAATAACTATGGCAAAAACTATGACTTAAAACTAAATACGAACGAAAAATACAAATATTACGCTAAAACAAATAAAAAGATACAAAATATTAAAAAAAAAACTTAAAGTTGTAAAAATACAATTTTTATAAAAATTTTATTTTTATATTATTTATTTTATAAAATTATTAATTTTATAATTTATTAAAACTAATTAAAACTAAAAATACAAATTAAATCTAAAAACTAAATTAACTAATTAATTAATTAACCCTAATTAGGGTTTAGAATAATAATAATAATTAATAATCCGTAATTAATGCTGTCGCCAGAGGTTACCAGGCGGGTCAAATCAAGCCATGCGATCGCATGGTTTGATAGTTAAAATCTCATGCGATCGCATGAGCCTCGGATCCGGTTCAAAAATTGGACTGCTACAGTTCTCGGCCCGATTGATTTTTATATTTGTTTTTTCTGTTTTTATATTATATAAAATATATATATATAACTTAAATAAAAATTTAATTTTAAAAACTAAAATAAAAATACTTTTTAACTTATTATATATTTATCAACTCTTAATAACAAATATATAGATTTTGTTTTTGTTTTTATATTTTTGTATTTTTAATATTTAAAACGTATATTTTTATACAAAGAACTTAATAATTTTTTTTTTATATAGCGTTGCGCTTTCGGCGTTTAAGCAGTCCCCGGCAGCGGCGCCAAAAATACTTGATGTGCGTAGAGGTGTATACGAAATAGTTATATTTTTACTACAAAATACTATTAAATACGATATAATTTTACACAAGATATTTATTTATTTATAGAATGGATATACCTAAACCTTGCTACAACACTTATAGGCAGTGTACCTAATCTTACAGTAGTGTAGTTTTTAGTAAGTCCGGTTCGTTCCACAGGGATCTTAGCCAAGTTTAACGCTATATTTTTAAAAACTATATTTGTAAAAATATAAATATATATATATAAATATAAGTAGTATTATTATTATAAAAGGGGGTTTTTACCGTTTAATGACCGGTTTGTCGATTTTAAAACTTTACTTGCAGTTAAAACCTAATGTAAAATATTAAAAATAAATATAACTTAATTTAAAGCGTAAAGTAAATAACGATAATGAAATTGCGATAAATAAAAGTGCGATAAAATAAATTTGCGCTAATTAAAGAGTACGATAATTAAAAGTGCAATTAAATATGATGACAGTAAATAAAAGTGCGATAATTAAAAGTGCAATTAAATATGAAATAAAGGAATTATGCTTATTTAAACTTCCGTAATCATGATGTTTGACGTGTTGATTTTAGTTTATTATCATGGGTTAATTGTCCTTTGTCCTGGATTATTCAATATGTCCATACGGATTTGTCCATAATAGTCCATCAGTCATAATCATAAAATGCGGAAGTCTTCGTCAAATTATTCTTATTCACGAAGTCAAATATTCCAACTAATTGGGGATTCGAATTGTAACAAGGTCTTATTACTTTGTTTAATAAATACACCAGGTTATCGACTGCGTGTAAACCAAGGTTTTAATACTTTGTTAACAATTACACCAATTACCCTTGAATGTAATCCACCCCTGTTTTAACTAGTCCATTAACTATTAATCCAATCCCGTGTCCGGTAAAATGAACAATTATTGGTATTTATAGATATCCCGCCCACCGTACCCGATTAAGCGTATGTGGTTATATATAAATATGTCAAATTATAACCTTTATATTAAATTAACGAGGTATCGTTAAGTTAATATAAAACCCATTAATAGCCCATAGTCTAATTTCCACAAATGTCGTTCTTTTGTCCAAACCCCAATTATGGTACAAAGCCCAATTACCCAATTTTAATATTTAGCCCAACATCACGATTACTTCGGCTTAAATAAGCATAATAATAACTTAGCTACGAGACATTAATTTAAAAAGGTTGAACATAACTTACGATGATTAATAATAGGGGTGCGTTACACGGACAGAATTTCGACTTACACCCTTTCAACATTCGCTAACATACCCTTATTATTAGAAATTAAAATTAAAATTAGTATATATATATATATATATATATATATATATATATATATATATATATATATATATATATATATATATATATATATATATATATACGTTGATAGATAGGAAGAGAAAAAGATGTGTTTTGATCGATCACAAAACTGCTTTTTATAGAGATGTGGCCAGATACTGTTCACCATACGATCGCATGGGATTTAGGCCTCCAGGCCATGCGATCGCATGGCCTCTTTTTCCAGCTCACATGAGTTTGTTTCCTAGCTTGCCGACGGTTTAATAAATAAATATAATATATAAATAATTTTAAGAATTATTTAAATATTATATTATATTTATGTGCATAGTTGACTTGTAATTTTTAGTCCGTTGCGTCGAGCGTTGAGAGTTGACTCTGGTCCCGGTTCCGGATTTTCGAACGTCCTTGCGTACAATTTAATATCTTGTATTTTGCGTTTTGCGTCTTGTACTCTTGTAATTTTGAGACGTTTTTCATCAATAATTTGAACCACTTTGATTGTACTTTGTACTTTTTAGATTTTTGATCGTTTGCGTCTTCAATTCGTCGAATCTGTCTTTTGTCTTCAACTTTTATTATTTAAAAGAATATTACTTGTAAATAGAACAATTGTAACTAAAAGCTTGTCTTTCATGAGGGATAATGCTATGAAATATATGTTCGTTTTTAGCATTATCAAACAACTTTAAAACTCGAACTCGGATGAGATTTGGTCTCCTTCTTCTCCAAGTGAGCTCTCTCTCACTAGAACTCAATCTCTCTCACTAGGATATAATTTGGTGAAGATGAAGGAGTGTTAAATGAATTAGGATAAGATTGTATCAGTTTTTAGACTCCCAAGACCGTTCACCATGTAAAAAAACTAAAAGACCCCAAATAGATACCATAAAAATGGGTTAAATATGTCAATTAAGCGACATTGTCGCGATCCGCAACTCCCCATCGCGATACGCGACGCTCTGGACGCGACAAATATTTTTACAACGTGATAAACGGACAAAAGGGGGGTGTTTATAACCCGTCGCGTTTCAACCTTAAACATTGCGTTTCGCGATGCCCTCAGATGCGACCAAATCACTTCAGATGCGACATTATGCCAGTAAGCCTCAACGTCTAAATTTTAAATCACTTAGCCACATGCACAAACAAGTATATACATTCTAGAGATTAAATGCGTACCTTAGGATCATGTACAAAGAAAAACGGGGTGTTACAACTCTCCCCCACTTAAATTGGATCACGTCCTCGTGATCCGCACCAACATTAGAAGTTAAGCACTTCTCCCTCGAACATTTCCGCTTCCAACACGGAGTCACACATGTAGTAAATCACGCATCCGAATTCTCGCTTCGTACACTAACGCATCATATTACAACAACCGTGCTTTATACTTCCATTTAACCAAAATTTCCACCACTCACTCGGAAGTACACCGTGGAAACTTCATAATATTCTTCCAATGGCCTTATGATTCCATTATTTTCAACGATATCGGGTAATCAACCCACGAAACAGAACAACCGTAAACGTTTGCTCCTACGCCGAGTATCCAAACTCGTACCATACACTTCACAATCGTCCTAGAAGTAGAACAATTCACGACATTCATCGTCGTCGCGCCTTTCAATCGTGGTGTATTCGGGAATCATCCCGACCCTTTCCAAAAATCTCTCGTATCCGCCATTCGGGAACTTCGCCATTCCAACTCATGTCGCAAAATATCCTTCACAAATTATTCCAAAGTCCAACTTGGGACTTCTCCGAAGACCATCGAAGTCTTCCTTTCCTAATTAAGCGTCACCCGTTCGCCCATTACGTCTACTAGATAGGGATTATTACGAAATCTCCGGTACTTACTCCCCCACTTAGGATTCTAATCCCGTATACCCACCACCAAAGTGATAACATTTCGCAAAATCCTGACATTACATAACCCACATGACCGGTCTCGATGCTGGTCATACTCAACGATTCTTCACGGACCTATAATAAGGTATTCGAACCTCGATCCTTCAAATCGGTCAACGCTAACGCCCGCTAAACACCGCAGTAAACCACAGTTGTATCTTCAGGTTCCTCACCGGTACTCAAATGCAAAGTAATCGCACCATCAGAGTGAAGCATTTAACTAGCAGGTATAAGGAGGCACCTGACTCAGTGTTATGCAACTCCCATTACTACCACTGAGTCTCAAGAGCTCGACCCTTACGGGGTCTACTCTCGGTGTCACGCATCTTCTGTTTATTCGAAGTCACGCCATTTCTAAGAACTTTACGGCTCAGCGCCTATAACCTTCTAGCAAAACCCGCTAGTCTCAATTCATCTAGGTCGCACCACTAGCCTATTAACCTTTCAACTCATCACTAAGGAGATGCTTGGAAACACCAAGGCTTATACTCTTCCAACTTCGTCATAAACATCATCACAGTTACCTTCTCACATAAATTCTATGAACACTCGCTACACGCACCGCATCAAACTGCAATCGTGGTTAACGAAAATGCCTCTCGAATGGCATACCACGCATACACCCGAAAATCATAGAAGAAAAGAGTGGCCGTCAAGAGCATACCACACTCGCCACATCGTATCCAAGCCAACGAAATCGAACCACCAATTAACATGTATATACCTCCTAGCACGTTAATATCGTTAAATGTACAACTACACTCCGGTTATGCCCTAATTGGTTTCACTATAACGCTCAACACAATCGACAAATCCTACGGGTCTCACTCGAACGAGTTTAACGACCCAAAAGCCACAACGTAAAAAGCCTAGACAACCAAAGACTCAACAACATAGTCAAGGCACAACACATCGATCATAGCCCACGAATTCTCGTGAACTCCTTTTTACCATAACACCGACGCTCACAGTCACTCGTTGGAGTCAATTAAGCAACGACCTACCGCCAACATAACTCGTACTTCGTATATCAAGGATGCCGCTACTCGCAGGGTAGACTTTCCAACCAGTGGGTTCACTCGACCTGTTTCACCTGAAATTATCCGAACGACAATACATCCATGCTTCCCCTCTGGGAAAAAGAGTGAACAATGTTAACTTAACAATTGCGTTACCCGCATCCTCCTCATCAAACACCGTCCTTAACTTGTTCGACCGTCAAGTCCGTGTCCGCATCCCTGAAAATCTTGCACATTTATCTCGTAAAAGGGAGATGAAATTTACCAGTCTAGTATCTCATGACTCGTACGTCAATCACATTGTTCCATTCGTCCTATGCTACCAGTCTCAAGACTAAAATGACTTCAATCATGTCCAACCTATGAACCTTACAGTTCTTCAACTTCTGACACTATAACAAAAACGCATTATTAACCCAATATTTAAGCCCATTTGTGTAGGTTGGTAAACCAAACCCCTCACTCCACCCTAGGAATGCTCAGAAACTTAAGTTCTTCGCCCTTCATCCGTCAATCCGACCATCAATCGTAGGGTAATTCCATTAGGAATGCTACCCATAATAATACTATGTATTAACACCATGCACCCGACCCAGGTTACACTATCACGAGTCAACGACTCAAACATCACCCCGGTGCACCGTCATCGAACTCACTAACAAATCAAATCGTCACCGAGTTCACTAACTCCGGACCCTTATGGGTACTAATTACATACACATTCACTAGAGACTAGTTAGGTCTCGAAACGAGAGTTAAGTCTTCTAACACATACCAGAATCCATCACCAGTCAACAAATAATCATAAGGCATTTTTGTATCGAAAATGAAAGTACCTGAAGCAGCATCGTTGGACTTCCGTGCTTTACTATCCATCGAATACTCGCACTTTAATCTCATAACCTGATCGGCAAACGATTCAGAACACTCTGACTTTCGGTGTCACTCGTTCTGGCAAATAAGCCACTTGATCGTGCTTAAAGGTATACTCGCACAATCCTGTGCCAAATGACCTCGTTGTAGACAATTATAACACGTGGGCACGAAATCTCCCAACTTGCAAGTCTGTTTAACATTTAAAATTATTATCATTTTTACTCTTATCATTATTAAGGTTATTATTAGAAATATTAATTATTTTTTCATTAAAAATACAGTATTTCCATTATTATTATTATTAGTATTTTTTATTATTAATCAGTATTATGAATATAATTATTATTAATTAGTATTATTATTACTACTAATATAATTATATTACTTATAATTTATAAAATATCAAAAATAAGTACGAATCTGTTTCAAATCGTTCTCATTCTGTAGGTGATTGTCACAAATCGTACAAATCAGAATCTAAACACAAGGATAAATCCAAATTCATTTAGCAATCTTATTCAACTTTTATTTTTTTTATTTTTTAGTTCTGTTCTTGATGAAAAACTTGTCGACCTTTAATACTATAAAACTTGATCGATTCCAGTTGCTGAATGAAACCATACGACCTTACAATATCAACTATCACTTACATCCACCTTTTATAACTTTTAATTTTTTGATTTAAAAAAAAATGAAGACCACTGGAAGCACTCTGTTCGTGTTTTAAATTTTTGATAAGTTCGAATTCAAAATAAATTTCAAAATCCATAAATGTAGTTATGTTAGGAATACTTCAATCGAACTTTCTGTACAGTTTCAGATTCCAATTCTTCAAAACGAGTTCGAATTATCGAGTCAAAGGTAATTTCTAAAAAAGTCAAAATTTGTGTTCATCATAAAATTCGTAACAGTTTTGATGTTTTAGGTTTAATTGATGATTCAAATAGTTTATAGGAAAGATTTTCAACCTTTTTCATGAAGGAATTATGACCTAAAACATTTTGAAAAACGAAATTGATGATTGAGTTGTTCATAGATTTTTTTCTGTTTCAGTTCATTTTTTTATTTTCTGTACATAATTTAATTTCACATTAGGGTTATTATTTGAAATCATAAGGTCTTTACTAAAATGAATAAAGTATTAATTAGAAGGGATCAAACTCTGATAAATTTTTGGTCGACTGAATTAAGAAGAATAAGAAATAGGAAGAAAAGGATTTACAGGTTAAAAATAAATTGAATGGTTTTATATCAGAAAAATGAGCAACAGCTCAATGGTTTAAGGAGTTGACGAGTATTCGAGAGGTCACGGGTTTGATTCCCGTTTGGAGCATTCTTTTTATAAAAGCTTATTAAAAGGGTATACACTTTATTCTTATTTTTATAATTATTATTACTATTATTATTGTCATTATTATTATTGTCATTATTATTATTGTTAGTAATATTACTAGTATTATAACTAGTATTACAATTATTATTACAAGTATTATAAATATTATTATTATTATTATTATTAAGTATGAGTATTATTATTATTATTCGTATTATTATTATTAAGTATTATGAATATCATCATTATTATTATCATTAATCTAATTAGTATTATTATTTATTGTCATTACTAGTATTATGTATTATTAGTATCAATTTATAATTTTAGTAATATTATTAGTATCATTATTATTACTAATATTATACTGTTAGTATTGTTATTAGTAGGATCATTTAAAATATCTAATAAAACTATAATTATTATCAAACTTACTACTATTATTAAAAATATTATTTTTGCTAAAACTATCATTTTTACTTTATAATTATTAGTAAAACTATCATTTTTATTAAAATTACTCTTATTACCATCACTATAATTATAATTATTAGTAAAATCATGATTTTTTAAAATTATTATTATGATTGTCATCATTATTATTATTAATAACATTATTAGTATCATTAAAAATTATCATTTTCAAATTTCTATTAGTATTATCATTATTAATAAAGTTATTATTATTATTAGTAGTAAATCATTATTATCTAAACTATCATTTTAACAAATAAATCTTTTGTACATTATATATACTTATTACATATACTAGGATTATATTAATATTTCATATTACAAACTAATGATATTTTATAAATACAATACTAATCGCATATATATGTATATAGATATATTAATATAACTATATGTAAAAATATTAATCATTATAAATATATATACACAAAATCAATATATATAAAATATAATTTAAAATATAATATAAGTATATGTTTTAAAATGGAATTTAGTATAAATTCTATATAACTATAAACATATAAATAATACATATTAATAAATGAAATTTTGTGATTTACGTTATATGTATTAATAGATATACAATTGTTATAGGTTCGTGAATTCGAGGCCAACCTTACATTGTTCAGTTGCGTTGTATGCATATTTTTACTACAAAATATCGTATCGTGAGTTTCATTACTCCTTTTTTAAATGCTTTTGCAATATATATTTTTGCTACTGAGAATACATGCGCTGCTTTATAAACGTTTTATGAAATAGACACAAGTAATCGAAACTACATTCTATGGTTGGATTATTGAAATCGAATATCACCCTTTTTAGTCTGGTAATCTAAGAATTAGGGAACAGAAACACTAATTGACGCGAATCCTAAAGATAGATCTATTGGGCCTAACAAACCCCATCCGGGTTACGGATGCTTTAGTACTTCGATTTTATCATGTCCGATGAGAGTCCCGGAATGATGGGGATATTCTAGACAATGTCGATTACCAGGTGTTCACCATATGAATGATTTTTATCTCTATGCAGTTTTTGCGAAATGCCTGATATGAGATGATGTTTATGAAAAATGGAAATGAAAATCTTGTGGTCTATTAAAATTATGGAAATAATCGATTATGATAAACTAATGAACTCACCAACCTTTTGGTTGACACTTGTAAGCATGTTTATTCTCAGGTATTAAAGAAATCTTCCGCTGTGCATGTGATGGCCCGCCAAAATCCCTATTGACACAGCACATCATTCATCGGTCCCATTGCGAGGTTTGCCCTCTATATGATATGTTTTTCAAACATTGCATTCATTTCAAAAGACGCGCTTTCTATATAAGAAAGTTTTAAAATATGTATACATTTTTAAAGCATGTATATAAATGTTTTCGACTTGTGGTGATTTCTACATATAGACAATCCCAATAAATGATAGTTCATAATAATACATCAGTTGACTAAACAGTCAAAATATAATACATATTAATGTTTGAATGCAAAGTTTCCTTGAAAAATATGCCATGTAAGACTCCATGCACATAGCAGTTAAACAGCGAAAGCTTCTTTAATACCTGAGAATAAACATGCTTTAAAGTGCCAACCAAAAAGGTTGGTGAGTTCATAGTTTTATCATAAATAATTATTTTCAATAGTTGTAATAGACCACAAGATTTCAGTTTCATAAATAACCATACACTCGCAAGTGTATAAAAAGCATTCCATAAGTTGTAGACACCCGGTAACAAGCCTTAACGTTCATGTTTTACCCTCTGAAAGTACACCGAATCAGGTGTGTTATATAAACCTCGAAGTACTAAAGCATCCCATAGTCAGGATGGGGTTTGTCAGGCCTAATAGATCTATCTTTAAGATTCGCACCTACCAGTCATACACCAGTAGTTATAGTTACCAAGCTAAGGGGATATTTCTGGTTTAAACTCACGTAGAATTAGTTTTAGTACTTGTGCCTATTTCGTAAAACAGTTATAAAATACGCATGTATTCTCAACCCAAAAATATATAATGCAAAAGCATTTAAAAAGGGAGTTATGAAAACTCACGTATCAATATTGTGGTTAAATATTGTAGGAAAAGTATGTAGATGCAACAGAAATGATAAATGCAAGGTTGACCTTTGATTCACGAACAATACCCCCGAACATTACCCATAACCTCCTTAGCTATAACCCATTTGAAAATCCGTTTGAAATCACTTGAACATAACCCCGTCGTAGTATTTTATGTGTATACTAACAATAATAATGATAATAATAAGATTAAATATAATATTAATCTTAATAATAATAATAATAATAATAATAATAATAATAATAATAATAATAATAAAATTGTGATGATGAATATGATACAGAGTAAATATCTATTTCTATGTGAAAATGAATTGAATGAGAAACTGAAGTTGTGTGAAATTATTGGTGTCGATCATTCATATATATAGATTAATAAAATAATAATATAATAATTTTGAAATAAAATATATTAATATAATAATAAAAAAATTAAAATTTGAAAACGTGTGAATTTAAAAAGTAGCCGCCTTTGTCTCATTCTACCGACAGTTTTCACGGACCGGAATTTCGTACTCTGTTGCTAATAATTGACGGGTAAAAATATGGATAAAAATTCCACTTTTTATATTTGTATATATGTATATATATATATATATATATATATATATATATATATATATATATATATATATATATATATATATATATATATATCTCTGTTTTGGTCTTAAGCTTTATAAAATTAGTTGTAAAAGGTTCGTTTATAAAGTTTATAAGCGTAATATGTGTTTTCCTAGTTTTTGACTAGACAAAGATATATAATATAATATAAATTTTAATATAATAATGTAATAATATAATAATATTGAAATAAAATATAATAATATAATAATAAAATTAGAATCAAATTTGAATCGTAAATTTTTAAAAAGTCGTATTTATTAAATACTTCAGGGGTATATTATGTAACTTATAATTAATAATTTCTATCAAGTCGCTTTCATGTGAATAGTAAATAAATTAATTTCGTTTCATTTACTATTCAATGAATAGTAAATAAATTAATTTAAATTTAACTATTTAAGCTACACGTTGTTGTAAGTTGTGCTTTATAAATTGTACATTTTTAATTTAACTTTGTTTCTTAAAAAAATTACAAAAATTATATCATAAAAATAAAACGACTTAATACGTAAAATTTTTAATTTGAAATAGCATCGTTTAATAGTAATTTTTTTTTTATCATTTCATATATAAATATTATAAAATTTAGTTTTCTAGAACTAATTATATTCAAAATTATATTATTAAGAGGTTATAATAATAGAAATTATTATATTATAAAATGTTTTCATTTAAGAAAGTAAAATCATATATAAATCATGACGGGTTCCAGTTTTAATTTATAGGTTGTTCGTGAATCGTAGGGTAAAGTCCAATGGTTAATTAAATGTATGAAAAAAATATTTTAATGCAACACATCAATTTGCTTATCTTATCGGAGTTATCAGAGTTTAAATTTGACCGAAATTTTCGGGTCATGACAGTGCATTTGCTCATTTTAGAGATATTACTGTGAGTCATTCATGGCATATTTCAAAAGACGTTGCATTCAAGTCGTTGAGTTCAACATGATTATTATTAAGTCATTTATAGTTTGGATATATTAGGAAATGGTATGCATGCCTGTCAACTTTCGATGAAATGAAAGTTTGTATTTTAAACATGAATGTAATGTTTGTAAAATATATCATTTAGAGGTCAAATACCTCGAAATGAAATCATATGTTATTGTATTCGTCTTGATGGATTAGGACGGGTCACTTCATGTAGTATCAGAGTGGTGGTCTTAGCGAATCAGGTCTTGCATTAGTGTGTCTAACTGATAGTCGTTAGGATGCATTAGTGAGTCTGGACTTCGACCGTGTCTGCATGTCGAAAGTTTTGCTTATCATTTCTTGTCGGAAATTACCTGCTTATCATTCTTAGAGAATTATCTGCTTAATAATCGTAGTCTATACACGGTTTACTGCATCGACTGCATGAATAGTGTATAGACAAAATTCATATCTTGGCGTATCTGTTACTGTTACCTTTACCTGACAACTTTTGAAATTTTCTTCGTAATCTGCGGAATCTTTATGCTATAAATAAGTATTCTATGTAATTAGAATATCATTTGACATCCGAAAATCATTTCATATCAAAAAATCCTTTATTAAATCTTACGAAATGGAACTCGTCATTAGTTCAAGCTCCTCGAATTCCGACAACTATTCCGATATGGATTTCCACTCGAGCTCCGAAAGCAGCGTAAACGGAATGGATTAACCAATTAGCCATCATCAATTCTGGATGAATTGGGGCTGAGTTCGTAGTTGACTTAATCAATGGAAATGAGAAGAAGGCGATCCTTTCCATCAACCAAATTCACCTCTTGGCGAAGAACCTGAAGCACTTACCGGTGAACCAATCCGAAACACCATTTTCACCCTCATTTCTAGAATAACCGGCAATGATTCCATAATATCTACAATTCTAAACCTTATTCATCCGCTCATCCGAACCGACAATCATCCCGGAGTAATAGAAGAAGACAACGAGCTTCGCGCTTGAGTAGTGACTTTGGAGAATATGATGCACAATTTGCAAGCATCACAAGCAACATCGACAACACCACCAACATCAACATTAATACCACCAACAACCACATCCGCACCGCGAACCTCAACTTCACAATCTGTCCCACGAGCATCAACGTCGTACGCACCATAAATACCAAGGAGTACTAATAAAAATCAACGATGAAGTATTGATTTATAACTTCATTGAAGAAATATTAGGCGGCAATTATGTAATCTCTAAAGTCTTAGAGATTATGTATTCTACATATCTGTTCTACGTCGATTATCTTTGTTTTACAAAATCATTCTATATCATTTATCTTCACTGAACATGGCGATTGTGTAATCTTCAAACTCTTAGAGATTATTTATTCTAGCTCAAATCGAAAAACAAATGAGATTAATATCATATTAACTCATTAAATCCATGATTACATCTGAAGAAAATATATATGTATAGATGTTTTCATAAAGATTGTAACTAAAATTCTTTTGTACAAACTGTTAATGGTGAAAATATTTTAACGGATAAGTAATATCCGAGGAATATTTAGATTTCACCTTAATAAGTTACACTGTACATTCTTCGAATCTGATTAAGCGGTCATTTACTATCCTACTTACATCCATAGATATACGTATCCGTTCACCGCAGAATAACTATTTTCATTCAATTTCATATTTGGATTTTGACCTATCAGAATCCAACAAGTGGCATAATGAAGAAAACATTGGACAAAATAAAATTTGTTAGAAACAAATAAATTAACTATGAGAAATTCTGTTAAGAATCCACACTAACAAAATCCTAGCTAACTGTTCCTAGCTAACTATTAATTCCTTATTACATTTATTTATCGCAATTTTAATTCTTGCAATTTTGTTTATAGTCATTTAATTTCTGTTATTTATTTTACGCACTTTAAATATCGTCGGATAAATCGGGACACATATACAATGTTTTGACATATCATATCGACGTCATCTATATATATTATTTGGAATAACCGTAAGTCACTCTATATTGCGGTAATGCTCGAGTTAGCATATAAAGGGTCGAGGTTGATTCTAAAATAATATATATACTTTGAGTTGTGATCGATTCTGAGACATGTATACAATTGGTCACGATATGTATTAATTAATTCGAATATTATATATTAAACTATATATGAATTATTGAATTACTAACTGTGGACTACTAACATTGGACAATTAAAATAAATTAAAATATTGATTATAACATATGAAACTAAACATTTCTTCAAGTTGCCACTTGATTTCATCTTAAACCTCATTTGTATCTTGACAATTACAATCTGCGTTCAAACCTTTCATGATTCTTGAAAACACCTCAATCGAGAGGATGAACCAACCGCACTACATCTACGGAAGGAAAGATTTATATAGTTATGCACCTGAAAAAACTCTTGGAACCTGAGTAAACACTTAACACGTATCTGTGCTAGCTCCTTTGGCATTGTTATTACCGAAAATAACATTTCAAATTTTTTTTCTTCAAAATAGCCAGTTTTGTCACAGCTCCAGCAAGTCAATTTTGACTTTTCATCCGGATTAGTCTTATCATAACTTTGATATATAAGTTTCCCTTTATTGTTACCGGGAAACCTTTTATATTTCACCATTATAGCCACAGACTTACTAACAACCTCGTTGCTTCTTGGCTTAAATATTTTCGAAAAATCACTATATTTATCTATTGAGATCCTATCATGAACTCATATGCATCTTGTAATGATAATTGCCATACTAAACACTGGGAATTATCAATCATTATTCTCAAATTTCGCAGCGATTCTACGTCAACAATTATAAATATATATATATATATAATGTATATCTTCTGGACTTATGAACGTCAATTCTGAATTTCTGAAAAGCACTCTAGCTTACGAATCAGATCTCTGAGTTTTGAAAAAGCTGATGAAGCAGCGAAAACTGAAGACTGTTTTAACAGTCAAAAGTTTGATAATAAAGAGTGACATACTGAAAAAGCTCAAAAATTTTGGTATTGAAAAATGAATTGAGCAAACCATGAAGGAGACTGTGGACAAATCACAAGGACTAAACTCGTACATAAAGAATCCTGATGATTCTATTTCTGATGAAATCTTCAGCGAATACCTTGCTCCTTAATTGTTCTAAATCATTGTGAATGAATTTCTTCATCACAATTTGATTCTAAAATTCTAAGATATTATCGTATCTTTCATTATAAACATCCTCAATATTTCTGAAGATATCTTCATAAATATTTATGTCCAATATTATTTATCTTCGCGCTATCTGTGTTGAATCATAAAAGAAACTGTTTTAGTTTCTAAAATTCTGAAGAAAAAAAAATTCGAATTTGAATTATGGATGTTTTGAAGTAGTGTTGGAAATTGATGCACGAGTTAGTATAATATAATGACACTTGATCAACATGATTATATTATAGTAAGTCATGCTAAGTTTCTAATGAAACTTGATGATTCGCATACCATAACGTCATCAGGTGCCATGTTACACGACTCTTACATTCTACCTAATCTTCAAACCTATCAAGAACATAATTTCTTGATAGTTCTATCTTATCAGAATTCTCTGGTAATTTAACAAGTCAGATCATGCTATTACCAGTTCTTTCTTAGAACGTTAGCCATGATCATTCGAAATTCAAAGATTTAATCTACGAAACCAAGACGTCCTAATCGCTTTACTTTAAGTCGGGAAGAAAACAAAAGCATGAAGCTTCAAAATATAAGGGAAGATATAAAGCCCAACAACAACTCAAAAATTACAAACCGTGTATATCGATACGTATAGCAATATAAAGACACGGGAGAACTAAAAACACTATAAAACTAAGAGTAAAGTAGAAGTGAATAGATTCTTTCGGTGGTATATGAAAAAGAAGAATGACATATATGAAAGATAGGAGTATATCAAGAATCAGAACTGGATGAAGCATAATGATGAATGCTTTAATATGAATTGGGAGAGAAAGAATAAAAGATATGAGCTGTGAAAATAAGGAAACGAAGAGGGTGGATTTATAGTGAAATATCCAACAGAGCAATCGAAACAGATTATTGCATTTAACCAAAGAAGATCCTAATTTCCTTAGTTATCGAAGAATCAAATCTTATTAAGAAGATTTCCTCTAAATTCCTTGAATTCCAAAAATCAACTGTGAATATGTCACCAGTTAAGACGACCTGCATTTACTCATTTCATTCTTTTGTGATAGCTTTAATTATACTCTTCGCATAATTAAATTGTTTTATCCATATTACTCGCTGATGATAAAACTCTAATTTTCAGCTCGTATGCGTCATGTAAATATACTTATTGTCAGCCATGACCATCCCAATCAAATTTCAGGACGAAATTTCTTTAACAGGTAGGTACTGTGATGACCCGAAAATTTTCAACCAAATTTAAACTTAATCTTTAAATGATTTTGACACGATAAGCAGAGTCTGTAATGTTGAGTCTCAAAATTTTTGAACTAATTATATGGATTCATTTAACCTTTGACTATTCTCGACGATTCACGAACAATTGTTTGTAATTAAATATGTATATATATATATATGTATGTATATATAATAATTTGAAATTATAAAATATAATTTAAACATTAAAAATTAAAAATGTAAAATAAGATACAAAATAATTAAGTGAAATGAATTTATATATAAATACATATGATTGATATTAATAATTATTATATTGTAATATATGTAAAATATATAAATGTTAAATATTTAATAAATGTTATCCTATAATATAATATTAGATAATTAATAAATTGTAATATTAATATATTAAATGTAATTACAAGTTTAATTATAGTTATATTATTATTGCATTCATTAATACTAATATTAGTATTGTTAATATTTTTAACATTATGATATGAAAATTTGTTACATATAATTTTTTATATTATTATCATTATTGTTATTAACAATATTATTATATTATTATTATCATTATTAATATTATTAAAGTATATATATATATATATATATATATATATATATATATATATATATATATATATATATATATATTATCATTACTAATATGATTACTAAAAATTTATCATTTAAAATTATTATCATTTTTACTCTTATCATTATTAAGGTTATTATTAGAAATATTAATTATTTTATCATTAAAAATACAGTATTTCCATTATTATTATTATTAGTATTTTTTTATTATTAATCAGTACTATGAATGTAATTACTATTATTATTATTACTAATATAATTATATTACTTATAATTTATAAAATAGCAAAAATAAGTACGAACATGTTTCAAATCGTTCTCATTCTGTAGGTGATTGTCGCAAATCGTACAAATCAGAATCTAAACACAAGGATAAATCCAAATTCAGTTAGCAATCTTATTCAACTTTTATTTTTTTTATTTTTTACTTCTGTTCTTGATGGAAATCTTGTCGACCTTTAATACTATAAAACTTGATCGATTCCAGTTGCTGAATGAAACCATACGACCTTACAATATCAACTATCACTTACATCCACCTTTTACAGCTTTTAATTTATTGATTTTTAAAAAAAAATGAAGAACACTATAAGCACTCTGTTCGTGTTTTAAATTTTTGATAAGTTCGAATTCAAAATAAATTTCAAAATCCATAAATGTAGTTTTGTTAGGAATACTTAACTTTCTGTACAGTTTCAGATTCCAATTCTTCAAAACGAGTTCGAATTATCGAGTTAAAGGTAATTTCTAAAAAAGTCAAAATTTGTGTTCATCATAAAATTCGTAACACTTTTGATATTTTAGGTTTAATTGATGATTCAGATAGTTTATTGGAAAGATTTTCAATCTTTTTCATGAAGGAATTATGACCTAAAACAGTTTGAAAAATGAAATTGATGATTGAGTTGTTCATAGATTTTTTTCTGTTTCAGTTCATTTTTTTATTTTCTGTACATAATTTAATTTCACATTAGGGTTATTGTTTGAAATCATAAGGTCTTTACTAAAATGAATAAACTGTTGATTAGAAGGGATCAAACTCTGATAAATTTTTGGTCGACTGAATTAAGAAGAAGAAGAAATAGGAAGAAAATGATTTACGGTTTAAAAATAAATGAAATGGTTTTATATCATAAAAATGAGCAACAACTCAATGGTTTAAGGAGTTGACGGGTATTCGAGAGGTCATGGGTTCGATTCCCGTTTGGGGCATTCTTTTTTTAAAAGCTTATTAAAAGGGTATACACTTTATTCTTATTTTTATAATTATTATTACTATTATTATTGTCATTATTATTATTATTGTTAGTACTATTACTAGTATTATAACTAGTATTACAATTATTATTACAAGTATTAAAAATATTATTATTATTATTATTATTATTATTATTATTATTATTATTATTATTATTATTATTATTATTATTATTATTATTATTATTATTAGGTATGAGTATTATTATTATTATTAGTATTATTATTATTAAGTGTTATGAATATCATCATTATTATTATCATTAATCTAATTAGTATTATTATTTATTGTCATTACTATTATTATGTATTATTAGTATCAATTTATACTTTTAGTAATATTATTACTATAAATATTATTACTAATATTATACTGTTAGTATTATTATTAGTAGGATCATTTAAAATATCTAATAAAACTATAATTATTATTAAACTTACCACTATTATTAAAAATATTATTTTTGCTAAAACTATCATTTTTACTTTATAATTATTAGTAAAACTATCATTTTTATTAAAATTACTCTTATTACCATCACTATAATTATTAGTAAAATCATGATTTTTATTATTATTATTATGATTGTTATCATTATTATTATTAATAACATTATTAGTATCATTAAAAATTATCATTTTCATTTTTGCTATTAGTATTATCATTATTAATAAAGTTATTATTATTATTAGTAGTAAATCATTATTATTTAAACTATCCTTTTAACAAATAAATCTTTTGTACATTATATATACTTATTACATATACTAGGATTATATTAATATTTCATATCACAAACTAATGATATTTCATAAATACAATACTAATCACATATATATGTATATAGATATATTAATATAACTAAATATAAAAATATTAATCATTATAAATATATATACACAAAATCAATATATATATATATATATAAAATATAATTTAAAATATAATATAAGTATACGTTTTAAAATGGAATTTAGTATAAATTCTATATAACTATAAACATATAAATAATACATATTAATAAATGAAATTTTGTGATTTACATTATATGTATTAATAGATATACAATTGTTATAGGTTCGTGAATCCGAGGCCAACCGTGCATTGTTCAGTTGCGTCGTATGCATATTTTTACTACAAAATATCGTATCGTGAGTTTCATTACTCCTTTTTTAAATGCTTTTGCAATATATATTTTTGGGACTGAGAATTCATGCGCTGCTTTATAAATATTTTACGAAATAGACACAAGTAATCGAAACTACATTCTATGGTTGGATTATCGAAATTGAATATCACCCTTTTTAGTTTGGTAATCTAAGAATTAGGGAACAAGAACCCTAATTGACGCGAATCCTAAAGATAGATCTATTGGGCCTAACAAACCCCATCTGGGTTACGGATGCTTTAGTACTTCGATTTTATCATGTCCGATGAGAGTCCGGGAATGATGGGGATATTCTAAACGCATTTTTTTAATGTCGATTACCAGGTGTTCACCATATGAATGATTTTTCTCTCTATGCAGTTGTTGCGAAATGCCTGATATGAGATGATGTTTATGAAAAATGGAAATTGAAAATCTTGTGGTCTATTAAAATTATGGAAATAATCAATTATGATAAACTAATGAACTCACCAACCTTTTAGTTGACGCTTGTAAGCATGTTTATTATCAGGTATTAAAGAAATCTTCCGCTGTGCATTTGCTCATTTTAGAGATATTACTGGGTGTCATTCATGGCATATTTCAAAAAACGTTGCATTCGAGTCGTTGAGTTCAACATGATTATTATTAAGTCATTTATAGTTTGGATATATTATGAAATGATATGTATGCCTGTCAACTTTCGATGAAATGAAAGTTTGTATTTTAAAAACGAATGCAATGTTTGTAAAATGTATCATTTAGAGGTCAAATACCTCACAATGAAATCATATGTTATTGTATTCGTCCTTATGGATTAGGACGGGTCGCTTCAAGTGGGATATTTATGTATGTATGTATATGATTTATTTGCCCGTATTGATTGTGCACATAGCCGTTTTGTGCACATGGTTGTGAGTAGTAGCCGCTATTAAGTGATGCCATAGCCGTTTTGGAATACTTTGGGGGAATACGATAGCCGTTTTGGAATACCTCGGGGTTAGCATACCATAGCCGTTTTGGGAGCTAATCGAATAGCTGGTTCTTACTCACACGTGATTCAAGTGATGCCATTGCCGTTTTGGAATACTTGGGGGTGATGCCATAGCCGTTTTGAAACACCTCGGGGGTTAGCATACCATAGCCATTTTGGGTGCTAACGGTTGTTATGAACACCGATGACTTGTTCGCGAGGTCATTTGCTTGCGATATTGGTTAACCATGGTTTATAATTTGTGGACGTTAGCATTTAATTATTATTATGATTATTTATGCTATTAATGTTGCTAGTTGTACGATTTGATGATACTAGCTTTTGTTACGTGATGATATGCGATTATATGCATTATTATGATGTTGTGGATGCGAGTAGGTAAGTTGTACATGCATGTATATATTTATTCTACTCACTAAGTGTTAGCTTACCCTCTCGTTGTTTACCTTTTTAAGCTCCGGCGTGGACAAGGGCAAAGGTATCCGTTTGGATTAGTAGTGGCTCTCGAGGGTTTAGCTTTTGGAAGTTCGACCAAGATATGGGTAGTTTAACCCCAAACACCATGCTCTAAGTGTTGTTTGGAAATTAAACTTTTGTAGTCGAAACTTGTATTTTTATACTTACGGGTATTTTGGGCATATGTGGGCCCCACGTTGTAAAACTCGTTTTATTATTGGAATGTGTTAGTTTTACCTATTATAACATGTTGTAGAAAGCGTTTCGTCTAAAAGTGCCGGGAAGTGGGAGATCTTTAAACGGAAATCACAAAACTTGTACAGCGGGCTGTCCAGCAGACTGCGCGCCACCCACAGACTGGGTTGCGCGCCGCGCACTCAGTCTAGGCAGGACTGTTTTGAATTTTTTTTTATGGTGCGTTTTCGGTTGGATAACGGGTTGGGTCGTTACAAGTGGTATCAGAGCATGGTCTAAGGGATTTAGGTGACTTGAGATAGGCGCCTAGACTTAGACTTTTGTGTTATTATTTTAAATGCGGGACTTGTAAGACTACGGGTCAGTACAGGTTTTGGTTAGTGCATTGGTGAATAGATGGACTAACTATGCTATGTTATGATGTTACTAACCATGCGAAATTCTTTTGAACATCGAGCAAAATGGTTGTGATACGTTTGAGCGTGGCACGGCATGCGAGCGTAATAGTGAGTCGCGACCACTATTACGGTTGCAAGTCAATTCAAGCGAGGACGTGCGACAAGTATTGAGCTAGGTGTGGTGTGCGTGCGGTAATGTGTATATGTGTAACGACCCTGATTTTTCCAACGTTAATTATTAATAATTATTATTATTAATACGTGTGATTAAACGAATGTATGTTATTACATTTACATGTTGCCTTAATTGCCCGTACTTGAACTTTAAATGCCCGAAACGTCTTTGTGACACCCGGAACTTGCACGAATAATATTTTCAAGTATTATTTACATTCATGATTAATTTTATTAATCATTTTAATTAACTAAGACTATTAGTTAATTACTTGGGCATTTAGTGGACTTACTTGTTACTTGCATACAACTTGGGCTTTATACATGTACATGGACTTATGAGAGCCCACCCTACTTATTAGTTGGACTTAATTAGCCCATTAAGACTTGCAAGTATCAAACTTAAGTGTAACTAGTTAGTTACATCCATTTAGAATCTTGTTAACACTTGATCCCCATGTAAACACCTCTTTTACCCAACTTTTGTAAGACTTTGCAAGCTAGTGACCATTAAACTTTCTCCTCCTCCCTCCCCTTGCACTAGCCGTCGGTTTTGGATGCCCCATAAGGGTGTTTTGTTTTTCAAATTTCATTACTTCATTCTCTAGATTACTCTCTCAAAACACACACACAAACTTACTTCCATTTTCTCTCTTTTCTCTCTAGCTTTTGTAAGTAACTTGGACTTATTTTGCTCTTCCTTTCTTCCTTGTAAAACCGAATTCTATATCCATCATCATCATTCTTTTGTTACTTGCTACTTGTCTTTGATTACTTGTCTTGTTGTTGTTTAGTTATTTACATGTTATTACTTACTTACTTTCATGTTACAAGATCAAACTTCTTAGTTTGATTCTTCATTTATATCTTGTATTTATCAAGAACACAAGAACTAAACTTACTAGTTTATGTTCTACATAAAATGTTTCAAAGATTAAAGTTCATGGTTGTATAAATTCATTACTTGTAGTTCTTGAAGTAACTTTGAAGTTTACTTTACTTAAAGATCAACTTTGGTTGAATCTTTAAAAGTATGAACAACCTTGAATCTTTTTCTTGTTTATTTAGTTTTCTACTTCATTTGTTTCAAAGATTATAAGTTCCTTGTTGTTAAAATCATACTTGTAAGTCATGGAAGTAAACTTAAAGTTTACTTTACTTAAAGATCAACTTTGGTTGAATCTTTAAAGTATGAGCAACACTTGAACTAATTACTTGTTTAAGTAACTTGTTTCTTTATTTTATGCACTTAAACTTCATGTTTGTTGAGTTGTTGGTCAAGAACTACTAGTTAGTCTTGATCTCATAATCTTCTTGAACTTAATAACTTTATGAGTTTCAAGAACATAGAAGTGTAACTTACTAGTTATGACTTCCAATACTTTTGAAAGATCTAAGTTATCTAGCTTATGGTCTTCTAAATTTGTCATAAACAAAAGCTATAAAGCTTACATACACTTTACTAGTTGTTGATTTAAGTTTATAACTTGTTTTTACTTCTAAAGTTCATGTAAGTGTTGAAACTAAGCCTTGATGTAACCTTGGTTCATCAAACACTTACAACACTTGCACTTGAGTTATGATGGACAAACCTTGGTCAAAATGATGTTAACACATCAACGAGTTGTACACTTGAAGCTATACGCATCAAGGATGAGAACCGTGATGAACATCAAGCACCGAGACAACCGGAACTCTCCAAAACCCACTGTTTCTGTCCAAAAGGGTCTGTTCAGCTGTTTCTGGACCAGACCAGTAGGTCTGGGCTGATCCCATCTTGATTTTTGGATAGAAATTTTCGAGTAGATAATTTTTCATTTAGGACTCGTCTTCATCCGAGTTACGGGTTAGGATTTATGGCCCTCCGATCGTCACTATGTCCGTTTAACGTTGTGCAGAAATTTCAGACCTACTCGCACTTATACCGCTGCCACGGTCAAACGAAGACGAGTTAGCTTCTGTAAATTTAACCACACTTAAGCGACTCATATACGGAGTCATAGCCACTGGCCTCACCTCTGTTCGGTTTGTGTAGAGGCCGTGGTGACTGACCGAAGTCAGCCTTTGTTTTAAACTACTTTCATAAACGAGTCTTACTTGTTACCTTTTGTTTAATGATGATTGATGATGACCCTTATGACCTTAATTACGTACTTGTAAACCTTTTGAGACGACTTATTGACTTAGTGCTATTTGACTTAGGTTGAGGACGTTTGGACCGTTACTTGCACACCACTTTCCGACTACTACCTTACCGTTACTACTAATCATTGTGAGTTATAGCATTCCCTTTTTACTTTAACTTATTTTGGGAACTGAGAATACATGCGGATTTTATGTTTTACATACTAGGCACGAGTACTTAAACTTATATATGTGTGGGTTATACAACGGCATAAATATTCCCTTTAGCTCGGTAACGTTTAATCATTGGTTTTTGAACCGTGAACGCGAATCTTAGATATGGATCCATAGGGTTTGACATCCCCACTCGGGCTAGTAGCGCTAGCATTTAATGAGTGTTTAATACTTCGAGGTTATACGCACTTGCCAAGTGCACTTTAAGGGGGTACATTAAACGTTAAGTTAGTTACCGGGTGCCCACGGTTAAGCATATACTTTTGCATACTTTTGAAACGCTCGTTGTAGCACTGAAATCTCGTGGCCTACTTACATTACTGTTTTACTTAACCTATAGCTCACCAACCTTTGTGTTGACCTTTTTAAGCATGTATTTTCTCAGGTGCTTGAAGTCGCTTCCGCTATCTTACTAGTCGTGCTGTAGAACCCGCTGCCTAGAGTTGTTATCGCATGACTACTTATCTTGCATTCAAACTTTTTACTTATGAACTTATGTTATGTAACGACCATTATGGTCACGTACACTTATTTAATGCTTCTACTTAGTGAAGCATACTTTTGATTTGTAAAACAATTGACGTATGTTATGACGTCACTTTTATTAATGAATGCAAACTCTGTTTTGAAAACGCATATAGTACTTAACCTTGTAATGATCCTGTTGATGATGGTCCGTACATGATGATTTAGTACGGGGCGTCACATTTGGTATCAGAGCATTGGTTGTAGGGAATTAGGATGCATTAGTGAGTCTAAGACCGACCCGAGTAGGATTCACTAATAGGGCTAATCTACAACTTGTTAGTTTACTTGTTTCCGCTGAACTTACTGCATGCTGCTGCTTACTGTTACTGCTATATGCCGTATGCTACTACGTGATTTCACTACTGCATGCTATTACTTGCTTTCGATTGCATGCTAGTTTCGTACGATTACTGATATTGCCATGCTACTTATTGTTATACATGATTTAAACTGTTGGCCTATTATTTGCTTGCTTTATGACATACTGACATGGAAAATTTATTTTTCCTTGTTCAGATGTCGGACGTTCCACTTGCTGACATCCCGAGCGGCTCAGGCCCCGTTGTTCCACCCACTGCTGCACCTGTTGCTGCTGCTGCTGCCGACATTCCGGCCCCGACACCCACTGGCGACCCCGGCGCCTCTAGTTCTGGAGCTAGCTCTAGTGTGCCTATCCCGGCGTCTTCTTCCAGACCCCCGAGGCAACTGGCTCGCATTGGTGGCATGGAGATCCCCGCGGAGTTCGGGGAAGGTCCCTTCCGTAATCACTGGCGCACACCTTGCCGACGCACTGCCGACGGCCGCTTAGCCGTGATTACGCCAGGCCGACACCGACAGATGTTGGCCGCTTTCGGATATGTTGAGCCACCCGCGCCACCACCGCATGATTCAGACGACGGTTCTTCCACCGATGCTTCTTCAGACAACACCTCATCTGACGACTCCAGTGATGAGGAGGATCACGCTGACCGACCGATTCAGGCACCTTCTACCCCGCCGAAGAAGCGGTATCGCTTCGCTGGCATAATTCCTGGTCGTACTGTCACTGACGCTTGTGGTCGGTGTCGTAGGATCACTGCTCGTAAACGGCTGGTGCCGTACCCCGCCGACCCACAGATATTACCGTCTCCACCCAGAGCCGGACCATCCACTTCAGCACCACCGGCTCCACCTGCACCGCCAGCACCACCTGCCCCACCATCTTCCTCTAATGAGGAAATGAGGCGGGAGATTGAGATTCTCCAGACTCGAGTTACTGAGCTCGAGGAGCAGTTGGCTCATGTTTTGGACATCTTGTACCCACCATCGCCGTAGGACTTTGTACTAGATTCTGTATTGTAATCTCTTTTGTAATTTCATATTTCACTTATGTAATGTACGAACTTATTGTAATGTATGAACTTATTATCATTAATGAATGGAATTTGTGTTGCTTACTTCTTGCGCCAGTGTTCTATTTACGTTATCATCTCATGGTTTTGTGGTACTTATATCTGCTTGCGTTATTTACTCAACACGTGTTGTGCTGTTTTCATGTTGGTTGTTATATAATGTACTATTATTATTTGCATAATGGATTTTGACTTGAGTCAAAATGTTTGTATAGAACATCATGGCCAACGGGAGATCTATCCCCACCGCGGCACAAATTGAGGAAATGATTAACGAGCGAGTCGCTGCTGCACTAGCTGAAAGACAACCCCAAGCTCCACCACCACCGCCTGTCAATCCACCTGTCGTCCGAGATGGGTGTACTTACAAGGAATTTCAAAGCTGCAAGCCACACTACTTCAGTGGCACTGAGGGACCCGTCGGTCTCACCAGATGGTTCGAAAAGTTGGAATCGGTATTCAGGGTTAGCAATTGTTCTGAGGCTAACAAAACGAAATTTGCATCTTGCACACTTTCTGATGGCGCGCTTACATGGTGGAATACCATGGCCCAAGCGCAAGGAATTGATGAGGCGTATGCTACGCCTTGGGAAGAATTTAAATGTGCTATGATCGAGGAATACTGTCCGAGAACCGAGATTCAAAAGATGGAAATCGAATTTATGCAATTGAAAACCGTAGGGAACGACCTTAACAGCTACAACCGTAGGTTTTTGGAATTGGCTCTTATGTGTCCAACCATGGTCACCCCCGAATTTAAGCGTTTGGAGAAATACTTCTCGGGACTTCCTAAGTCCATCAAGGGTAATGTTACCTCATCCAAGCCACCAAGTGTTCCCGAAGCAATGCGCATGGCGCATACTCTCTTGAATCAAATCATCCTTGACGAGCCGGAGAAGGCTAAGTTTGAAACTGTTAGTGGTGAAAAGAGGAAATGGGACAACAACCACAACAACAACAGGGGTAGGAACTATGATCAAAACCCCGCAAAACGACATGAAGGGTTCAGGCAAAACAACAACATGCACAACAACAACACCAACCCCAACAACAACAACCGCACCAATCCGAACTACAAAGGAACCTTACCACAATGCAATAGGTGCTACAAGCACCACACTGGGTATTGCAATGTTATCTGTGAGAAGTGCCAACGATCTGGACATGTTGGCAAGGATTGCAAGGTTACCACTTTGAATGTGAAGCCAAACCACAACAACAATGGGCCTAAGAAGTGTTATGAATGTGGAAAGACGGGCCATTTCAGAAACGAGTGTCCTAACAAGCGTAAGGATGGCGGACCACCACGTGCTAGAGCCTTCAATGTTAATGCAAGAGATGCACGCGACAACCCCGACTTGGTAACAGGTATATTCAAAATCAACAATCTGTTAGCTTCTGTCCTATTCGATACTGGTGCCGATAGGAGCTATGTGTGTAGACATTTTTGTGATAAATTAGATTGGTCGTTAGTTCCCTTAAAGGAAAGTATGCTTGTCGAGGTAGCCAACGGAAAACTTGAAAAAGTGGACCAAATTGGCCGAGGGGCTATTATCAACATAGCCGGTGTAGACTTTGAGATAGACTTGATTCCCATTAAGTTGGGAAGTTTTGATGTTATTATTGGTATGGATTGGTTGACTAAGATTAGAGCCGAGATTATTTGTGGAGACAAAGCTCTTCGTATACCCCAAGGAGACGGTGAGCCACTAACCATTTATGGCGAGAGATGTACCTCACAACTGAACCTCATTAGTTGCGTGAAAGCGCAAAAGATAATGAAGAAGGGACGCCTTGCTGTCCTAGCTCATGTGAAAACCGTAGGAACCGAGGAGAAGAAAGTGGAAGATGTGCGTATTGTGAACGAGTTTTCCGATGTCTTTCCCGAAGAACTGCCTGGATTACCGCCACCGAGGGCAGTAGAGTTTCAGATTGACTTAGTGCCAGGAGCTGCACCTGTAGCTCGCGCACCCTATAGACTTGCACCTTCCGAGATGCAAGAATTGCAAAGCCAACTACAAGAGTTACTTGATCGAGGGTTTATTCAACCAAGTTCTTCGCCGTGGGGCGCACCTGTATTGTTTGTGAAGAAGAAGGATGGATCCTTCCGAATGTGTATCGACTACCGTGAGCTTAACAAATTAACAATCAAGAATCGGTATCCTCTTCCACGGATTGACGATCTTTTTGACCAACTGCAAGGATCGTGTGTTTACTCAAAGATCGATTTGCGATCGGGCTATCACCAGTTGAGGGTGAAAGAAAGCGAATTATGAGTTTCTTGTAATGCCATTCGGTCTAACCAATGCACCTGCTGTATTTATGGACCTTATGAACCATGTTTGCAAGCCGTACTTGGACAAGTTTGTTATAGTCTTCATTGATGATATCCTCATCTACTCTAAGAGCGAGGAAGAACACGAGCATCATCTCCGATTAGTACTTGAGCTCTTGAGACGAGAGCAACTCTACGCGAAGTTTTCTAAGTGTGAATTCTGGTTGAAGGAAGTTCAGTTTTTGGGTCATGTTGTGAGTGACCAGGGCATCAAAGTTGATCCCGCCAAGATAGAAGCGATCAGCAAGTGGGAGACCCCCACTACTCCGACTCACATCCGCCAATTTTTGGGTCTTGCCGGTTACTACCGAAGGTTTATCGAAGGTTTCTCTCTGATTTCACGTCCGTTAACCGCACTCACTCACAAAGGAAAGAAATTTGTTTGGGGAGACGAACAAGAGAAGGCATTTCAATTCTTGAAACAGAAGTTAACCACCGCACCTATCTTATCACTTCCTGAGGGTAATGACAATTTTGTTGTTTACTGCGACGCCTCGAAAACTGGTTATGGTTGTGTACTGATGCAACGCATGAAGGTCATCGCCTATGCTTCTCATCAACTGAAGATCCACGAACGAAACTATACCACACACGATCTTGAACTTGGAGCCGTTGTCTTCGCACTCAAATTGTGGAGGCACTATCTGTATGAGACTAAATGCACTATCTTCACCGATCACAAGAGTCTCCAGCATATATTCGATCAGAAACATTTGAATATGAGACAACGAAGATGGATTGAGACACTAAATGATTACAAGTGTGAACTTCGCTACCATCCAGGTAAAGCCAATGTTGTTGCTGACGCATTAAGCCGAAAGGAGAGATCGGCACCTCTTCGTGTTCGAGCATTGAACATCACGATTCATTCCAATCTTCAGAACCAAATCCGAGCAGCCCAAGAACAGGCTCTCATAGAGAAGAACTTGCGGTATGAGTATTTGAACATTCTCGTCTCTAAATTCGAAGTTAGGGAATCCGGACTCCGATGTTATGCCGGAAGAATTTGGGTACCACGTTATGGAGATCTACGAAGCCTCGTACTTGATGAAGCTCACAAGTCTAGATATTCGATTCATCCCGGAGCGGGCAAGATGTATCATGATATTAAAGAACAGTATTGGTGGCCCAATCTCAAGAAAGATGTTGCATCTTATGTTAGTAAGTGTTTGACTTGCTCAAAAGTTAAAGCCGAGCATCAAAAACCTTCTGGGTTACTTCAACAACCGGAAATCCCACAATGGAAGTGGGAGATGATAACTATGGACTTTATCACCAAGCTACCAAAGACGGTGGGCGGATATGATACCATTTGGGTTATTGTTGATCGTCTTACAAAATCTGCACACTTCTTAGCAATGAAAGAGACCGATACAATGGAGAGGCTTGCTCAACTTTATATCAAAGAGGTCGTATCACGACACGGTATACCTATATCAATCATCTCCGATCGCGACCCTCGTTTTGCTTCTAGATTTTGGCGTTCTCTACAAGAAGCCATGGGAACTCGTCTCGACATGAGCACTGCATATCACCCTCAGACTGACGGGCAAAGTGAACCAACAATTTAAACCTTGGAGGACATGCTACATGCATGTGTTATTGATTTTGGAAAGGCCTGGGAAAGGCATTTGCCACTCGCCGAATTCTCGTACAACAACAGTTATCACTCGAGCATTAAAGCTGCACCTTTTGAAGCGTTGTATGGCTGCAAGTGCCGTTCTCCTCTTTGTTGGGCCGAGCTAGGTGAAGTGCAACTCACCGGGCCCGAGATAGTCCATGAAACCTCGGAAAAGATTGCTCAGATTCAAAACAGACTCAAGGTAGCCCGTGATCGCCAAAAGAGTTATGCTGATCTTAAACGTAAAGACTTTGAATTCAACGTTGGTGATCGTGTTATATTGAAGGTTGCACCTTGGAAGGGTGTGATTCGTTTTGGGAAACGCGGAAAGTTAAACCTGCGGTACATTGGTCCATTTGAAATTTTGGAACGTGTTGGACCCGTTGCTTATCGTCTTGATCTTCCAGTACAATTGAGCTCAGTTCATCCTACCTTCCATGTATCAAACTTGAAGAAGTGTCTTGCTCCACCTGAACTTATCATACCATTGGAGGAACTTACTATCGATGACAAACTCCACTTTGTGGAAGAGCCCGTTGAAATCATGGAAAAAGAAGTCAAGGAGTTGAAACACAATAGGATTCCGATCGTCCGAGTTCGATGGAATTCCAAACGAGGACCTGAGTTTACTTGGGAACGAGAGGACCGCATGAGACAGAAGTATCCTCACCTTTTCCCACCTCCTCCATCACCTTCAGATTCAGCTTAAAATTTCGGGACGAAATTTTCTTTAACAGGTGGGTAATGTAACGACCCTGATTTTTCCAACGTTAATTATTAATAATCATTATTATTAATACGTGTGATTAAACGAATGTATGTTATTACATTTACATGTTGCCTTAATTGCCCGTACTTGAACTTTAAATGCCCGAAACGTCTTTGTGACACCCGGAACTTGCACGAATAATATTTTCAAGTATTATTTACATTCATGATTAATTTTATTAATCATTTTAATTAACTAAGACTATTAGTTAATTACTTGGGCATTTAGTGGACTTACTTGTTACTTGCATACAACTTGGGCTTTATACATGTACATGGACTTATGAGAGCCCACCCTACTTATTAGTTGGACTTAATTAGCCCATTAAGACTTGCAAGTATCAAACTTAAGTGTAACTAGTTAGTTACACCCATTTAGAATCTTGTTAACACTTGATCCCCATGTAAACACCTCTTTTACCCAACTTTTGTAAGACTTTGCAAGCTAGTGACCATTAAACTTTCTCCTCCTCCCTCCCCTTGCACTAGCCGTCGGTTTTGGATGCCCCATAAGGGTGTTTTGTTTTTCAAATTTCATTACTTCATTCTCTAGATTACTCTCTCAAAACACACACACAAACTTACTTCCATTTTCTCTCTTTTCTCTCTAGCTTTTGTAAGTAACTTGGACTTATTTTGCTCTTCCTTTCTTCCTTGTAAAACCGAATTCTATATCCATCATCATCATTCTTTTGTTACTTGCTACTTGTCTTTGATTACTTGTCTTGTTGTTGTTTAGTTATTTACATGTTATTACTTACTTACTTTCATGTTACAAGATCAAACTTCTTAGTTTGATTCTTCATTTATATCTTGTATTTATCAAGAACACAAGAACTAAACTTACTAGTTTATGTTCTACATAAAATGTTTCAAAGATTAAAGTTCATGGTTGTATAAATTCATTACTTGTAGTTCTTGAAGTAACTTTGAAGTTTACTTTACTTAAAGATCAACTTTGGTTGAATCTTTAAAAGTATGAACAACCTTGAATCTTTTTCTTGTTTATTTAGTTTTCTACTTCATTTGTTTCAAAGATTATAAGTTCCTTGTTGTTAAAATCATACTTGTAAGTCATGGAAGTAAACTTAAAGTTTACTTTACTTAAAGATCAACTTTGGTTGAATCTTTAAAGTATGAGCAACACTTGAACTAATTACTTGTTTAAGTAACTTGTTTCTTTATTTTATGCACTTAAACTTCATGTTTGTTGAGTTGTTGGTCAAGAACTACTAGTTAGTCTTGATCTCATAATCTTCTTGAACTTAATAACTTTATGAGTTTCAAGAACATAGAAGTGTAACTTACTAGTTATGACTTCCAATACTTTTGAAAGATCTAAGTTATCTAGCTTATGGTCTTCTAAATTTGTCATAAACAAAAGCTATAAAGCTTACATACACTTTACTAGTTGTTGATTTAAGTTTATAACTTGTTTTTACTTCTAAAGTTCATGTAAGTGTTGAAACTAAGCCTTGATGTAACCTTGGTTCATCAAACACTTACAACACTTGCACTTGAGTTATGATGGACAAACCTTGGTCAAAATGATGTTAACACATCAACGAGTTGTACACTTGAAGCTATACGCATCAAGGATGAGAACCGTGATGAACATCAAGCACCGACACAACCGGAACTCTCCAAAACCCACTGTTTCTGTCCAAAAGGGTCTGTTCAGCTGTTTCTGGACCAGACCAGTAAGTCTGGGCTGATCCCATCTTGATTTTTGGATAGAACTTTTCGAGTAGATAATTTTTCATTTAGGACTCGTCTTCATCCGAGTTACGGGTTAGGATTTATGGCCCTCCGATCGTCACTATGTCCGTTTAACGTTGTGCAGAAATTTCAGACCTACTCGCACTTATACCGCTGCCACGGTCAAACGAAGACGAGTTAGCTTCTGTAAATTTAACCACACTTAAGCGACTCATATACGGAGCCATAGCCACTGGCCTCACCTTTGTTCGGTTTGTGTAGAGGCCGTGGTGACTGACCGAAGTCAGCCTTTGTTTTAAACGACTTTCATAAACGAGTCTTACTTGTTACCTTTTGTTTAATGATGATTGATGATGACCCTTATGACCTTAATTACGTACTTGTAAACCTTTTGAGACGACTTATTGACTTAGTGCTATTTGACTTAGGTTGAGGACGTTTGGACCGTTACTTGCACACCACTTTCCGACTACTACCTTAACGTTACTACTAATCATTGTGAGTTATAGCATTCCCTTTTTACTTTAACTTATTTTGGGAACTGAGAATACATGCGGATTTTATGTTTTACATACTAGGCACGAGTACTTAAACTTATATATGTGTGGGTTATACAACGGCATAAATATTCCCTTTAGCTCGGTAACGTTTAATCATTGGTTTTTGAACCGTGAACGCGAATCTTAGATATGGATCCATAGGGTTTGACATCCCCACTCGGGCTAGTAGCGCTAGCATTTAACGAGTGTTTAATACTTCGAGGTTATACGCACTTTCCAAGTGCACTTTAAGGGGGTACATTAAACGTTAAGTTAGTTACCGGGTGCCCACGGTTAAGCATATACTTTTGCATACTTTTGAAACGCTCGTTGTAGCACTGAAATCTCGTGGCCTACTTACATTACTGTTTTACTTAACCTATAGCTCACCAACCTTTGTGTTGACCTTTTTAAGCATGTATTTTCTCAGGTGCTTGAAGTTGCTTCCGCTATCTTACTAGTCGTGCTGTAGAACCCGCTGCCTAGAGTTGTTATCGCATGACTACTTATCTTGCATTCAAACTTTTTACTTATGAACTTATGTTATGTAACGACCATTATGGTCACGTACACTTATTTAATGCTTCTACTTAGTGAAGCATACTTTTGATTTGTAAAACAATTGACGTATGTTATGACGTCACTTTTATTAATGAATGCAAACTCTGTTTTGAAAACGCATATAGTACTTAACCTTGTAATGATCCTGTTGATGATTGTCCGTACATGATGATTTAGTACGGGGCGTCACAATATGTATATATATCCTTATTGTTTTGATGTGATGTCTAATCCGTTTCAATCTTTAGAATGAAGACGAGAACTGGAACGGACACAAATAACGGTGGTCCTTCACATGTGGAAGAAGATGAAATGACCACAAAGATAGAGGCTGCTCTAGAAAACTACGTCTCGGTTTTCTTCCGAAAGGTTAAACAAATACTCGAAGAGTCAGTTTTGGAACATATTGTTGATTTAATTCAAGAACAAATGGCCGACGCCATGAAAGAAGAAGTTGAAATGAGGTTTCCTAGACCTCAAAATGGGGGCGAGATGATGTTTAGCTACAAAAACTTTATGGCAACTAAGCCTCCTCACTTTCACGGGGATCCCGACCCCATGAAAAGTACGGCTTAGATCTCCGATGTTGAGGATTGCTTTCGTACTAGCGAATGCCCACCCGAAAAGAAGACAAGGCTTGCCACAAGTTTGATGAAGGGCAATGCTAAAGATTGGCTTGATGGTAAACTTGCCATGGTAGGTGAAACGGCTTTTGTGGGGTTGTCTTGGGAAGAATTCAAGAAAGAGTTTTTCGTTGAGTATCGTACATAAGCGGATCTTTCTAAATTGCGCAACAAGTTAAGGAATATGCGTCAAGGGTCTTTAGACCTAAACGCTCTCAAAACCAACTTTCTCGCCAATGTGCGTTTTTGCCCCGAGTATGTGGGAAATGATCAATTATTGATGGAAGATTTTCACGCAACCCTTAGAGATGATTTGAAAGGTAAAATTAGTATTGGTCATGTTGAAACTTTTGCTAAGCTTTTGGCGGTGGCGAAAGGGTTTGAAGCGCAAGCTCCGAGTCCGGTTAGTTTTGGGACGAGTAAGAGAAAATTTGAAGCATCTAGTTACTCCAACAAGAAGAGAAAGGGCGTCTGAAAGTGTCGGAAGTGTGAAGAGAGGTGGTTCGAATACTTTTACACCTACTTTTTATAGTTGCGGGAAGAAGGGTCATTTCTCCCGCGATTGTCCGAGCAAGACGGTCACATGCTTTAATTGTCAAAAAGCGGGGCACCGGAAGTCGGAATGTCCCAAATTGTTAGGGGACCAAGTGAAGAAGCTAGAAAAGGCGGCGGGTACGGCTAGGGGAAGAAACTATTTGATGACCAATGATGAAGCTAAACAATCCAACGAAGTTGTCTCAGGTACTTTCATGGTTAATTCTAATCCGGCAAGGATACTATTTGATAGCGGTGCTAATTTATCGTTTGTGGCTCCACGATTTGTGTCTAAGCTTAACAAACCGCTAGCTAAGTTAAGTCGTCCAGTAGAAGTCGAAATAGCGGATGGTAAGACGGTGCTAGGGGTTGATGTTTGTAAAGATTGTAATGTTGTGTTTGGTACCGAAACGTTTAAAATCGATCTTATTCCGATGACTTTGGGTGAGTTCGATATTGTTGTGGGTATGGATTGGCTCGATCGTTATAGAGCCGATATTGCATGCCATGAAAAGTTTATTCGTGTGAAGACCCCAAGTGGGGGAGAGTTAATAATTCATGGCGAGAAACGGAGAAGACTTGTGCCATTGTGCACTTATGCACGAGTGCTTCGTTTTCTTAGCAGTGGTGGCATGGATTTTCTTGCCCATGTGGTTGATACTCGTGAAGAGCCACCACCCATTCGTAAAATTCCGGTGGTTAATGAATTTGAAGACGTTTTTCCGGATGAGTTGCCGGGTGTTCCGGCGGAAAAAAAATTTAAATTTCGCAAACCTAAAGATAGATCTATTGGGCCTAACAAACCCCATCCGGGTTACGGATGCTTTAGTACTTCGATTTTATCATGTCCGATGAGAGTCTCGGAATGATGGGGATATTCTAGACGCGTTTTGTTAATGTCGATTACCAGGTGTTCACCATATAAATGATTTTTATCTCTATGCAGTTGTTGCGAAATGCCTGATATGAGATGATGTTTATGAAAAATGGAAATAAAAATCTTGTGGTCTATTAAAATTATGGAAATGATCGATTATGATAAACTAATGAACTCGCCAACCTTTTGGTTGACACTTTAAAGCATGTTTATTCTCAGGATTGAAAGAAATCTTCCGCTGTGCATTTGCTCAATTTAAAGACATTACTTGGAGTCATTCATGGCATATTTCAAAAGACGTTGCATTCAAGTCGTTGAGTTCAGTAAAGATTATGAATAAGTAAATGACAGATTAGATCATTTATAGTTGGATATTATGAAATGGTATGCATGCCTGTCAACTTTCGATGTAATGAAAGTTTGTCTTTTAAAACGAATGCAATGTTTGTAAAATGTATCATATAGAGGTCAAATATCTTGCAATGTAATCATATGTTATTGTATTCATTCTTATGGATTAGGACGGGTCTTTACATGTGGTATCAGAGCGGTGGTCTTAGCGAACCAGGTCTACATTAGTGTGTCTAACTGATAGTTGTTAGGATGCATTAGTGAGTCTGTACTTTGACCGTGTCTGCATGTCAAAAGTTTTGCTTATCATTTTTTTCGGAAAATGCCTGCTTATCATTCTTAGTCTAGACACATATTATTACATTGATTGCATGAATAGTGTATAGACAAAATTCATATCTTAGCGTATTTGCTAATTCATATCTTAGCGTATCTGTTACTGTAAACTTTTCCTGCCATATTCCGTAAATTCCCCCGTAATCTACGAAATATTTTGCTCTATATATATATATATATATATATATATATAGATATTCTATGTAATTAGAATATCACTCGATAGCTAGAAAATCATTTCATATCGAAAAATCCTTTATTCAATCGTACGAAATGGAATTCGTCATTAGTTCAAGTCCCTCAGATTTCGAAATAGAATCCCACTCAAGCTTCGAAAGTAGTGAGACCGGAATGGACCAACCAATCAGCCATCATCTATTCTGGATGATTTTGGGATGGGTTCGTAGCCTCCTTAATCATTGGAGACAAGAAAAAGGCGATCCCTTCCATCCACCACATTGCCCTCTTAGCGAAGAACCTGAAGCACTTACCGGCGAACCTGTTCGAGACACCATTTTCTCTCTCATTTCCAGAGTATCTCGTCACGATTATATACTCTCTCACATTCTAGATCTTATTCATCCACTCGTCCGAATCACCGATCATCCCAGTGTAATAGAAGAAGTTAACGAGCTTCGTGCTAGAGTGGTGGCTTTAGAGAATATGATGCACAACTTGCAAGCATCACAAGCACCAGCAGCATCACCGGCATCAACAGCACCACCATCAATAACATTAACGGTACCATTACCAACAACAACATCCGCATCCCACACCTCAACATCACAATTTGTACCTCGAGCATCAATGTCATACGCACCATAGATACCAAGTAATACCAACAACAACAACGATGAAGTATTGATTCATAACTTCATTGAAGAAATATTTTACGGTGATTATGTAATCTCTAAAGTCTTAGAGATTATTTTTCTAATCATAACCGTAAATCAAGATAAATGGATGGATAAAAATGATACAGGGGAGAATAGAAACCCTGACAGCAATGATGCGTGCGTTACAAAATATACAAGCAGCACCAGCACTAGCAGTACCGTTAGCGTCACCAGCACTAACAGCACCGTCAGCACCACCAGCACCAACAGCATCTACCACATCACAAGCTCAGCCAGTTCCATAACCATCAACATCATCACAAATCAACAACGCGTATATTGTATCAACGAGTTATGAAGTATTAACTCATTTCCTCTGAAGAATTTATATGTATATCATATATATATATATATATATATATATATATATATATATATATATATATATATATATATATATATATATATAAATTTTGAGATCATAATAAATCTTTAGGTACAAAGCTATTACGTGCGAATCTTAACTAGTAGATACTACTTGGTTAATTCATATTACTAATATGCAATGATGTACTTCTTTCGTTAGCAACTTAACCATCATTAACTACAATCTCTGTTTCAAATTCAATGAATTCCGTTTCATAATAAACTAAGTGTATTATTCAAATACATATTTGATTTTACACTTTCGATATACTCGAAACTTTCTAGACAACATCATTGTACCTTGTGAAGTTCACAAGAATTCCACGAACACCAACATCATTCACCGAGTAAATATCAATAAAAATGAATAATGAGGTATTGATTCATAATTTCATTTACGTTGAAGTGATAATCCACGAAGACTACGAAATTTCTAAAGTTTTAGAGATTATTCATTTCTAGTTCCAGTCGAAAATCAAATGAGTTTAATTTAATATTAACTCATTAAATCTGTATTACATCTGAAGAAAATATACATATGTTTTCATATAGACTGTGATAAAATTCTCTTGTACAAAATATTACTTGTGAAACTTTTAATGGGTAGGTAATACCCGAGAGATATATAAATTCACAATTTATATGTTACACTGTACATTCTTTGATTATGATTCAGCAATCATTAACTATACTCACTACTTACACAGCAATGTACATGCTTCATAAAAATCAAAACAACCATACTCATTCAACTCCAATTACATATACTAATTTTGAAATCTCAGAATTCGATCCGAGATATAACCAGTATCATCACTCTTAGATTTCTACATCTTTCAAAGCTATACTTTGACTTCAAAACTGTGCTAGAACATCATATGTATATTAACGATTATAATCTGTGTTCAAACCCTTCGAAATTCCTGAAGACACTTCAAATAATGAACAATCGAGATGATGATCCAACCACATATTACCCACAGTTATGTATCTGAAAAACTCTTGAAACCAAAGTCATAGTTTAACATGTATCCGTGTTAGACCTTTTGGCATTTATTAGCTAAAATAACTTTGCAATCCTTTTACAAAGTAGTCAGTTTTGTCACAGCTCCAGCAAGTCAACTTCGACTTTTCAGTTGAAGCAATCTTATTATAACCTTGATATATACGTTGCCTTTCGTCATCGTTACCAGAGAACCTTTTATATTACGCCACATTAGCAGTAAACTTACCAACAACTTCATTGATCTTTAAGCCTCTCTGAAAAATCACTATACTTATTCACTGGAAACCCTATCATGTACTCATCGTATCTTGTAATGGTAGTTGCCATACTAAAAAGATTGAATCATTATTCTCGCATTTCGTAGCAATTCTACGCCAACAGTTATATATACATATAACGTCTATCTCCCAGACTTACAGACTTTGAATGTGAAGTTTCTGAAAAACACCCTGAACTGCGAACTAGTTCTCGAAATTTTGAAAAATGCTGATGAAGCAGCAAAAACTGTAAACGACCTTAACAGTAAAAATTTTGATGATAAAGTATAGTGTGTTGGCAAAGCTCAGAAAAGGAGTAGATTTGGTACTTAAAAACGGATTGAGCAAACCATGAAGGAGGCTGTGGACAAATCACAAGGACAAAATCTACCTTCAAAGAATCCAAATGATTCAATGCATGCTGAAGTCTTTAGCAAATACATTGCTCCTTACTCTAAAACCCTTGTGGACAATATTCTTCATCATCCTCTTATCTTAAATATTCTAAGATATCATCGTATCTTCCATTATAAATATTCTCCATATTTCTGAAGATATTTTCATAACCATTCATATCTAAAATCATTTATCCCCTCGCGTTATCTGTATCACATCATAAAGGAAACTATTTTAGTTTCTAAACATCTGAAACCTCTGAGTGTAAAGTATGAATGTTTTTGAAGTAGTGTTGGGAACTGAAGCATGAGTTAGTATAATATAATGACACTTGATCAACGTGATTATATTACAGTAAGTCATGATGAGTTTCTAAATGGAATGTGATGATTCACACATCATAACGTCATCATGTGCCATGTTACACGACTCTTTTATTCTACTTAACCTCTAAACATATCAAGAAAATATTTTTTTCTTGATGATTCGGTCTTTTCCGAGGTATTCTGGTAATTTGACAAATCAAGATCGTGTCATTATAATTTCCTTCTTAGAACATTAACCATATTCATTACGAAATTTATACCTACGAATTCTATACCATTGCATGCGGTTCTTAATGGCAAGAAGAGAAAACAAAAGAATGAAGCTCCGAAATAGAAATTGGAGTATAAATCGTAGCAAATAGGAGAGAGTATTAACTATAGGCAATAGTGATTATAGAAGACAGAAGCATGGACTTTGAAATATAAGGGAAGATAAAGCCCAACAACAACCCAGAAATTACAAACCATATATATCAATGCATAGCAATATAAAGACAAGGGAGAATTAAGAACACTATAACCCTAAGGTAATAGTAAAAGTAAATAAGTTCCTCTGGTGTTAGATGAAAAAGGAGAATGACAGATGCAAAGGTCAAGAATATATCCAGAATTAGAATTGGATGGAGTAGATTGACGAATGTTTTGGAAGTATGAATTGAAGTATAGAAGATAAAAGTTGTGGGAATAAGGAAACGAATGGGATAGATTTATAGTGAAATATCAGACAAAGCAATCAAGACAGATTTGTAGTGACCCGAACTTTTCCATGTTTATATATTAAATGAAATTGTTATTTACATGATTAAGTGTTTCCAACATGTTAAGCAATCAAACTTGTTAAGACTTGATTAATTGAAATAGGTTTCATATAGACAATTGACCACCCAAGTTGACCGGTGATTCACGAACGTTAAAACTTGTAAAACCTATATGATGTCATATATATGGATATATATATATATATATATATATATATATATATATATATATATATATATATATATATATATATATACATATATATATATATATATATATATAGTTAACATGGTATTATGATAAGTAAACATATCATTAAGTATATTAATAATGAACTACATATGTAAAAACAAGACTACTAAATTAAGGATTTCAAAACGAGGCATATATGTAACGATTATCGTTGTAACGACATTTAATTGTATATATATCATATTAAGATATATTAATACATAATAATATCATGATAATGTAATAATTTAACATCTCTTTAGATATAATAAACAATGGGTTAACAACATTTACAAGATCGTTAACCTAAAGGTTTCAAAACAACACTTACATGTAACGACTAACGATGACTTAACGACTCAGTTAAAATGTATATACATGTAGTTTTTTAATAAGTATTCATACACTTTTGAAAGACTTCAAGACACTTATCAAAGTACTTCTACTTAACAAAAATGCTTACAATTACATCCTCATTCATTTTCATCAACAATTCTACTCGTATGCACTCGTATTCGTACTCGTACAACACCCAACTTCTAAATGTATTTACTATTGGTATATACACTCCAATGATCAGCTCTTAGCAGCCCTTGTGAGTCACCTAACACATGTGGGAATCATCATTTGGCAACTAGCATGAAATATCTCATAAAATTAGAAAAATATTAGTAATCATTCATGACTTATTTACAAGTAATCAAAATTACACATCCTTTATATCTAATCCATATACCAACGACCAAAAACACCTACAAACACTTTCATTCTTCAATTTTCTTCATCTAATTGATCTCTCTCAAGTTCTATCTTCAAGTTTTAAGTGTTCTTCATAAATTCTATAAGTTCTAGTTTCATAAAATCAAGAATACTTCCAAGTTTGCTAGCTTACTTCCAATCTTGTAAAGTGATCATCCAATCTCAAGAAATCTTTCTTATTTATAGTAAGATATCTTTCTAATACAAGGTAATACTCATATTCAAACTTTATTTCAATTTCTATAACTATAACAATCTTATTTCGAGTGGAAATCTTACTTGAACTTGTTTTCGTGTCATGATTCTGCTTCAAGAACTTTCAAGCCATCCAAGGATCCTTTGAAGCTAGATCTATTTTTGTCATTTCCAGTAGGTTTACCTACTAAAATTAAGGTAGTAATGATGTTCATAACATCATTCTATTCATACATATAAAACTATCTTATTCGAAGATTTAAACTTGTAATCACTAGAACATAGTTTAGTTACTTCTAAACTTGTTCGCAAATAAAGTTAATCCTTCTAACTTGACTTTTAAAATCAACTAAACATATGTTATATATCTATATGATATGCTAACTTAATGATTTAAAACCTGAAAACACAAAAAACACCGTAAAACCGGATATATGCCGTCGTAGTAACACCGCGGGCTGTTTTTGGTTAGTTAATTAAAAACTATGATAAACTTTGATTTAAAAGTTGTTCTTCTGGGAAAATGATTTTTCTTATGAACATGAAACTATATCCAAAAATCATGGTTAAACTCAAAGTGAAAGTATGTTTTCCAAAATGGTCATCTAGACGTCGTTCTTTCGACTGAAATGACTACCTTTACAAAAATGACTTGTAACCTGTATTTACGACTATAAACTTATACTTTTTCTGTTTAGATTCATAAACTTAAGTTCAATATGAAACCATAGCAACTTGAAACACTCAAAACGGATTTAAAACGAAGAAGTTATGGGTAAAACAAGATTGGATAATTATTCTTGTTGTAGCTATATTAATCATATCCTAGCTAACTCATATTGTATTATACATGTATTCTAATATATTATGTAATCTTGGGATACCATAGACATGAATACAATGTTTTGACATATCATATCGACCCATCTATATATATATTTCGGAACAACCATAGACACTCTATATGCAGTAATGTTGGAGTTAGTTATACAGGGTTGAGGTTGTTTCCAAAATATTATATATACTTTGAGTTGTGATCTAGCCTGAGGCTTGTATACACGAGGTCGTGGATTGATTCAAGATAATATATATTGCTTTATTTTCTGTACATCTAACTGTGGACAACTAGTTCTAGGTTACTAATGAGGACAGCTGACTTAATAAACTTAAAATAGCAAAACGTATTAAAAATATTGTAAATATATTTTGAACATACTTTGATATATATGTACATGTTTGTTATAGGTTCGTGAATCGACCAGTGGCCAAGTCTTACTTCCCGACGAAGTAAAAATCTGTAAAAGTGAGTTATAGTCCCAATTTTAAAATCTAATATTTTGGGATGAGAATACATGCAGTTTTATAAATGTTTTACAAAATAGACAGAAGTAAATGAAACTACATTCTATGGCTGGATTATTAAACCGAATATGCCCTTTTTTAGTCTGGTAATCTAAGAATTAGGGAACAGACACCCTAACTGACGCACATCCTAAAGATAGATCTATTAGGCCCAACGAGCCCCATCCAAAGTACCGGATGCTTTAGTACTTCGAATTCATCATGTCCGAAGGGAGTCCCGGAATGATAGGGGATATTCTATATGCATCTTGTTAAGGTCGGTTACCAGGTGTTCACCATATGAATGATTTTTATCTCTATGTATGGGATGTATATTGAAATATGAAATCTTGTGGTCTATTATTACGATTTGATAAATATAGGTTAAACCTATAACTCACCAACATTTTTGTTGACGTTTAAAGTATGTTTATTCTCAGGTGATTATTAAGAGCTTCCGCTGTTGCATGCTATTATATGGACAAGATTTGGTGTCAGCATGCTTGTATAATATTGTTTAAAATTGCATTCGAGATTTATTTTGTTATAACATAATAATATTTGCAAACCAATATGTATTGGTAGTGTGTAAGTGTGATATTTGTTAGATTATCATTTCTGGATAATCTAAGTGGTGTCTTGTTAACCTTGTCGATAAAATAAAGGTTATGGTTTGTTTTAAAAACGAATGCAGTCTTTGAAAAATGTCTCATATAGAGGTCAAAACCTCGCAACGAAATCAATTAATATGGAACGTTTTTAATCAATATGAACGGGACATTTCAGCTGGTATCCGAACGTTGGTCATAGAGAACCAAAATTTTTGCATTAGTGTGTCTTACCGAGTTTGTTAGGATGCATTAGTGAGTCTGGACTTCGACCGTGTTTTTCTTCAAAAAAAAAAAAACGATTGCTTAACTTTTTTGTTGGAAACTATATATTATTAACATGTAAATATTATGTGATATATTAATCTCTTAACATGTTTGATATTGTGTGATAGATGTCTACCTCTAGTACAAATCCCATCGACTCACCAAATAATAATAAAGAGTCGAATATACTTTGGGAAGATTCAAAAATTCCTGAAGAGGAACCGGAAGAAGAGGAACCGGAAGAGGAGGAACCGAAAGAGGAGGAACCAGAAGAGGAATAACCGGAAGAAGAAGAGGTTCCGGAGGAAGAAATATTAATACCTACAGTAAATCGGTTAAATAAAAGAAAATTCTCAACCAGCGGACCAAAGTCAATAATGATCAATGGTGTTTCCGCCGATGAAGCAAAATATTGGGAAGATTACCAATTTTCTGATGAATCGGATCCCGATGAGGATTCCGATGATGTTATAGAAATTACCTCGACCCAATTTAATAAAGCAAAAGAAAATAATAAGGGAAAAGGTATAAAAATAGAGAAACCTGATTCCAACCCGGATGAACTTTATATGTATCTGCAACGTCCGTATTTCCTAAAATGTAACAATAACCCGGGAACCTCTAAACCCCCAGGTTTTTCAAAACCATTGTGGAAAATGACAGCTCGTATTAGGGGAGCATCATATATCCCTAGGAAATTAGCAAAACGAACCAAGTTCGAAGAAGAAGAAACGAGTGAGTCGGATTAAAGAGTTGTAATCATGTTGTGTAATATATGTAATATAGTATGCTTGTGGTTTTTTTTGATAAATGTAAAATTGCTTGTATTGTTTGTTAATTATCTTTTATGAATCTAACCCTCGTCTATTTTTACAGTATAAAAACACAAAATGGACGTTAAGGGTAAACAACCGAATATTTTAGAAGACCTACCAGAGGATATGATTGATGAAATCTTATCTAGAGTCGGTCAGAATTCATCAGCATAATTAGTTATGGCGAAATTAACTTGTCAAACATTTGAAAGACTTTTCAGAAATGCCTTAGTTTATAAAAGGCTTTCCTTTGTTGGGTGGGGTATATCACATTGGGGAGACCGTAAGTTACGCCGTGTTTTCTTTAAAGCGTTAAATGCGGGGAACCCAAATGCAATTTTTCGCTACGGGTTAAGAACCTATTTTGACTCAACATATCCCAACATAGGATTTTGTGAATTAGAAAGAGCTTCTAACATGCAACATAAAGAAGCATGTTATGCTTACGGGTTAGTGATGTTCGCTTCTCACCAAAGTGAGAAAAAGAACATAGGATTACAACTATTAAATGAAACATTCCCACAAGTGATGGACTCAGTAGTTGGGGTAAGAAACAAGGTTTTTAGATTGTTACAAGGCTGTTGGGCATTACAAAACCCTCGTCCTTTTGACGACATTACAACATGCTGCCTAGCCAATGGTCATACCAGTTACTTTCTACAAGATCAAGGATGGGAAGTCGTTTTAGTAAAACCAGAATGCATGACCTGTTTTTGGACTTATGAATTACGTGTCTTTATTGCCTTTGCTGAACAACTTACGTATTAATTAGAATTACCTTTATAGCTGCCGTGTAGCAAGTTATTATGTGCTATATTTCATCCTATATGTATAATAGTGGTATTGTATGTTTGTAAAATATTGTATAAAAGTTTAAATGCGAAATATTATTGTAATAAGTTTTTCATATAGAATCGTAGCAGTTGAATTGTATAATAGCTACTAAGTATGAACTTAACGGGTAGGTACTACCCGAATTAAAACTATAAAATGCTAATATGAAGAAAAAGCTTTTATAAATAAGTTCATATTATGCTACGAAATACTATTGACTACTCTTAAATTCTATATGATTAACTCAATTCTTTTGGGCTATTTTTGAAGGAAATGGCACAGGTGACTCGTCAGAATTTGAACATGAGCGAGGAAGACTTCCGTGTTTTCCTTGTAGCAAACATAGCCACAGTACAGGCTGCGATGCAAAATAACAATAACTCCGGATCTAGCAGTGAAACTAATTCCACAAGAAATCGTGTAGAATGCTCCTACAAAGAATTCACTGCCTGCAAACCTTTAGAATTTGATGGAACCGAAGGACCAATTGGATTGAAACGGTAGACCGAGAAGGTCGAATCGGTGTTTGCCATAAGTAAGTGTACTGAAGAGGACAAAGTTAAGTATGCTACGCATACCTTCACAGGTACTGCGTTAACGTGGTGGAACACCTATCTTGAACAGGTAGGACAAAATGCTGCTTACGCACTACCGTGGTCGGCATTCAAGCAATTGATGAACGAGCAGTACTGTCCTAGAAACGAAGTCAATAAGCTCAAGGTAGAACTTAGAGAGTTATGAACAGAAGTATTCGACATTACCACATATGAACGACGATTCACAGAGTTGTGCCTATTGTGTCCGGGAGCGTTCGAATATGAAGAAGAGAAGATCGACGCGTTTGTAAAAGGGTTACCAGTAAGGATTCAAGAAGATGTGAGTTCACACGAGCCCGCTTCCATACAGAAGGCAAGTCGAATGGCTCATAAACTCATAAATCAGATTGAAAGGAGAATTAAAGAACATGCGGCCGAAGAAGCCAACACGAAACAACTTAAGTGGAAGTGGGAGGAAAACGGTGACAAGAGTCACCAGTACAACAACAATAACAATTACAACCACAACCGCAATAACAATCGCAACAATAACCGCAATCCTAATAATAACTATAACAAACGTCCCAACAACAACAACCATAACTACAACAACCGTTTCAACAACAATAACAATCCCAACAACAACCTCAATAACAACAAACAACATAAACAACCATGCTTCAGGTGTGCAGAGTACCATCTGAATGTGTTTTGCACAACAGTTTGCACCAAGTGTAAGAGAAATGGTCATGGCGCGGCAAAATGTGAGATTTACGGACCAAAGAACAACAAAAATAAAGAAACAAATAAGGTCGGAACAAATAATGCCGACGTAGTTTGTTATAAATGTGGAAAACCGGGCCACACTATTAGAAATTTCCTAAACGAAGGGAATACTAATGGGCAAGGCCGCGGAAGAGTTTTCAATATTAATGCGGCAGAAGCGCAGGAAGACCCGGAGCTTGTTACGGGTACGTTTCTTATTGACAATACATCTGCTTATGTTTTATTTGATTCGGGTACGAATAGAAGCTATATGAGTAGAGATTTTTGTGCTAAATTAAGTTGCCCATTGACACCTTTGGATAGTAAATTTTTACTCGAATTAGCAAACGGTAAATTAATTTCAGCAGATAATATATGTCGGGATAGAGAAATTAAACTGGGGGATAAAACATTTAAAATTGATTTAATACCAGTCGAGTTAGGGAGTTTTGATGTAATAATTGGCATGAACTAGTTGAAAAAGGTTAGAGCAGAGGTCATTTGTTACAAAAATGCGATTCACATTATGCGTGAAAAGGGAAAACCTTTCATGGTGTACGGAGAAAAGAACAATGCAAAATTAAATCTTATTAGTAGTTTGAAGGCGCAAAAACTAATAAGAAAAGGTTGTTCGTCATTCTAGAACACATCAAGAAAGTTAAACATGAAGAAAAGAACATCAGTGATGTTCCCGTCGTAAAAGAATTTCCCGATGTATTTTCGAAAGAATTACCGGGATTACCCCCACATCGATCCGTTGAATTTCAAATAGATCTTGTACCAGGAGCTGCACCAATAGCTCGTGCTCCATACAGACTCGCATCCAGTGAAATGAAAGAATTACAAAGTTAGTTACGCATGGTTTCATTCGACCAAGTACATCACCACGGGGAGCTCCTATTTTGTTTGTCAAGAAGAAGGATGATACATTTAGGTTGTGTATCGACTACCGAGAGTTGAAAAAACTTACCATCAAGAACCGCTACCCACTACCGAGAATCGACGACTTATTTGATCAACTACAAGGCTCGTCGGTTTATTCGAAGATTGATTTATGTTCTGGGTATCATCAAATGCGGGTGAAGGAGGATGATATTCCAAAGACTGCTTTTAGGACGCGTTACGGTCATTACGAGTTTATGGTTATGCGGTTTGGGTTGACCAATGCACCAGCTGTGTTCATGGACCTCATGAACCGAGCGTGTGGGCCATACCTTGACAATTTTGTCATTATTTTCATCGATGACATACTTATTTACTCAAAGAATGACCAAGATCATGAAGAACATTTGAGAAAAGTGCTAGAGTTGTTAAGGAAGGAAAAACTGTACGCTAAGTTTTCAAAGTGTGCATTTTGGTTGGAAGAAGTTCAATTTCTCGGTCACATAGTGAACAAAGAAGGTATTGAGGTAGATCCAGCAAAGATTGAAACCGTTGAAAAGTGGGAAACCCCGAAAACTCCGAAGCATATACGCCAATTTTTAGGACTGGCTGGTTACTTCAGAAGGTTCATCCAAGACTTTTCCAGAATAGCAAAACCCTTGACTGCATTAACGCATAAAGAGAAGAAATTTGAATGGAAAGATGAACAAGAAAAAGCGTTTCAATTGTTAAAGAAAAAGTTAACTACGACACCTATATTATCATTACCTGAAGGGAATGATGATTTTGTGATATATTGTGATGCCTCAAAGCAAGGTCTCAGTTGTGTATTAATGCAACGAACGAAAGTAATTGCTTATGCGTCTAGACAATTGAAGATTCACGAGCAGAATTATATGACGCATGATTTGGAATTAGGCACGGTTGTTTTTGCATTAAAGACTTGGAGGCACTACTTATATGGGGTAAAAAGTATTATATATACCGAGAACGAATAGTCGAAAGGTTTCGCGGTACTCCATTGTTGCCATTGCCTTGAACAGAGGACTCGGACTTGGACTTGGATTCTTCCTCAACTTCTTCTTTTTCAATCATCTCCTCTACAAACTCTTCCTCCTCGTCATCCCCATCATAGTTATCATTAGTGTGGGATTCTTCCAAATGAGGGGAGTGTGGTGGACTAGCAGGGACATAGTTTGGGTGAGTTGGTGAAAATGGCGGGGAAACGGGTCCATATGTCGGTGTGCGGACAGATCTTTTAGAGTAGGATTCCTCGGAGTCAGAAATGATGATCGGGTTAAGGCGAGACATCCTAAATGAATATAAAGAGAGATGATTAGGTAGGTTCCAAGGATGACGCAAAAGCACGAATAAAATGTAAGGGGAAAATGCACTAGAACTAAAACAGGAAAGGTTATAGTCCTATAGATTGCTAAGGCACCTAACTAACACATAAGGCACACATAGAATGCAATCCTGGTTCTCTATAACAACCTGGCTCTGATACCACTCTGTCATACCCCCAAATAGGGCTGGGGAAATATGACTTCACAATATCACATCACAAGTATGTATAAACGAGAACGACTCTATATGAGATGTTTTAATTAAAAACCAATATATAGTAAGCAGCGAAAAGTATTAAGTCATTACAATAAATGTTTTAATGCAATAATATGAATGTAATAATGCGGACTCCAAAAGCAGCAAAGTCCAAATAGCAACTAATCTTTAGCAATCTTCACCTGAAACAAAACATGCTTAAAGTGTCAACCAAAATGGTTGAGTGAACAAAATAGGTTTATCAATAATAACCAAGTGTTTAGACCACAAGATTTAATTATAAAGTTTAATCAGATCGGTAGTAATGCTGGTGTATATGATATCGATACTAACCATAAGTTACCCTAAACACATCACGTTCGTGTCGTGTATCATTATTATGTATCCATTGACCAACGGTCATCCGGATAGAGACGTCACTCTCAATAGCGCTATTCACAATAACTAAGCTTGCCTTTATACGTAGCAATTAACGATATCATGGCAGGGATTTAGCATGAATCAAAGCATGTTAGCACAGTTTGAACTAATCAGAATAAAGTTTGAGTACTCGTGTCTAAGCGTAAAATAGTTTAAAAGCAAGCATGTGTCTCACCCCAAAGTTCAAAATAAGTATATAAAGAAAGTTAAAAAGTAGGGCTATAAAGTTCACCTTAATAGCAGATAGATATTCCACGCAAGTTAAATGATCGGAGTGTTGAACACGGAGATCTCAACCTAGAGATGTAATGTTTAATTAGTTAATGTCTATTAGACATAAGTTTGTTTATTCATATAGTAAACTATATTAACAGTGACCATTTTTCGAGAAAGTTATATTTATATAAGTGATAATATACTTAGTGTACTTAAGTGTTACTATATAGATAAGTGTATAGGTTATACTAATAATAGTATTATTATTCTTTAATTATCCAACTATTATGTAATCTTATCATTATATGTTACATATATAACTATACCTATGTGATACATACATATATATACATTCTTTATTATTGTTATACATGTAAGTATTCATAACTATAATATATATATATATATATATATATATATATATATATATATATATATATATATATATATATATATATATATATATATATATATTAGGTGTAGGTGTTACATATACATAAGTGTAAGATGATACATATATATATATATATATATATATATATATATACTTATTACTTTTATTATTATTGATAATGCTAAAAACGAACATATATTTCATAGCATTATTCCTCAAGAAAGACAAGCTTTTAGTTGCAATTGTTCTATTTAAAAGTGATATTCGTTTAAATGATAAAAGGTGAAGACAAAAGACAGATTCGACGAATTGAAGACGCAAACGACCAAAAAGCTCAAAAGTACAAAAGACAATCAAAGAGGTTCCAATTATTGATAAGAAACGTCTCGAAATTACAAGAGTACAAGATTCAAAACGCAAAGTACAAGATATTAAATTGTACGCAAGGACGTTCGAAAATCCGGAACCGGGACATGAGTCAACTCTCAACGCTCGACGCAACGGACTAAAAATTACAAGTCAACTATGCACATAAATATAATATAATATTTAAATAATTCTTATAATTATTTATATATTATATAAATAAATAAAAACCGTCGGCAAGAAAGACTCCAAATTGTGTGAGCTGTATTTACAAACTCCGCGACTCGCGGAGTTTGAAGGCAAAAAATGCCGCGAGTCGCGGAGCCCCAAAGTCTGAAACTCCCTATAAAGCCAACCGAATTCTGATCATTTTTCAATATCTAATATCTATCTCTCTCTCAATATATACGTAAAAATATATATATAATTTATATTTTAATTTTAATTTTAATTTTTAATCCTAATAATAAGGGTATGTTAGCGAATATTGTAAGGGTGTAAGTCGAAATTATGTCCGTGTAACGCTACGCTATTTTTAATCATTGTAAGTTATGTTCAACCTTTTTAATTTAATGTCTCGTAGCTAAGTTATTATTATGCTTATTTAATCCGAAGTAATCATGATGTTGGGCTAATTACTAAAATTGGGTAATTGGGCTTTGTACCATAATTGGAATTTGGACAAAAGAACGACACTTGTGGAAATTAGACTATGGGCTATTAATGGGCTTTATATTTGTTCAACTAAATGATAGTTTGTTAATGTTAATATAAAGATTTACAATTGGGCGTCCCTATAAATTACCATATACACTCGATCGGACACGATGGGCGGGGTATTTATATGTACGAATAATCGTTCATTTAACCGGACACGGGAATGGATTAATAGCCACTATAATAATTAAAACAGGGGTGAAATTATGTACAAGGACACTTGGTATAATTGATAACAAAATATTAAAACCTTGGATTACACTCAGTCGACATCCTGGTGTAATTATTAAACAAAGTATTAAAATCTTGTTACAGTTTAAGTCCCCAATTAGTTGGAATATTTAACTTCGGGTATAAGGATAATTTGACGAGGATACTCGCACTTTATATTTATGACTGATGGACTGTTATGGACAAAAACCAGACGGACATATTAAATAATCCAGGATAAAGGACAATTAACCCATGGGCATAAAACTAAAATCAACACGTCAAACATCATGATTACGGAAGTTTAAATAAGCATAATTCTTTTATTTCATATTTAATTTCTTTTATTTTATATTTAATTGCACTTCTAATTATCGCATTTTTATTGTTATTTTATTTAATTGCACTTTTAATTATCGTACTTTTTAATTATCGCAAGTTTATTTTATCGCACTTTTATTATTCGCAATTTCATTATCGTTATTTACTTTACGCTTTAATTTAAGTCTTGTATTTATTTTTAATATTTTACATTTGGTTTTAACTGCGACTAAAGTTTTAAAATCGACAAACCGGTCATTAAACGGTAAAAACCCCCCCTTTATAATAATAATATTACTTATATATATATTTGTATTTTTATAAAAGTAAACTAATATAGCGTTAAGCTTTGTTTAAAAAGATTCCCAGTGGAACGAACCGGACTTACTAAAAACTACACTACTGTACGATTAGGTACACTGCCTATAAGTGTTGTAGCAAGGTTTAAGTATATCCATTCTCTAAATAAATAAATATCTTGTGTAAAATTGTATCGTATTTAATAGTATTTCCTGTAAAAATATAAGCTATTTTATATACTACTCTTCTAAAACATCAAGTATTTTTGGCGCCGCTGCCGGGGAATCTCTTAAAAGCCGGAAGCGCAACGCTAATATAAAAAAAAAAGATTTTTAGTTTACTTTTATTAAAATTCATTTTTATAAAAATACGTTTTAAATATTCGAAAATATAAAAAGAAAAACAAAAATATAAGTATTTTTAAGATTTTGTTAAATATTTAAGTTTTATAAAGTTTCTTTATTTTTATATAAGTTTTATTTAAGTATTTTGTTTTTATTTAAAACATATAAAAAAAACCCGAAAAAAAATTTTAATATATATAAATCTATTTTTAAGATATTTTTAAAATTATAAAGTAGTTCTATTTTTATTTAAGTTTTTAAAATATAAGTTTTTTTTATTATATAAATATTTTGATATAAACAGAAAATATAAAAACAGAAAATATAAAAAAAAAAAACGCGTAAAATTTAAACTGTACCTGAGTTGAATTCGGGAACCCCGCGACTCGCGGAGCCGTCTGACACAGCTGACCAGAACCCTAATCAGGCATTATTTTGTTTAATTAGTTTTATTTAAAGTTTAAAATTAATAGTTTTAATAAATAAATAATATAAAGATAATATTTTTATAAAAATTGTAATTTTTACAACTTTTTGTATATTTTTATATTTTATCCCTTTTTAATCGTTTTAGCGTAATATTTGTATTTTTAGCTCATATTTAGTTTTAAACTTAGTTTTTGCCATAGTTATTTTTACTTCTAGATTTTTAGGCTTTGCCGTAGAATTCCTTAAGTGCTTTTTCTTTAGACTAAGATTTAGGTACTCTAGAATTTTGCGACGCCTTTTTAAGTTTTAGTTTCTTTTTAAGTTATTTCCATTTGGGATTTAGTTTTTCTTGTAAGCTTTAATATTTTTAGATGACTTTTTCCTATGTATCAATTATCATTCCAATTAGTAATCTCAATTTTCGATTATAATTTTAAGTTAGTTGTAGTAATAAGGTTAGGTTAGTCAAGTATTTTTAAGTTTTATAAGTTTCTTTTATTTTTCCGTCACCTTTTATTTTTCAACCATTTTTCTTTTTCGACCTTTTTCCGACACGCTCTTTTTCTTTCTTATTTCTCGCTATTCTAGTTTTAGGACATAGATTTTTATTCTACTTCTTATCTAAATTTTTTAAAATTACGAAAATTTATTTTAAGTGGTTAAATTGATAGACATCAAAATTTTCTGGTTCGTAGTAATAGTTGGATTTGTACGTGGACCGGGTTATTGGAGCCAAACAGTCCTCAATTATATTGAGACCAAACGAATCCTGCCCCTCTGCTGCATCTTTTGGCTATTCGAAACGTGGGCAAAATCAGAAAAGTCTATTGATTGGATAACTTATTATAATTTTTCTTTCCTTTTTAAAACTAATAGGATATTCAGTGAATGCACCGAGCTAGACGTTCACCACCTTTTGTACGTTCACCACCTGTAACTAGATCAAGAAATTTAGCAAATATTACTGCCGTTGATTTTTCTTTAGAATCGTCATCCAGTCGACCTAGTACTCCAGTTCAAATTTCCGATAATCCATTTTTTGAACCCGACCTCACAATTGAGAATCCGGAGAATATTCAGGAACGATTCGTAGATCCTGAACCACTAAACTTTCCTCCGGAACCACCAATCATTCAAACAGAGATTGTTGAGGAACGAACCATTAAATCAGAATCCTCTAGTGATTCCGATTCAACAAATTCAATTATGGAGAATCTGGAACCTTTAAGTATGGAAGACCGAATGAGAGCTAAACGCACTGGCCAAGGTCACGGAATTACTCATCCAGACATTAATGCGCCAGATTATGAAATCAAAGGACAAATTTTACACATGGTGACTAATCAATGCCAATTTAGTGGTGCGCCGAAGGAAGATCCAAATGAACATCTACGTACCTTTAATAGGATCTGCACACTATTTAAAATCCGAGAAGTGGAGGATGAACAGATATATCTCATGTTATTTTCCTGGACTTTAAAGGGAGAAGCCAAAGATTGGTTGGAATCGTTACCTGAAGGGGCGATTGATACATGGGATGTTTTAGTTGAAAAATTTCTTAAAAAATTCTTTCCTGCATCTAAAGTCGTAAGACTTCAAGCAGAAATTGTTACGTTCACACAGAAACCGAATGAAACTCTATATGAGGCGTGGACAAGATTTGGAAAGTTGTTGAGAGGATGTCCGCAACATGGTTTAGACACCTGTCAAATAGTACAAATATTCTACCAAGGATGCGACATCACTACAAGAAAAGACATAGATATAGCAGCTGATGGTTCTATTATGAAAAAAACCGAAACTGATGCTTACAAAATTATTGATAACACTGCTTCCCACTCACATGAGTGGCACCAAGAAAAAGATATCGTTAGATCATCTAAAGCAGCTAGAGCCGATTCTAGCCATGACTTAGATTCCATTTCCGCAAAGATAGATGCTGTCGAGAGACGAATGGAAAAGATGACTAAAGATATTCACTCAATACGAATTAGTTGTGAGCAGTGTGGAGGACCACATTTGACAAAAGATTGTCTCAGTATTGAATTAACAATGGAACAAAGAGAGAATATTTCATACATAAACCAAAGGCCTGGAAATAATTATCAGAATAATTATCAACCGCCAAGACCAATTTACAATCAAAACCAGAATTATAACCGAAATATTCCATACAACAACCAACAAGGTCCTAGCAATCAACAAGTATCCAATAATACTTACAATCAGCAAAGACCTAATTTTCAAAACAAACCACCACAACAAATCGATGATAAAAAGCCGAATTTAGAAGATATGATGACGAAGCTAGTTGAAACTCAAACGCAGTTTTTCACATCTCAAAAACAAACCAATGAACAAAATGCTCAAGCATTTAGAAATCAACAAGCTTCTATTCAAAATCTGGAACAAGAAGTAAGTAACCTAGCAAGGTTAATAGGTGAAAGAAAACCGGGAAGTCTACCTAGTGATACAAATGCTAACCCCCGGAATGAAACAGTTAAAGCTATTACCACAAGAAGTGGTACAACACTTAAACCACCTGAAATACCTGTAACTTCTGATGAAGCTATTCCCATTTCACAAGAACCACAACCTGATCAAGATAAGGAAAAAGAACTAGTAGTTGAAAAGGTTAATGAAGATAACACAGTTAAGGATAAACCTTATGTTAAACCATACCAACCACCACTTCCTTACCCTAGTAAAATGAAGAAAGAGAAACTTGAAGCCGAACAATCCAAATTCTTGGATATGTTTAAACAGATAAATGTAAATCTTCCTTTCATTGATGTGATTTCAGGAATGCCTATATATGCTAAATTCTTGAAAGATCTAATCTCAAATAGAAAGAAAATGGAAGAACTCTCGGCTGTTACTATGAATGCTAATTGTTCAGCAGTGCTGTTGAATAAGATACCAGAAAAATTATCTGATCCAGGAAGTTTCACAATTCCATGTTTTCTGGGTAGTCTTAGTTCAATAGAAGCATTGGCAGACTTAGGTGCTAGTATAAATCTAATGCCGTATTCACTATACGCTAAACTAGACCTTGGAGAATTGAAACCAACCAGAATAAGCATACAACTAGCCGATAGATCAATAAAATATCCTAGAGGGATAATGGAGAACATGCTAGTTAAAGTTGGTACTTTAGTATTTCCAGTAGATTTTGTTGTTCTGGACATGGAAGAAGATTCTCAAGTTCCTCTCATATTAGGAAGACCATTCTTAAACACGGCTAAAGCAATGATAGACGTGTTCGGTAAGAAACTGACCCTAAGTATAGAGGATGAGAGTGTTACCTTTTCAGTTGATAGAGCAATGCAACAACCGCAATCTGCAGATGATACATGTTATTATATTCAAACTATAGATGCACATGCAGAATTATTAGAAGAATTTCCAGAATTACAAGGAACAGGAGAATGTTCTTTAGGAGAAGGTAATGAACCAATTGATGAAGCTGAAATGTTAGCTATACTTATAGCTAATGGATATGAGCCAACAACAGAAGAAATTCAAATGCTAAAAGAAGAAGACAGATATCGATACAAATCATCGATAGAAGAACCTCCGAAATTAGAATTAAAGCCACTTCCAAACCATTTGGAATATGCTTATTTACATGGTGAATCTGAATTACCTGTAATAATATCGTCTTCTCTTACTGAAAATGAGAAATCACAACTCATTTCTGTGTTGAAAGCTCATAAACCAGCCATTGCATGGAAGATTCATGATATTAAAGGAATAAGTCCTTTGTATTGCACACATAAAATCCTTATGGAAGAAGGTCATAAAACGTATGTGCAACGCCAACGAAGACTAAATCCTAATATGCAAGATGTAGTTAAGAAAGAGATTATTAAACTGCTTGATGCAGGTCTAATTTATCCAATTTCTGATAGTCCATGGGTAAGCCCAGTTCAATGCGTGCCTAAGAAGGGTGGCATGACTGTCATTATAAATGAGAAAAATGAGCTTATTCCTACTAGGACTGTAACAGGATGGCGTGTGTGTATTGATTATAGAAAATTAAATGACGCCACCAGAAAAGATCACTTTCCCTTACCTTTCATAGATCAAATGTTGGAAAGATTAGCCGGGAATAGTTACTATTGTTTTCTAGATGGATTTTCCGGATATTTTCAAATTCCAATAGCACCCGAAGATCAAGAGAAAACCACATTCACGTGCCCTTATGGTACTTTTGTTTACAAACGCATGCCATTTGGACTTTGCAACGCCCCTGCAACCTTTCAAAGGTGTATGATGGCGATTTTTCACGACATGATAGAAGAATGCATGGAAGTTTTCATGGATGACTTTTCAGTCTTCGGTGATACATTTGAATCATGTCTAGTTAATCTGGAACGAATGCTTATTAGATGCGAACAATCAAATCTAGTACTTAATTGGGAGAAATGCCATTTCATGGTTAAAGAAGGCATCGTTCTTGGACATAAAATTTCAAAAGAAGGAATTGAAGTGGATAGAGCTAAAGTAGATGTAATTGCTAAACTTCCACATCCCACCAATGTTAGAGGAGTTAGGAGTTTTCTAGGGCATGCCGTTTTTACCGACGTTTCATAAAAGATTTTTCTAAAATTGCCACTCCTATGAATAAACTCCTAGAAAAGGATGCTCCATTCATCTTTTCAGATGAGTGTATCAAATCTTTTAATATTCTTAAAGAAAAATTCACTAATGCACCGATCATGATAACACCAAATTGGAATCTACCATTTGAACTAATGTGCGATGCAAGTGATTTTGCAATGGGAGCCGTTTTAGGACAAAGGATTGAAAAACGATTTCAACCTATATATTATGCTAGTAAGACGTTACAAGGAGCACAAACGAACTATACAACTACTGAAAAAGAACTCCTTGCTATTGTCTTTGCTTTTGACAAATTTCGTTCATATCTCGTTCTAGCAAAAACGGTGGTCTATACCGACCATTCTGCTCTTAGATACCTATTTTCGAAACAAGATGCTAAACCAAGATTAATCCGTTGGATCTTACTCTTACAAGAGTTTGATATTGAAATCCGAGATAAAAGGGGAGCAGAAAATCTCGCCGTTGATCATCTTTCTCGTCTTGAAAATCCCGAATTAGAAGTTCTAAATGAATCGGCCATACAAGACAACTTTCCTGATGAATATCTATTGAAGATAGATTATAAAGAAATCCCATGGTTTGCAGACAATGAAAACTACTTAGTTTGTGGATTCCTTGAAAAAAGGATTATCGTACCAAAAACGAAAGAAATTCTTCAGTGATATAAAACACTATTTTTGGGAAGATCCACACCTGTTTAAAAGTTGTCCAGATGGAATAATACGCCGATGTGTATTTGGAGATGAAGCTAGTAAAATATTAAACCATTGTCACACAGACCAACAGGAGGGCATTATGGGCCTCAACTAACAGCAAGAAAAGTTTACGATGCTGGATTCTATTGGCCTACAATTTACAAAGACGCACACCTTCTTTGCAAATCCTGTGATGCTTGTCAAAGGGCCAGAAAAATAAGTCAACGTGATGAAATGCCACAAAATGTCATACAAGTATGTGAAGTATTTGACATTTGGGGTATTGACTTTATGGGTCCACTTCCAAAATCTCATAATAATCTATATATACTCGTAGCCATTGATTATGTATCTAAATGGGCAGAAGCATAAGCTCACCCAACTAACGATGCACGAGTTGTAGTCAACTTTTTAAAACGTCTTTTTGCAAGGTTTGGAACACCGAAAGCTTTAATAAGTGATCGGGGTACTCATTTCTGTAATAATCAACTTGAGAAAGTTCTTAAAAGATATGGAGTAACTCATAAAATCTCCACCGCATATCATCCACAAACAAGTGGACAAGTTGAAAATACCAACCGAGCTTTAAAACGTATTCTAGAGAAAACCGTAGGATCAAATCCGAAGGAATGGTCCATTAAATTGGAGGATGCACTCTGGACTTTTAGAACAGCCTACAAAACTCCAATTGGAACCACACCTTTTAGACTTGTTTATGGAAAAGCATGTCATCTTCCAGTAGAAATTGAACACAAAGCATTTTGGGCTTTGAAGACATGTAATCTTGATATACATGAAGCTGGACGTCTACGATTAAGTCAACTAAACGAATTAGAAGAATTAAGACATGAAGCATACAATAATTCGTTAATCTATAAAGAAAGAACGAAGAAATGGCATGATAAAAGAATCAGAAGTTTAAAAGAATTTAAGGAAGGAGACAGAGTTCTTCTTTTCAATTCACGATTCAAGCTATTTCCTGGAAAATTGAAATCAAGATGGTCTGGACCATTCATAGTCAAAAGAGTTTTCCCATACGGAACGATAGAATTAATAAATTCAAATGGGATTGAATTTAAAGTTAATGGTCACAGAGTTAAACACTACATAGATAGTCCGATGGAAGTCGACAACGAAGTTAATCACAATTTCGACACCACAGCTAACTAAGTGTGGGGAGAATCAAGTCTTTAAAGGATAATATGTATTTCTGTTAGAGTTAGATTGTCTGTTTTCGTGTAGTTCTCGAAAATGGAACCCGAATGGTCTTTCCCTAGCAGACCCTAAAGAACTAGTCTTCTCCCCCCCATTCTGAATTTTTATTTTTTTTAGGAAATGAAGACTGCCTGTAGTCTAAACCATGGTCTAATGCTACACGCTTTGATCACTAAACGTAATAATGACACACTTCCGAGTGAAATAGTATCAGTAATCAGAGAAAGAATGGACGGAGTTAGAAAAGAATCCAGATGCGAAGATAATAAGTTACAATTTGGTAAAGGAAAATCAAAATCCGCGGCAAAAAGAAGAGCACGACACCTAGAAAGATGTCACAAATGCGGAAAATGGTCACATGGAGGTAAATGTTCAAATAATCAAACCTATTCAAATACCGAATTTGTTACTTTATGCAGAGACAGACCGTTCATATGTTTAGAAGAAAAGACACTGAATGCTCGAGGTTACGCCTATGTAGCTATGGAAAACCAATTAAACCGACTATCTTATGAATGGGATAGATCATATAACTAAGAAATCTATTTCACAGGTAAGTCTGTACAGTTTTTATTTTATTTTTTTTTATTTTTAACCTTTTGATAATAAACGCTAATTTGTTCGCTAAAAAGTATTAAATTGGTATTGAATAAAATTAGGTTTGGCGACCGAAATTATTGATATCATTCAAAAATTTATTACATCACTGAAAAATTTAACGTTTATTCTTAAGGTATAAATATCTTTAATCAATCAACCCAAAATATTTCAAAAATTTGCCATGAGTTAAATTAGGTCTTGGAACCGAAATTACTTTACCGAAAAGAGGGGCGCATATTTTTGACAATATTTGATTGATTAAAGTGGGATAAAAAGCCAAAAAGATTTTTAATTTTATTTTTACCATGTTTTTAAAATTAATATTTAAATCTTAAATTAATATTGTAAACTTTGTAAAAACAATATATTTGAAATTGTAAATATTTGAAAAATTAATATAAGTTTGGTGTGAATTTATAATATGAATTTTTAAATTAAGTTTGGTGTGAATTTTTTATTTTTAAAATATGAATTTTTAATTTTATGCATTTTAAATTTTAAGTTTGGTGAGAATTTTTAATATTAATTTTGAATTTTATATTTAAATTGTGTGAATTTAAAAACAAAAATTTACTTTATCTCATTAAGTTAAAAATATGATTTTTAAAATTCGTCGTAAGTTGAAGACTAGGTCTTTGAACCGAAATTGCTTTACCCAAGGGAGGGACGAGAACTTTTATTATCATTATTTTTAATCTTATTGAATTAAAGTATGCCAAAAATATTAAAAACCCCAAAAATCTTAACTTTTAAAACAATCGCTACAAAAAGACAAATTTTAAAATTTTGTCGAAGGACGGACTAGGACATCGATCCGAAACGACCTCGTCCTAAATAACAAGGGAAACAAAATTTTAAAATTAATTACTTAATTGTTTTAATTAATATAAGATATAAAAAATATATATATATATATATATATATATATATATATATATATATATATATATATATATATATATATATATATATATATATATATATATATATATATAAACTCCGCGAGTCGCGGAGTTTGAAAGGTAAATTCACCGCGAGTCGCGGAGGATGAAAAAACCAGAAAAAAATATATACTGATCGATTTGATCAGTCCCAACACAGAAAAAAAAAACCTGCGAAATAACCCTCGAAAAAACACGCAAAAACACCCCCCAAAATCACAATTTTTAACCGTTAATCATCAAATCTTTTACTAAAATCATATTGAGAAGGATGCTATCAAGGAATTACTCAAGAAAAACGGTAAATTTCTACACCTAAACACCATTTAATCCGAAATTAGTGTTCTTGAGCAATTTTTTCCCCAATTTGATTTTGATGCTTTTTAGTGTAATTATGCTTAAATTGTTTATGTATTATGCTTGTATAACCTAGATTGATGATATTTAACATGATTAGAAGCCTTAAACTTCAAATTTTGAGTAATCTAGGGTTTGTGTTCTTGAGCAAATTTGGGGCTTTTTGATATAAACAGGTTATGGCCGATTTTTGTCATGAATTGTTGTTAAATTAAGTAGTGTAACATGTTTAGGTAGTTAAATGATCCAAACTTTGAGCCTAAACATGATTTTGAGAATTAAAGTGGACTTTTTCAAGTCTAAAATTCATGAACTTGATTTTTGAGAGATAATGCCATTTGAAACTTGTTTAATTGCTAGTAAAGATTATTTTGACATGTTATTTGAGTTGAATGCTTATGAACTTGGCGAACATTTTCGTATATGCTTATTTGAAAAAGTGTAGATTTGATAAAAATGTGAAAATGAGCTTAAGTTTGATATAAATTGATCATGTCATTGTAATTATTTTGATTGATGATTTTGCTGACACTAATGCATATTTGGATGCACAAAAATTGTGTTTGATGTGTTTTGCAGACTGAAAGGGGTGAATCTTCATCCCAAGCTCGCAATGCTCCTGCTGAAAATGCGGAAAAACAGGAGGTGGATAACTACTACAAGCAAGATATACCTCATCCAGTCATGACATTTTCTGATATGCACTTGGAAGATTTGCATCCGAACCTGAGCTTTGACAGACTTTGGATAGATTATCCAAAATACCAAAGGGGTTTGCATACTCTTCATTCTAAAGTTGTTGAGGTACCTAGGGTCATAGAATGGGGACCATTAGAAGCTGTAGAATTGGCCGGGCCAATTAGGGAATTACTTGCACAGAGGTATGGTAATTCTACTTTTAATGACTGGGTACGTTTATTCACCATGCGTAGACCTGTATATAAAGTATGGTGTGAAGAATTGTTGTGTAGTATAGAATTAAATGATCGGGTAGCTAGTTTAACCGATCGATCTTTTATTAGATTTTTGTTAGGAGGTTCGATGCGCCACATGTATTTACTAGACATGGCTCAGGCTTTACGTATATATACGCCTGAGGAGTTAGCATCTGCCGATTGTAGAGGGTTGATACTAAATGGTAGAAAGATAGATGAAAATTTTGATACACACGGTGTATGGAGTCAAATGACAAGCCATCACCGATTCAAAGGGGGAAATTACTCTTATTTGGATATAGATAGAGCTGAATTAAGAGTGATTCATAGGTTTTTAGCTAATTCGATTACACAAAGAGGTAAGAACAAGGAAAAGGTAAATGAACAGGATTTGTTTTACCATATGTGTATTCGAGACCCACAAAGCACTGTAAGTATACCTTATTGTGTGGGTTATTATTTATCAGCTATGGTTAGGGGGATGAGACCGCATAGCATAATAGGAGGTGGTATTTTTATTACTTTGATTGCTGAATATCTCGGTGTGGATATAAGTCGGGGGGGATTATTAGTCGAAGAACCAGAACCCCGCGATACTATAGGTTTAAATGTATACCATGGTGCGAAAGTTTTGAAGAGGCGAAATAATGCCACAGTCCAATACCATGGTAGACATCCACAGGTTGAGAGAAACCAACAGCAAGGTAATGTAGGAGGGGGAAATGAAATGCAAGAAATGCAAAGGTTTATAGCTTCACAGGAGTAAGAAAATGCTAGACAGAGAGCATTTGAAGATTGGCAAGTTCATCAAAACCAAATCATAGCTCATTGCCAACATATAGGTAGAAACTATATTCCTACACCAAAACCCATATTCCCTCCCTGGTCTATAAAGATGCAACCACCGTATCCTACGTATAACCCTGCCGAAGCATTTTATAGCACCTATGGTTATGCATGGAACCCCTATTGGTATCAATATCATCCCTAGTCTACTTAGTTTTATTTATTTTGTAATTTGTAATGTTGATACGTTTAATACTTATGTTAATATTGTAATAGTTTTTTATAATTTTCTAACTTTTATTCTTAGATTTTAATAATTTTTGAATGTGGGGTAATATACCAAACTTCAAAAATATGTATATATGTTTGCAGTTTATCTTATGTACACAACAGGGTAAAACAACGCATTTTCAAAGACTGGCATTAAGTTCAGCAAAAGCAACTAATTTTGACGACAAGATGCAAAATATATGTGAAATAACAACAAGACGGAATGAACAAATGATGTGCACCATTTATCATTCAGCAAACAAACGCCAATATATTTGGAAACTTTGGTAAAAATTTAATCATTTTCACACAAATCACCCTCAATAATTTAAATTGTTACTGATTTCTTGCAAATGAGGGCATTGCAAGATCTTAAGTGTGGGAAGGGGTTAAATTCTTTCGGATTTTAAAATTTTTATCTTAAACACTAGGTTACCATTAAAAATACTAGTAAAGCAGTAGTTGTATTAGAATCTAGTGCTCTCTGATAATAAAGAACAGCCCTAGTCTTATATACTGACTACCCAATTCTAGTAAAATTTTTCAAAATTTTCAATTAAATGAACTCAAAATCATGTTTATACATATTTATGAACGATAAAACTAGGTTTTAACACCGAAATTATTGTTACCTCAGAAAGGACATAAATTGAGAAACAAACCAAAATGTTAAAATTCATTTAAAATGGAATAGAGGACGATAAAAAGGAAAATAAAAGCCAAGTGTGGGAAAATTTACCAAGTTATCTTAAACATATGTCACATATATCTGTAACAAATAACTGAAAATACTTTTGCTTTGGACTAAACTGTTTTACCTGATTTACTGTAAGAAAGATGGATCTACACGATGAATCAATTCCATCATTAAAAGGAAGTAAAGTCTTTCGAAAAAGACACGCGCTTCTTAATTTAAGTCAGGAAGTTGTCGTCCAGACCAGCTGTAGGTTGACGAAAAATCTAGAAAAGTCATCACTAAAATCAGCAGGAAATTCACGGACCTCAGCATTAAACAGGGTCGCCAAGTAGTCAGATTTATCCTAACCATGAGAAGGATTTATCTCGTAAAATGAGGGGCACCATGCAAATTAGCTGGATAAGACTAAGGAATCAGATCCCCAGAAAGGATAATCTCCTTAAAAGATCAAAAATCAGCTTTTAAGCCTGATATTACTCAATCCTTGAGATTGACCTTAAAGATTGAGAATTACAAACTCATGGAATTCAATAATATCTAAACTCGAGCTTGAACGAGAAAATATTTTGATCAAAATTACAAACCGATTTATTTTCTGAAAACCCTATTTTCAATGCGTTCATTACCATTGAACGTAAAATCCTAGGAATTCACCTGGAATTCATTAGGTCACCTGAAGTAAATCGGGTGTCAACCGTAAGAACGGTGGTTGCATAGTGGTCAAAGATAGGACCTTGTGCCAGACCGAAAAATCATAAGGGTGATGTCATAACCCGTCCTTAACCATAAGAACGTGTTAGATAACGTATGATTTCATTGCGAGGTATTGACCTCTATATGCGACATTTTTAAAAGAGAAACTGCATATATTATACATTACAAACCATAACCATTATTTTTGTTACAAGCTTTAGACAATAAAAAGATGATTATCGTTTAGCGATAATCTTCGACTTACAAACTTTACATATAATGATAACAACACGATTTCGAGCATATTTTACAACACAAATCCTTGGGTATGCAGTTTTATTTTTGACACAAATATGCGTACGCAAGATCCTGCTCAAATTCAACATAATGCAGCGGAAGCTTTAGTAATCACCTGAGAATAGACATGTTTTAAAAGGTCAACATAAAGTTGGTGAGATATAGGTTTAATGCCGGCAGCAATATATATATATATATAGACCACAAGATTTCGTATATAAACAGTTTAATAAAAATATTCTAAGTGGTTGAGCACTTGGTAACCATACTTAACATTTAATCACGTCGCATATTCCCTTTAATATGAAATCTTACTACACCGTACCAAGTGTAGTCACAAAACGAAGTACTGTGCAACCGTTGAATACTGGTCGTCCAGTCCGGTTGGGGTTGTCAGGCCCGATAGATCTATCAACAGGATTCGCGTTTACAATACCGCTGTAAATAACAGTTACCAAGCTACAGGGAAGTATGCCAGTGGTACAACTCAACGTAGAATATATTTTTCAGTTACTTGTGTCCATAACGTAAAACATAAAATACATGTATTCTCATCCCGAAATATTTAGAGTTTAAAAGTGGGACTATATACTCACTTTCGTCTTGAAGATATATATATATAATTTGACTTGGTCTCCGGTTGATATCACGAACCTATCCATATATAATATATCAATACCTTTTCTTTTTAAACAAACATCACATATATATACTTGTTATACTTTTAATACTTTGAATAATTCCTTAGTCCGTAGTTAGCAGTTCGTTGTTAGTAATTCAATTTTAATGGTTCATTTTTAGATGTTTAATATACCCGCAATGAAATAAATAAAACCCCCAACGAAATAAATAAAACCCCATCGTATATGTATTGGTCGAGATTAATCTTGACCCACGGTACCGGTGTTGTCAAATGACGTGTTGCGTACATAAAGTACCGGTGTTGTCAAATGACGTGTTGCGTACAATCATGGGATCTTATGATTAATCTTCTCGTGTTGTTTACGGGTGATCCTGAACCATATAAAATTGAATTATAAGTACATATATATAAAATATCATGTTATCTTAGAAAGATGTGATTTTATTTAATTTTTCCCAATTAATCCCGAAGTTAAACAAGTCTTGGATAACCAATTTTGTTTCGGTCATAGTTTCTTCGTTACAAATCCGTTTTCATTGATTCAACTTGCCATCTCCTTGGATCGAGTCCCTCTTTAAGACTATGAACTGTAAATACCTTAGTTTGTATTCAAAATCACACGGCATAGGTCAAACTTTAGTGAAACTTATGAAGTTAATCATTTTCCATCATGTAAACAACCTTAAATGATTATTTTTCTAAAAATACTTATACTTTGAGTTAAATCATGAAATTTTTATGTGTTATCATATTCATAGTAAAAATCATTTTTCCAGAAAATAAACCTCCAATTCAAAGTTTAAGATGGTTTTTAATTATCCAACCCAAAACAGCCCCCGGTGGCACTCCGACGTCGTAAAAACAGTTTTTAAGATAATCTTTGAAAAACCAAGTTATACCTTGTTAAATTAGCATATATTTAAGTTATATTACAGGTCTTGGAGTATTTTAAAAGTTAAGTTAGAAGGATCTATTTAGTTTGCAAACAAGTTTGAAAACATTCAAACTATGTTCTTGTTGTTAAAATTTTATACCACAAAATAAGATAGCTATATATATATGAATCGAATAAGGTTATGAACATAGTTACTACCTCAAGTTCCTTGGACAAGGTTGCTGTAAAAGAGGAGTAAGAACCTAGAACTAAAAGGGTGATGGAATTGGATGAAAGATTGGAAGTAAGTTGGTGTTCTTGGAAGGATTTCTTGAAGTGTTTTTGTAAGGTTTTCTTATGAGGTTTAAGTGTTGTTTTTGAAGCTAAATGATGGGGAAAATGCTTGGAGATGATCAAGTATGAAGTTAAGAGTATTTTGAGAGAGAAATGAGAGTGTAAGTATGAGAAAATGGGGTGAAGAAATGGTGTGCATGCATAAAAACGTTTTTAGGTTATAAAGGAAAAAAAAGATACCTAACTTTGTTTTCTTGCTAAATAATTCATGCTACTTGACAAATGGTTGGTTCCACATGTTTCTTAATCATTTAAGGCTGCTAAGGAGCAGATTTTTATTGGTATATACCAATAGTAAATACATCTAGAAGCTGCGTATGATACGGGTACATATACCCTAGATATACGTGTAGAAATCTTTGAGAAAACGGAACGAGGATTCAAATATAGCTATCTTTTGTAAATATACTTATATTGTTTTATGTATGTAAGCCCTTTAAAAGTGATAAAATACATATCTATACGATGCATGTATAAGTATTATAGGTTATAAGTATTTATGTCGAAGAACGTTACGTATAGTTATCGTTTTGAAAACTTAAGTTAGTAGTTTCAAAATATACTTATAACTCATTGTTATTAGTACCCAATGAGATGTTAAACATCCTTAGATCATGTTAAATATATATAAATACATATGTATACATAAACGTATAATTATCGTATGTTATATAGTTCGTGATATCATCGGTCAAATTGGACGGTCAAACGTTGTGTAAAACTCTTTTCGAAGACATAAGTCTCAACAATTTGGATTGCTTGTCATGTTGGTAAGGTTTAATTTATGTAAATATTAATCTTATAAATATAGAATGATCGAAAAAGTGCGGGTCATTACAGTACCTACCCGTTAAATAAATTTCGTCCCGAAATTTTAAAATTGTACCTATTTTGCGTCATCGGGAAACAAGTGTGGATACTTTTGTTTCATTTGATCCTCTCGTTCCCAAGTAAACTCGGGACCCCTTCGAGCATTCCAACGAACCTTAACGATCGGTATGTTGCTCTGCTTGAGCCGTTTAACTTCACGATCCATGATTTCGATTGGTTCTTCGATGAATTGTAGTTTCTCGTCGACATGGATTTCTTCAAGAGGAATGGTGAGGTCTTCCTTTGCAAGACACTTCTTAAGGTTCGAGACGTGAAAGGTATTATGTACTCCGGCGAGTTGTTGCGGTAACTCGAGTCGATAAGCTACCGGTCCAATGCGTTCGATGATCTTGAACGGGCCTACATATCTTGGGTTCAGTTTACCTCTTTTACCGAAACGTATTACACCTTTCCAAGGTGACACCTTTAGCATAACCATGTCACCGATCTGAAACTCTAATGGTTTCCTTCGAACATCGACGTAGCTCTTTTGGCGACTACGGGCTGTTTTCAATCTCTCTTTGATTTGTACTATCTTTTCAGTAGTTTCATGTATGATCTTGGGACCAGTTAATTGTCGATCTCCTACTTCATTCCAACAGATAGGAGATCTACACTTCCTTCCGTACAATACTTCGAATGGTGCAGCTTTAATGCTCGCATGATAACTATTATTATACGAGAATTCTGCTAATGGTAGATACTTATCCCATCCGTTTCCAAAATCGATCACACATGCCCTGAGCATGTCTTCAAGAGTCTGAATTGTTCTTTCACTCTGCCCGTCCGTTTGCGGATGATATGCGGTACTCATATCCAAACGAGTTCCTAGTGCCTCCTGTAGTGATTGCCAGAACTTTGAGGTAAATCTACTATCACGATCAGATATAATGGAAATAGGTATTCCATGCCTTGAAACTATTTCCTTTATATATAATCGTAATAATTTCTCCATTCTATCTGTTTCCTTTATAGGCAAGAAATGTGCAGATTTGGTAAGACGATCAACAATTACCCAAATGGTGTCGTATCCCCAGGCAGTCTTTGGTAACTTCGTGATGAAATCCATGGTAATACCGTCCCATTTCCATTCTGGAATTTCTGGTTGTTGAAGTAACCCTGACGGCTTCTGGTGTTCTGCTTTGACTTTGGAACAAGTTAAACATTCCCCAACATATGTTGCAACGTCTGTCTTCAAATTAGGCCACCAATAATGCGTCTTAAGATCTTGGTACATCTTTCCAACTCCAGGATGTATCGAATATCTTGTCTTATGTGCCTCGTTCAATATCAACTTCCTTAATCCACCCAACTTCGGTACCCAAATACGATTTGCAAAATATCGAATTCCATCTTCCCGCATAACGAGTTGCTTCTCATACTTCTTCATTATTTCATTTCCTATATTTTCTTTAGTAAGTGCTTCTCGTTGAACTTCTTTGATTTGTGAGTTGAGATTCATGCGAATTTTTATGTTCATCGCTCGTACTCGAATTGGTTCTCGTTCCTTTCTGCTTAATGCGTCAGCCACTACATTCGCTTTCCCGGGATGATAGCGAATCTCACAATCGTAGTCGTTTATCAGCTCGACCCACCTACGTTGCCTCATGTTCAGCTGTTTCTGATCGAAAATATGTTGAAGGCTTTTATGATCAGTAAACACAGTGAATTTAACCCCATACAAGTAGTGTCTCCACATCTTCAATGCAAACACAACTGCTCCCAATTCTAGATCATGCGTCGTATAATTCCGCTCGTGAATCTTCAATTGTCGGGATGCGTATGCAATAACTCTCTTCCGTTGCATAAGAACGCAACCAAAACCTTGTCGTGAAGCGTCACAATATATTTCAAAATCATCGTTCCCTTCTGGTAACGATAAAATAGGCGCCATAGTTAACTCCTTCTTTAGTATTTGAAATGCGTTCTCCTGCTTAGAGGTCCATTCATATTTCTTCCCTTTTTGCGTTAACGCTGTCAACGGTTTAGCTATTCGGGAAAAATCTTGAATAAACCTTCTATAATAACCGGCTAAACCCAAAAATTGGCGTATCTGCGTTGGTGTCTTAGGAGTCTCCCATTTTTCAATGGCTTCAATTTTTGCTGGATCAACCTGAATTCCTTTGCTACTAACAACGTGGCCAAGAAAGTGCACTTCTTTCAACCAGAAAGCACATTTAGAAAATTTAGCATATAGCTGTTCTTTTCTTAACAACTCTAATATCAACCTTAAATTCTGCTCATGCTCTTGCTCACTCTTGGAACAGATAAGAATATCATCAATGAAAACGATAACAAACTTATCTAAATATGGACTACAAACTCGATTCATGAGGTCCATGAATACAGCTGGCGCATTTGTCAACCTAAACGGCATGACCAAAAATTCGTAATGACCATAACGTGTCCGAAAAGCAGTTTTCGGTATATCTTCTTCTTTGACACGTAATTGATGATAGCCCGATCTTAGGTCAATTTTCGAGTACACACATGATCCTTGGAGTTGATCAAATAAGTCGTCAATTCTCGGTAGTGGATACCGATTCTTGATAGTTAACTTATTTAATTCACGATAATCTATACACATTCGGAAAGATCCGTCTTTCTTCTTGACGAATAAAATTGGAGCTCCCCACGGTGAAGTACTTAGTTGTATGAATCCACGATCCAGTAATTCTTTTAACTGACTCTGAAGTTCTTTTAACTCGGACGGTGCAAGTCTATATGGAGCACGGGCAACCGGTGCAGCTCCTGGTACAAGATCTATTTGAAATTCTACAGATCTAAATGGAGGTAATCCCGGCAACTCTTCCGGAAATACTTCAGGAAAATCTCTTGCCACAGGCATGTCATTGATGCACTTCTCTTTTTCTTTCTTTTCGACTTTATTAACATGTGCTAAGATAGCATAGCACCCTTTCTTCAAGCACTTTTGAGCTTTCAAATAACTAATGAGTTTTAGCTTTGAGTTACCCTTCTCTCCATAAATCATTACTGGCGTTTTATTCTTACGAGGAATGCGAATTGCCTTCTTGGCGCACACAACTTCAGCTCCTATTTTGGACATCCAGTCCATGCCGACTATTACATCAAAACTTCCTAATTCTACGGGTATCAAATCAATCTTAAATGTTTCTCCGGCTAAATTTATTTTACAATCACGGCAAATTTTATCGGCTTTAATTAGTTTACCATTAGCTAACTCAATCATGTACTTAGCATCTAGAGGTAATGATGAACAATTCAATTTAGCGTGAAAGTCTCTACACACGTAACTTCTATCAGCACCAGTATCAAATATAATAGATGCGGATAAGTTATTAATGGTAAACGTACCCGTAACAAGCTCCGGTTCTTCACATGCCTCTCTAGCATTAATAACAAATGCTCTCCCACGTGCAGGTCCGATATTCTTCTCTGGATTCGGGCACTGGCTCTTATAGTGACCTTGTTTTCCACACCCAAAACAAGTAATGGTAGCCAAAGCAGTTGTATTTGCATTGGTGGCAAGAGTCTTGGTACCATTTGTATTTATAACGAGAGCCCTACAATCTTCAGCAAGATGACCCTTTCGATTACATTTGTTGCATACCACATTACAGTAACCAGAGTGATGTTTGTGGCATCGGTTGCATAAAGGATTTTGTCCTTTATAACCAAAGCTTAAACCACTACCCGCACCTTGCGTGTTTTCTTGTTTCTTAAAAGATTGTTGTTGGTTACCTCGATCATAATTTCCATTCCACTTTCTTTTGTTACCTGATACCTTCACATCAGTATTGGATACTTTCTTATCCATGATGACCTGATCCATTAGCTCGTTTGCCATGGTTATAGCTTCATGAATTGTCTTAGGTTTCGATGCTGTAACATTTGCCTTGACCTTTTTGGGCAAACCATCTTTGTACATTTCAATCTTCCGTTCTTCGGTTGGAACCAATTCAGGACATAGCAAAACTAATTCCATGAATCGCTGATTGTAGTTGGTGATTTCAGTACCAATAACCTTCAGACTTCGTAACTCATCTTCCAACTTCCTAACCTCGTTCCTTGGACAATATTCGTTGATTAACATTGTTTTGAATTCTTCCCACGGAGTATCATAAGCTACATCTCCTCCTACAGCCTTCACATAATTTTTCCACCACGTGAGTGCACTATCTTGTAAAGTGCACGATGCATACTTGGTCATGTCCTTTTCAACACAACCACTGATTTTAAACACAGTCTCCATCTTTTCTATCCACCGGGTTAAACCGATCGGTCCTTCTGTTCCACTGAATGATGAGGGCTTGCAAGCTTGAAAAGTTTTGTAAGTGCACCCCACACGAGGATTTGGGTTAACTGCAGCACCTCTTGCAGCCTCGACCCATAACATTCTGTCGTTCACTCGTTGATTGATGAGTTCCTGGATTTCTTGTTCCGTCATTCGGCTCAATCGCGCCATATTCTTCTATAAGAATGAAAAGAAAATAATTATTCACATGGAATATTATAGATGTAGTGTATATTTACAGTACATTATAGCTTATTAATAATATGAACCAGGTATTATTATAAAAGCCTTTTCTTCTTATTAGCGTTTTATAATTATATCTAGGGTAGTACCTACCCGTTAATGTCCATACTTAATAGCTTAGTACAGAATCAATTACTACCATCTAAATAATACTTAACCATGGAAAATTATTGCATTTCACACTTCACTATTTTACATATGCTTATCTTACATCGAACATTAAGCAAACCACACTAATAATATTATACAAAACATTATATGATCCCATGGTTTAATACGGCAGCGCATCGTTTGGTCTATTTTCTAGGACGTTTAGGTTCAAAGAATCGCTTAACGCTTATCCTGGCTGTCTGCCTATATTTTGGCTGTGGGACTGAAGAACTGGATGCCGGGATAGAACGAATAGGAATAGCGGGAATAGGGGTGGTAGTGTCTAGTGGAGTTGGTACCACATCATCCTTATTAAACTCAGGATTTGAATTTTCTAATTCATTAGCCTTTCGTTTCTTTCCTAGTTCGAACTCGTCTTTTGTAATTTCCTGTATTTCTTCCTCGGGTTCACTTTCCTCCTCGGGTTCACTTTCCTCCTCGGGTTCACTTTCCTCCTCGGGTTCACTTTCCGGGTTCTCTATAGTTGGTTCATCCGGAATTTGTGAGTCTTCCCCAAAGATATCATTTTCGTCATCGGATAGGTTAATGACTGGAACACCATCTGAAGATTCTGGTTCGGAGTCGCTGAATGTGATAACAAGTTTTGAGCCCGACATCTATCATACAACAACTAACCCATTAGTACTACATAATATTTACATATAAATTTTAACCAACAATGATAAGCAATGGTTTTTAAATCAGACCCGGTCAAAGTCCAGACTTACTAATGTATCCTAACGACTTATCGGTTAGACACACTAATGCAATCCTGGTTCGCTAAGACCACCGCTCTGATACCACATGTCATAACCCGTCCTTAACCATAAGAACGTGTTAGATAACGTATGATTTCATTGCGAGGTATTGACCTCTATATGCGACATTTTTAAAAGAGAAACTGCATATATTATACATTACAAACCATAACCATTATTTTTGTTACAAGCTTTAGACAATAAAAAGATGATTATCGTTTAGCGATAATCTTCGACTTACAAACTTTACATATAATGATAACAACACGATTTCGAGCATATTTTACAACACAAATCCTTGGGTATGCAGTTTTATTTTTGACACAAATATGCGTACGCAAGATCCTGCTCAAATTCAACATAATGCAGCGGAAGCTTTAGTAATCACCTGAGAATAGACATGTTTTAAAAGGTCAACATAAAGTTGGTGAGATATAGGTTTAATGCCGGCAGCAATATATATATATAGACCACAAGATTTCGTATATAAACAGTTTAATAAAAATATTCTAAGTGCTTGAGCACTTGGTAACCATACTTAACATTTAATCACGTCGCATATTCCCTTTAATATGAAATCTTACTACACCGTACCAAGTGTAGTCACAAAACGAAGTACTGTGCAACCGTTGAATACTGGTCGTCCAGTCCGGTTGGGGTTGTCAGGCCCGATAGATCTATCAACAGGATTCGCGTTTACAATACCGCTGTAAATAACAGTTACCAAGCTACAGGGAAGTATGCCAGTGGTACAACTCAACGTAGAATATATTTTTCAGTTACTTGTGTCCATAACGTAAAACATAAAATACATGTATTCTCATCCCGAAATATTTAGAGTTTAAAAGTGGGACTATATACTCACTTTCGTCTTGAAGATATATATATAATTTGACTTGGTCTCCGGTTGATATCACGAACCTATCCATATATAATATATCAATACCTTTTCTTTTTAAACAAACGTCACATATATATACTTGTTATACTTTTAATACTTTGAATAATTCATTAGTCCGTAGTTAGCAGTTCGTTGTTAGTAATTCAATTTTAATGGTTCATTTTTAGATGTTTAATATACCCGCAATGAAATAAATAAAACCCCCAACGAAATAAATAAAACCCCATCGTATATGTATTGGTCGAGATTAATCTTGACCCACGGTACCGGTGTTGTCAAATGACGTGTTGCGTACATAAAGTACCGGTGTTGTCAAATGACGTGTTGCGTACAATCATGGGATCTTATGATTAATCTTCTCGTGTTGTTTACGGGTGATCCTGAACCATATAAAATTGAATTATAAGTACATATATATAAAATATCATGTTATCTTAGAAAGATGTGATTTTATTTAATTTTTCCCAATTAATCCCGAAGTTAAACAAGTCTTGGATAACCAATTTTGTTTCGGTCATAGTTTCTTCGTTACAAATCCGTTTTCATTGATTCAACTTGCCATCTCCTTGGATCGAGTCCCTCTTTAAGACTATGAACTGTAAATACCTTAGTTTGTATTCAAAATCACACGGCATAGGTCAAACTTTAGTGAAACTTATGAAGTTAATCATTTTCCATCATGTAAACAACCTTAAATGATTATTTTTCTAAAAATACTTATACTTTGAGTTAAATCATGAAATTTTTATGTGTTATCATATTCATAGTAAAAATCATTTTTCCAGAAAATAAACCTCCAATTCAAAGTTTAAGATGGTTTTTAATTATCCAACCCAAAACAGCCCCCGGTGGCACTCCGACGTCGTAAAAACAGTTTTTAAGATAATCTTTGAAAAACCAAGTTATACCTTGTTAAATTAGCATATATTTAAGTTATATTACAGGTCTTGGAGTATTTTAAAAGTTAAGTTAGAAGGATCTATTTAGTTTGCAAACAAGTTTGAAAACATTCAAACTATGTTCTTGTTGTTAAAATTTTATACCACAAAATAAGATAGCTATATATATATGAATCGAATAAGGTTATGAACATAGTTACTACCTCAAGTTCCTTGGACAAGGTTGCTGTAAAAGAGGAGTAAGAACCTAGAACTAAAAGGGTGATGGAATTGGATGAAAGATTGGAAGTAAGTTGGTGTTCTTGGAAGGATTTCTTGAAGTGTTTTTGTAAGGTTTTCTTATGAGGTTTAAGTGTTGTTTTTGAAGCTAAATGATGGGGAAAATGCTTGGAGATGATCAAGTATGAAGTTAAGAGTATTTTGAGAGAGAAATGAGAGTGTAAGTATGAGAAAATGGGGTGAAGAAATGGTGTGCATGCATAAAAACGTTTTTAGGTTATAAAGGAAAAAAAAGATACCTAACTTTGTTTTCTTGCTAAATAATTCATGCTACTTGACAAATGGTTGGTTCCACATGTTTCTTAATCATTTAAGGCTGCTAAGGAGCAGATTTTTATTGGTATATACCAATAGTAAATACATCTAGAAGCTGCGTATGATACGGGTACATATACCCAAGATATACGTGTAGAAATCTTTGAGAAAACGGAACGAGGATTCAAATATAGCTATCTTTTGTAAATATACTTATATTGTTTTATGTATGTAAGCCCTTTAAAAGTGATAAAATACATATCTATACGATGCATGTATAAGTATTATAGGTTATAAGTATTTATGTCGAAGAACGTTACGTATAGTTATCGTTTTGAAAACTTAAGTTAGTAGTTTCAAAATATACTTATAACTCATTGTTATTAGTACCCAATGAGATGTTAAACATCCTTAGATCATGTTAAATATATATAAATACATATGTATACATAAACGTATAATTATCGTATGTTATATAGTTCGTGATATCATCGGTCAAATTGGACGGTCAAACGTTGTGTAAAACTCTTTTCGAAGACATAAGTCTCAATAATTTGGATTGCTTGTCATGTTGGTAAGGTTTAATTTATGTAAATATTAATCTTATAAATATAGAATGATCGAAAAAGTGCGGGTCATTACAGGTGAGCTTTACTATTACTCCTACCAAGGATAGTAATTGCGTCCGACACGTTATAGACCATAATTAAAAGTATGTCAGGGGACATTGCCTTAACAGTTGCTTGTTCAACGCTTTCCTTTACAACCGGACGGTAGTTTACCGAAAGGTAATATACGGGACAAGTAAACTGGACGTGTTGCTTTCCAAATACAAGGTTAGCAAGTGGGTGACACAAAACCATAAGTTTTGAGCTAAAATTTTCAAATCTAAAACCCACCAACACCACACAAAAAAAAAAAAAAAAAAAAAAAAAAAAAAATTTGTAAACACCGGTGAAGGGTTATTTCGGAAAACTTATCTAGGGTAAAAACTAGATTTAATTTTCAAAAGATCAAATGTTTTCATAAAGATCCAATTTCCTTAATGGATCTAAATTTTTTATAGTCATGTGGGACTGTAAACCATATCGTTACTACCATTGTTTATACCGCCGTATAGAAATCACTGATGTACAAAGTGTGAAGAATAAAGAAGTGATTCTAGTATTTCAAGACGATATTGCTTGAGGACAAGCAACGCTCAAGTGTGGGAATATTTGATAATGCTAAAAACGAACATATATTTCATAGCATTATTCCTCAAGAAAGACAAGCTTTTAGTTGCAATTGTTCTATTTAAAAGTGATATTCGTTTAAATGATAAAAGGTGAAGACAAAAGACAGATTCGACGAATTGAAGACGCAAATGACCAAAAAGCTCAAAAGTACAAAAGACAATCAAAGAGGTTCCAATTATTGATAAGAAACGTCTCGAAATTACAAGAGTAAAAGATTCAAAACGCAAAGTACAAGATATTAAATTGTACGCAAGGACGTTCGAAAATCTGGAACCGGGATATGAGTCAACTCTCAACGCTCGACGCAACGGACTAAAAATTACAAGTCAACTATGCACATAAATATAATATAATATTTAAATAATTCTTATAATTATTTATATATTATATAAATAAATAAAAACCGTCGGCAAGAAAGACTCCAAATTGTGTGAGCTGTATTTACAAACTCCGCGACTCGCGGAGTTTGAAGGCAAAAAATGCCGCGAGTCGCGGAGCCCCAAAGTCTGAAACTCCCTATAAAGCCAACCGAATTCTGATCATTTTTCAATATCTAATATCTATCTCTCTCTCAATATATACGTAAAAATATATATATAATTTATATTTTAATTTTAATTTTAATTTTTAATCCTAATAATAAGGGTATGTTAGCGAATATTGTAAGGGTGTAAGTCGAAATTCTGTCCGTGTAACGCTACGCTATTTTTAATCATTGTAAGTTATGTTCAACCTTTTTAATTTAATGTCTCGTAGCTAAGTTATTATTATGCTTATTTAATCCGAAGTAATCATGATGTTGGGCTAATTACTAAAATTGGGTAATTGGGCTTTATACCATAATTGGGATTTGGACAAAAGAACGACACTTGTGGAAATTAGACTATGAGCTATTAATGGGCTTTATATTTGTTCAACTAAATGATAGTTTGTTAATGTTAATATAAAGATTTACAATTGGGCGTCCCTATAAATTACCATATACACTCGATCGGACACGATGGGCGGGGTATTTATATGTACGAATAATCGTTCATTTAACCGGACACGGGAATGGATTAATAGCCACTAGAATAATTAAAACAGGGGTGAAATTATGTACAAGGACACTTGGTATAATTGATAACAAAATATTAAAACCTTGGATTACACTCAGTCGACATCCTGGTGTAATTATTAAACAAAGTATTAAAATCTTGTTACAGTTTAAGTCCCCAATTAGTTGGAATATTTAACTTCGGGTATAAGGATAATTTGACGAGGATACTCGCACTTTATATTTATGAATGATTGACTGTTATGGACAAAAACCAGACGGACATATTAAATAATCCAGGACAAAGGACAATTAACCCATGGGCATAAAACTAAAATCAACACGTCAAACATCATGATTACGGAAGTTTAAATAAGCATAATTCTTTTATTTCATATTTAATTTCCTTTATTTTATATTTAATTGCACTTCTAATTATCGCATTTTTATTGTTATTTTATTTAATTGCACTTTTAATTATCGTACTTTTTAATTATCGCAAGTTTATTTTATCGCACTTTTATTATTCGCAATTTCATTATCGTTATTTACTTTACGCTTTAATTTAAGTCTTGTATTTATTTTTAATATTTTACATTTGGTTTTAACTGCGACTAAAGTTTTAAAATCGACAAACCGGTCATTAAACGGTAAAAACCCCCCTTTATAATAATAATATTACTTATATATATATTTGTATTTTTATAAAAGTAAACTAATATAGCGTTAAGCTTTGTTTAAAAAGATTCCCTGTGGAACGAACCGGACTTACTAAAAACTACACTACTGTACGATTAGGTACACTGCCTATAAGTGTTGTAGCAAGGTTTAAGTATATCCATTCTCTAAATAAATAAATATCTTGTGTAAAATTGTATCGTATTTAATAGTATTTCCTGTAAAAATATAAGCTATTTTATATACTACTCTGCTAAAACATCAATTATGTTTACTAACTTATATAACTTACACAATACACATTCATACATACATACACACGTACATATACATACATATATACTCATACATATATACCTATGTATACATATGCATATACACAAGCATATACCTACTTATATATATTTACATACAATACGTATGCATGCATGCATGCACATGTATTATTATTATCATTACTCTTTACTAAACATAAAACCATAACTTTTTAACAAAACAACTAATAATCTTATTAGCCATAATCTATTCGTATACATAATCTTTATCTATTTTAATCAACTTTAACACAAAGATCATGATCATATTTTAACCCTAATCTTCTTTTTATCAATATTCATTCAAAATCTTTTTATCGAACGGAAAAATCGACTACTATTAGAAATGACAAGAGCTTTATTAATTGAATCTAAAGTTCTGAAAAGTTTTTGACCCGAAGCTCTTGCTTCCGCTACCTACCTTATCAACCGTTTACCGACTAAAGTTTTGGGCACAAAAACCCCCAAAGATACCCTTTTCCTAATTCCATAACCTCCCGACTTCATTTAGCATTGAACCTCGAATATTTGGGTGCTCGGTCTTTGTCCATATCCCTAAACATGAGCGTACCAAACTTGATCCATGTGCGGAAAAATGTGTCATGGTTGGCTATGGAATAAACCAAAAAGGATATCGGTGTTACAGTCCCAAAAGACGTCATGTTTTTACCACAATGAACTGTGATTTTGTTGAAACTGAATATTTCTAGAAAAATACCCAACTCACGAGTGAGGGAGAGAATGAAAGTAATGACACTCTCAGTTGGATAACATGGGTTCCACATCAAACACCTCAAACACCTCAAACACAAAACCCTGAACCTCCTCGAACACAAGACCCCGAGCCAACACAAAACCCCGAACCTATACAAACTCCAACACTAAATCCTGAGCCAACACAAGACCATGAATCCACAGAAACTATCACATCAAACCATGAGACCACTGAAACCTCCTCGAAAAATGAACATCAAACCCATGAGGAACAAAATGACACAAATTTCGATGAAACCACCCAACGATATGTCCTACCTCAAAGAGTCAATAGAGGTGTCCCTCCTAAACGATACTCACCAGAAAAAGAAGCGCAAAGATCTAGATATCCTATGGCTAATATAACACAGGGAAATCTGTCAAAAGAAGCTCATAAATTTAATTCCGCAATCTACTCCGAAAATATTCCAACCTCCGTTGAACAAGCTCTAAAATCAAAAAACTGGAAAGAAGCAATTGAGGTTGAAATGAAAGCTTTGAATGATAATAACACGTGGGAAAAATGTGCCATGCCTCAAGGAAAGAAACCAGTGGGATGTCGATGGGTATTTACGATAAAATATAAACCAGATGGAACTATTGAAAGATACAAAGCTCGACTGGTTGCAAAAGGGTACACTCAGACATATGGGATCGATTACTCCGAAACCTTCTCACCAGTTGCGAAAATTGATACCATTAGAGTTCTCTTTTCTATCGCTGCAAATGAAGATTGGCCACTTCACCAATTTGATGTGAAGAATGCTTTTCTACATGGCGAATTAAAGGAAGAAGTCTATATGGAAGCACTACCGGGATTCAGTGACAACTTCAAAAACAGAGAAGTTTGTCTACTTAAAAAGGCTTTATATGGGTTAAAAAAATCCTCACGGGCTTGGTTTGGGAGATTTACTTTATTTATGAAAAAATACGATTTCAAACAAAGTAACTCGGATCATACTCTCTTCTTTAAACGAAAAGGAAATTTGATTACTTGTTTAATCATTTATGTTGATGATATGATAATAACAGGAAATGATAAAGAGGAAATTTCTAACTTAAAAGTGAACTTATTTAAAGAATTTGAAATGAAAGACTTGGAGAGACTTAAATATTTTTTGGGGATTGAGGTGTTACGATCCCAACAGGGAATATTTATCTGTCAAAAGAACTATGTTCTTGATTTTCTTGCAGAAACAGGTATGATTGATTGCAAACCAGCTGATACTCCAATGATTCCAAACCAGAAGCTATATATGGAAGATGAAGCTGATCTTGCTGATAAAGGGCAATACCAAAGGATGGTGGAAAAACTCATCTATCTTGCTCATACTCGACCTGATATAGCACATGCAGTTGGAGTTGTGAGTCAATTCATGCATCAACCACAGGTTCACCATATGGAAGCCGTAATGAGAATCATCAGATATTTGAAGAAAATAGCGGATCATGGAGTTGTTTTCAAAAGAAATGGGCATCTAAGAACTCAAATATATACAGATGCAAGTTGGGCTGGAGAAAAAGGGGATAGAAGATCTTACATCCGGATTCTTTACAATAGTCGGAGGTAATTTAGTTGCATGGAAAAACAAGAAACAAAAGGTTGTTTCTCTATCAAGTGCAGAATCAGAGTTTAGAGGGATAGCCAAAGGAGTTGTAGAAGCATTGTGGACCCGAAAACTTCTAACAGAGATCGAATTTCCACCAGAAGATAGCATTCAGATATTACGTGATAACGAAGCAGCCATTGCCATATCAGAAAATCCAGTTCAACATGACCGAACCAAACATGTGGAAGTTGATCGACATTTTATTAGACAAAAATTAGATGATGAAATCATTTCCCTTCCATCAATCAGATCCGAAGACCAGCTAGCTGACATCCTCACCAAATCAGTCAACAGAAGACTCTTCAGCGATGTTCTTGACAAGTTGAATATTGGAAACCCCACTATTCAACTTGAGGGGGAGTGTTAGAATATTGCATCAAGGCCAAGTTACCATATTAGGTAACTTAACTTTAGGATCAGAAGTGGTCAACTTCATCACTTCCTAATTTAGAAGATCACAAGAATGCACAAGACCAACGGATAGCTACAGACAACAACAGTTTCTTTCCTTCTTTATCATAGTGGTTCCAAAAGTTGTAATGGAGCCTAACTCCAATTAGAAGTGACTGTTATGTTGTATGTGCATATAAGCACACCTTGCCAATGTAACAATTAACTTTAAATCAATAAGAAAACTGATTAAGCATTCATAAACATCATTCAATCTTTAGTTTTCAATTATTAACAAAAGGAACTAGAAGGGATTAAAAATACATAATTGTCTAATAGATCAAACACAAGTCTAATGAAAAAAAAAAAAAAAAAAAAAAAAAAAAAAAAAAAAAACTAAGGTGCTAATGTTAAAAAAAAATTAAGTAATGAATAAAATCTCTTAATAGTAACTATTTTAATATTTCATAGTCCCTTGATCACTAACTTTAACGTTCTCCATTTCATTGTCATTCAAATAATCAAGCACTAAATGCACATAGCAACAAAAGTAAAAAGAGATGTTGAAGCTTACATTGAAGGCTCGATCACGTAAGAGGTAGGTTAGGGTTTATGTGATTGTTTGACTGATACGGTGGAATTGTATAGATTACAGAACATACACATATGATTGTTATATTGATGTTTATCTATAAGAAAGTTTAGTAATTAAGGAAAGTTATATTTATTATACGGAAAATATATTATTATATAAACATAATCACATTAAGGCACATATTTGATATGCAGAAACTTAAAAAATAACGTAACTCACCATTGCATCTCGGTTGAGTTCTTTTCCCGAAAATTTCGGGTATGGTTCATCCCGAACCGAAAATGGGTTAAATAGAGGACCGTGGACCGTACTGAAACTCCTCGGTCTAGTTCGGTTCCGGTCCGGTCTTCGGTTCTTTCCCGAACTATACACACCTGACACCCCTAGTACGGAGTACCTAATAACAATTTTTTATAGCAAAGAAGCTTAGTGTCAGTTTGGTTGGTTTGTCGGTCTTGTTTGGTTATGATTTTAGTTTGTTGTTTCGTTGGTGTAGTTTTATTATGTTTGTTGCATTTTTTAGTTGTGCGAGATTGTTGGATTTGTTTATTGTTTTGTTAGGTTGGTTTATTGTTTGTGTAGTTGTTGTGTTGTTTTTGTCTTCGCTTTCTGGCTTCGAGTATGGCCAGGAATGTTTTTTATTTTGATGCGTGCTTTCATTATATGATAAAATATTTCTCACTTACAATTTACAAACTTGTGTTTTTTTTTTTTCCTAATATAAAAAATTACTAACAATTTTAAGAGAAAACAAATAAAAAGCTTTAAGAATCAATAAAAAAAAATAAACATTACTCCGTATTAAATAGCTTAACGATGAAAAAAATAGGCATCTTTATTTCTTTTTGACCACACTCAAATTTATGTTCAAACAATACCCACTATCTTTGATTTCTTTTGATCCCATTCATTTAGTATTTTGGTTTCCCTCCAAAAACATATGAACACACACTTGTACATTGCACAATGAATATTGTAATCTACAATTTGCTAAAAAAAATGATCCAAAAACAGAATAGCACACGACCTTTTTATTAGAATAAAGATCAAACAAAACTAGTTCTTCTAACCCTGAGAAAACACACAAAATGTACAAACGCCTAAAGCACATCACACATCTTCAATGAAAAGATTGAAGAAACCTTTCTAGCACTTATAAACACACCATTTGCTAGACACAAAATTATACCTAAAATTAATCCTATCTACACATAAAAAAGCCAAATCACCCAACTCTAATTCATCAGACCATCACCAATACGATGAATCTTGATGCACGAGTATCATTGAAATGATACTGTGTAAATAAATAAGATATCTAACGGCCATTATCAATGTTCTTATGCTTTATCTATTGACGAAAAAGCAAACAAAGAAACACATATATCGGCCGAGTCCTTTTCAATCCATCGAGAACGGAATATTCTTGATCGCTTTGGAGCATTTGGAGCTTCAATTTCTTTGAATTCGCTTGATAGGGACTCCTCCAAGTTTAATGAACACCTAAAAGCTGGGAACTTTTTAGGTGTACTATATTCAAAATGCCATTTCTTTGCAATCAGAGCCTATATTTTGTAAATTCTAATTAGTACAACGTTTTAATACAGTTTATATTGCAAATAAAGTACTATTAATTCTAGTATATACAACTTACAGCTTCTCGAATCGGTTTAGATACATGGAAAAGGCTCTTTAAATCATCGTGATCAACTCCACATAATATCTTAATCTGTTCAAAATATAGGGGTAAACCAATTAAATATATCTCAAATGCAAACACTATAAATGTGTGAAAAATCAGAAATAAAATATGTGTGTGAAATAACCATAACCATAACCATAACCATACTAGTTATTTAAAATGTTCATTTTTCTTCACATTTCCATTAAGAATATAATTTGCTACAAATAAACAAAAAATGAAGTGACGGAAAACTAATAACTGTAAAAAAAAAAAAAAAAAAAAAAAAAAAAATGATTAAAAACTGGAACTTACCAAGATTTCTTGAGGGAGAGCTTCAAGCAAAGAATTATTATCATCAGAAAACTGTTGGATTTTGGTTGTGGTAGCATCAATTGTATCAAAATCCATATGATTTAATATCAAAATCCTTTTTCTACCAAATGAACTGGTTCGTTTCACCAGACCTAATCCTAGAGTGTCACCCATTGCAATTTTAACCCTGATATATTACCATTATAAAATAGTCAAATAAAAAACAGAAACCCAGATGAAATATACAAAAATAACAAACACCCAGATGGGAATTGAGCTTAAAATATGGAAATTAAGTACCTTTTTTGAAGTGGGAATTGAACCAAATTTGTTGACAGTAGTAAGTGGGATTGATGTAACGGTTGTTATTGAGAAGGAAACAAGAGCAGATTTTGTGAATGAAATGGAAGCTAATAATAATGTGTTGTTGAACTCTTAATTTGGAAGTTTGTTTATATAGTGGGGGATAGATACAGAGAGAGAAGAAGGTGGCTATTTTTTTTGTGTTTTTAAACTTTTTAAACGGAGTAAAAATTAGGGATAGGGTCCACTTAATATTCAACTGCTAGATTTTAATCATTTGTTTGCATTTTGCTTGAAAGAACTCGAAGTTTCTAATGTTTAAACTGCTCCACGTATTTTTTTTAATTAAATTTAAATTTCTCTAACGATAATTATATGAGTTTTCCTTAAGATGTTAAGTTTTAGATGATGGGTATTGACAATTTATAAGCATTATAAGCATATTAACAACAGTTTTAAGACTATCGTAGAATAAAATCTTTTAATCTTTTAAATCATTCAAACAACAACAACAACAAGCGTCTACTTATTGGCGACTTGACTGTAGCTTAGAGCCTAAATCGAATCCCAGGCAACACTTAAAACTCATGGAAATTTGTTCCACCATTTTCATGGCGTCGACTTTTCCTTTTTACGAATTATGTATTTATTTATCAATTTTTTTTTTCATCTTTGTGGCCGGAGGTCCGTTAGAATCAATCTTTTTATCCGTCGAACATAGAGAGGGAGGACTTTCTCTACCCTTGTGAGCGTTTCACTCGGGGTGGTCAAATGACCTCTCTTTGTCCTAGGGTAGAGGAATGATTGTCTAAGTCCCACCCCCCACACTCTACATGTGTGTGATTGAGTATTGTTGTTGTTGTTGTTGTTGTTGTTGTGAAGCCTTCTTTGATGGTGAGTTCTCGTTTGAATGAGCATAGTTGAAATTATGTTGAAAGCTTTCTATAGTGCGTCTAATATAAAGTTCTGTTTTTCTGGTCAATACTATAATTGTGATAGCCATTAGTGGATTATAATTCACGGTTAATTTTTAACTCTGGTCTCTTTATGATGTATGTCAATACTATAATTGTGAGAGCCATCGTTTATTTTGTTTTCTAAAACGGGCTCGATGTATCCTAGTTGAGATCATTAAAGTGTGTTTTCTTTGTATCTTCCGCTTATATTCATTTTGATGACTTGAATATATATTTTATTCTTGTTTTTTGATCAATTCTATATTAAAGAGTTACCTAATTATGGATTGAGTGCAATGATATTAAGATGATAGAATAGGATGTTTGATGATTGTTTTGGGCCCTGATGATCGTCTTTCACTTTATCAATTAATGATACGCATATCCGCAAGACTATGCGGATAACGCATCCAAAACTCCGAACCGCACACTGATTGTCATATAAGACGTATGACACGGGTATAGTCGCACTCTATGCGCCTATACCATTAAATGTGAGTTTCGTATACTTGCATAAGGACCAGTACATTCTAGAATAATGTACGGTATAATCAATTCGGGTTTCTTTTCCTTAAATAATGAAAGTTAGTTGGGAAGAGATCGCATTTAATTAGGGAAAGGATTCTATTGAAACCCTAATTCGTGAGCCTATAAATACATAGCTCATAAACCCTAAAAAGGGATTCGGTTACTGATACATATCACCATCGTACGAACAAAGCTTCATACGATCCAAATACGTAAATACTTTCAGGTTTGTCTTGAACTGTAAAACCTTCATGTCTTTGGGCCACTCAACCCCGTATGCTGGGTTGTTGTGGAGTCTCAAATCGGCCACCCTGTCGGAATCGAAACGATACCGATGTGGGTTATCCACGACTAAGCGTCGGAGGTCCGAATGTTATTAGTCCTTAAACCCTATTATGCACTCAAGCGTAGGTTCACCTTGACCTCGTGAAAATATGCTTGATCATTTGGCGCCATCCGTGGGACCGGTTATATGAACAAATAAGTTTGGAATTTATGTTGTGTATAATTTATTATATATATCTTCTTTCCGTAAAACCTTTTTGTTTAACCAATCGGTTACTTTCAGGTTTTCAAAATTGTCAGCGAGAATGGGTGGAGGAAGTAAGAATGCCAAAAATCAGGGGTGATCGGATTCTCCCGTAAGTCCAGGGTTTCAAACACCTGCAGCGACTGTCATGAATACACCATTGACGCCACCTGCACCAGTCAAGGGCACATCGAAGCCTCCATCGACATCAAACGTCGAAACATGACCAGTTGCATCAGAAACGGTCCTAAAAGAATCATCTAAGAATTGGTGGCACTCTCCCGATGGAAGCGTGTTAGAAACAGGAACTAGCTTCAAACCATTCGAGGATCTGCCTCCAAAAAATTTGAGCTTCAGTTCTCCAAGCGAAACCATTCCACCAGGTTTCAAAGTTAAAACTACCTATGTGGGCACCATGACAATCATCACTTCGGTTGAACCTGAAACTCCCATTGAAAGGGTTACCACCGAGAATGCTCAGGAAAGAATCAGGCAGATGGGTCTGAGAAATCAAGATGGTTCATATATTACGCTGACACCGCAACGAGGGTCAACGACGTATGCGTCTTCGCAACCTATCCCTAATGTTGCAAGCAACCAATATAGCGGGATGCAATACGTCTCGACCCAACCGAATAGTTTTATATCTTAGCTGCAGCAAGTCGCACCGCCGCATTTGGCACCAGCTTTTAATGAGCCAGCAAGAGTTCAAGAATTCATGAACAACTGGTTCGCGGTAATGCAAGGACAAAAAGCTAGGCAAAGTCTCGAGCTAGCTCCTACAACTGAAAAGTTTATACCACATATTGCAAATCATCCTTTCATAGTAGCGCCTGTGGTACCCTTAACATTGGGAAGTTACGATGGATTGTCAGATTCAGACGATTTTTTGTAAAAATTTGAAGGAACCGCAAGAACACATAGCTGAGGTGACGCAGTAGCATGTCATATGCTACCAATAGTACTGCAAGGGGTAGCGAGGGAATGGTTCAACAATTTACCAGCGCAAAGCATAACAGGCTTCGCGGATCTGCGCTCAAGATTCCTATTAAATTTTCACAACTTGCACGCCCGTAAAAAAACACATGTTGAATGTCACGACATTAAACAAAAACAAAAAGAAAGTTTGGGGGAAATCATCGACAGGTACACCAAGGAAGTGGCCAAAATACAAGACCTCCCGGAGAGTCAGAAGGTGTTCAGCTTTATACATTGCATAGACACCGACATACATCTCTCTTTGTGGCAACGATTGCGCAGAAGAGTACCAGAAACTTTCGCGGAAGCTATAAAAGAAACGCATGACTATATGCGTGCGCAAGAAGATATAAAACAAAATCGCGGAAGCAACTCTTCGAACATGGACATTGATGACGATTACTATCGGACGCATGAGAGAGCGTCAGAACATGGCAAACGATACAGTAATAATGGGCCGTCCCGAGGTGGTAATTACAATAATGATAAATGCCGTAAGTTTAACAACAACAAATGGGGAGGAAGTCAGCGGTACATAAATAATCACACCGACAACGTTGCATTAGTAAAACATCTCACAAAAATGCCAAAAGAAATTTTGGCTACAGAGGCAGTGTGCAAAGATTTCGATCCCCCGGTCCCTATGTCAAAATATGGGAATAGGGACAAAAGCAAGTTTTGTGACTTTCATGACGACTACGGTCATGAAACAAATGAATGTCGGCATCTAATCGAAAGGTTAGTGGTCGAACTTAAAAAAGAAAGACTGCATCACTTGAAAAAAGGCGGAAAAGCAACAAGTGAGAAGCCAAAAGGAGAAAAAGAGTATCCATGGCAGAAAAAGAACGATGGAAGGGAAACGGACAAAACTTTCAACATGGTCATCAGCGGAAGAGCAAATCAGCGTCGCAAAATAGAATTGCCTGAGAAATGGGAAAACGTCCCATCATGTTCCCAGCAGTCGCGCAGGAACCATTAGATGCACCAATTACAATTAAAGGATGCGTTAAGAGCTGTGGGTATATGATCAAAATATTGCACATAGATACTGGTTGCGGCGTCGATATAATGTACGAGCATTGCTTCTGGCGGCTACCAGGAACAGTTCGGGCTAAGTTAATAGCTCCCAGCACCGCATTGTCAGGTTTTTCTGGCGAATCCGCATGGCCGATTGGGATCATCGAGCTAGAATTAGAGTTAGTAGATGATGATAATAAGGAATTAGTAAGAAGTACAATAGTAGAATTTGCTGTAGTAAGATCTTACTCAAAATATAACGCACTCTTGGGACGCACAACATTGCAGCGGTTGACGGCGATCCCTTCCACATTGCACGGTCTCATAAAATTACCAACTCCATTGGGGATCGCGACAATAAGGTCAGAAAAGCAGGATGCAAGTGTAGCGGCTGTAGAACATGCAGAGAAACAGCCTAGCGAAGAAGAACAGTTACGAAGCTGCATGATAATCGCAAATCCGCGATATTCGGATCAAAAAATCAGGATCGGTGGAGGATTATCTGATGAAACAAAGTTTAAGCTTCGTAACATATTAGCTTCCAATACGGATGTTTTCGCATGGAAAGAAGCGGATATGACCGGGGTACCGAGAGAAATAGCTGAGCATAGGCTTAACGCAAATCCAAGTCTAATGCCTGTATGCCAAAAGAAACGCGGTATGGCACCAGAGAGAAGTGAATGGTTAAAAGCGGAAGTCGACAAATTGGTCAAAGCAAACATATTGTGAGAAGTACGGTACCAGACTTGGGTAGCCAACCCGGTACTAGTAAAAAAGCCCGATGGGTCTTGGTGCATGTGTGTTGACTTCACAGACATTAATAAAGCTTGTCCTAAGGATAATTATCCTTTACCTGAAATTGATTGGAAAGTCGAATCACTAGCGGGTTTCCGGTACAGATGTTTTGTGGACGCGTATAAAGGATACCATCAAATACAGATGGCTGCGAATGATGAGGACAAAACTGCCTTTCACACAAGCCAAGGCATCTATTGTTATACAAAGATGCCGTTTGGTTTAAAGAACGCCGGAGCAACATACCAACGCGTAATAGACGAAGCTTTTAAGAGTCAAATTGGCAGAAATTTAGAGGCATACGTGGACGACTTGGTTATAAAAAGCACAACAGAGAAAGGTTTATTGGACGATATATTAGAAACGTTCGCATCATTAAGGAAGATAAACATGAACCTGAACCCGTCGAAGTGTAGCTTTGGAGAAGAAGAAGGAAAGTTTCTCGGTCATATCATTACTGAACGCGGAATACGCGTAAATCCAAAGAAAATAGAAGCTATCGAAAGCATGCAGTCACCTCGAAGTAAGAAGGAGGTGTAAAGTTTGACGGGTAAGCTGGCCGCATTGACGAGATTCTTGTCAAAATCTGCAGAACGATCACTGCCATTTTTTGGAACGCTAAAAAATTGTTTGAAGAAAACGGATTTCAAATGAACAGAGGAAGCAGAAGTTTCTTTTCAAGAGATGAAAAAGTTGTTGAAGGAGTTGCCCAAGATGACTGCGCCTATTGCAGGGGAAACACTAATACTTACTTAGCGGCATCAAAAGAAGCAATAAGTTCAGTATTGATAGCAAACAGGGGACATGTACGCACCTCAAATTAAAACCTAGTTATTTCTAATTCAATAGTCATTTATCATATATATTATGCTATGCGAACAAGTACAAATGCTTGTATATTTTGTTAGTAAAGCCTTAACAGGACGCGAATTAAATTACAATGCGATCGAAAAACTGGTTTATGCGCTTGTGCATACAGCTAGACGCTTAAGGAGATATTTCCAAGCGCATCCAGTAATGGTCCTAACGGACCAACCAATAAAGCAGGTATGACAAAAAACAAATATTGTCAAAAGCTCAAAATTGCTTAAAAAGTTCTCAAAAATTTATATTCGCTGATAATTGTTGAACAGGTGCTATGCAAACCAGAAAATTCTGGTCGCATGGCCAAATGGGCTATTGAATTAGGTGAGTACGAGATAATCTTCTCATCAAGAAGTGCGGTAAAAGGGCAAGTCCTAGCAGATTATCTGGCTGAAACAGCCGGAGACATTGAAATCTCGCATGAGTCAAAAGAAATACCGCCTCCGCCCGAACAACTGTGGGAAATGCACACAGATGGGGCTTGTGGTCCAGAAGGCGCAGGGGCAGGAATAGTCCTAAAAAGTCCAGAAGGGGAAGAATACACCTTCGCGCTGCGATTTAGCTTCCCTGTAACAAATAATGAAGCCGAGTATGAGGCACTATTATCTTGAATGCGAGTAGCAAAATACTTGGAGGTAAAAGAGTTGTCAGTATACGTTGATTCATAGTTAGTTACAAATCAATTCAACGGGATATTCGAAGCACATGATGAATCGATGCAAAAGTACCTGAAACTTGTGCAAGAACTCGCGGTAGATTTTGATTTATTTCAGATAACGCAAGTTTCAAGGACATTGAACAAAAAGGCGGATGCGCTGAGTAAGCTGGCCGCCTTAACATTCAGCCATTTCAAGAAAGAAATTTGAGATGAGGAAGTGAAAGTTAAATCCATTGATACAGATGGTGTATCCGGCGCAGTTGAAGAAGATGAGCCAAGATGGATGACACCGATAGTGGAATTTTTGAACACTGGTACATTGCCAATAGATTCAACAGAGGCAAGAAAGATAAAAATGAAAGCACCAATGTATTTGCTAGACAAAGGCATTCTATACAAAGATTCCTTTTTGGGACCTCATTTGCGGTGTCTTAATCCAACTCAAGCAGAGTCAATCATACGAGAAGTGCACGAGGGAATGTGCGCTTTGCATTCAGGGCACAAAACAGTTGTGTTTAAAATAATGCGGCTCGGATACTATTGGCTGTCAATGTACAGAGATGCCGCGGAGGTAATACGCAATTGTCAGTCATGTCAGCTGCACGCTCCAGTAAGCAAAGCTCCGCGACATCCAATGATACCAGTCGCGTCTCCATGGCCATTCTGTAAATGGGCAATCGACCTAGTGGGAGCATTCCCTGCAGGACCAGGAGGCGTAAAATTCTTGGTCGTAGCTATAGATTACTTCACAAAGTGGGTAGAAGCCAAACCGCCGAAATCAATTTCGGGCAAGCAGATCCGCAACTTTGTATGGAAAAACATTGTCTGTCGATTTGGAATACCAAATGAAATTGTGAGTGATAATGGTACACAATTTGAAGGAAACTCATTCAGCGATTGGTGCCAAGAACTTAATATAAAACAAACATTTACATCAGTCGCGCACCCTCAGGCAAATGGCCAATGTGAAGTAACATGTAGCTACCCGACAAAATCGTCATTGACGGCGCCGTCTACTTAGGTCCTGTTACGTGGTCATAAGTCTTTAAAATGACATTTGACCAAAATATGCCGCATTCATTTCAAATGTAAAGATGTTTCAAGTTTACAAAAGTAGTTCAACGACTAGTTACATTACAACGTTTAACGTACAAATGAAACCTATGCGACACGATTTAAAAGTAAGTCAAAAGATGCTCCATGTATGGATGTATACTCGACATCCAAGCAAGTATCAAAAAGAGTGCGGAAGCATGTATCACATAGCGTTCAAGGACCGGAGAAAACATATAGAAAACTGTCAACAAAAAACGTTGGTGAAATCATAGGTGTATTAGTAACGTTGTTTGAACCACAAGATTTAATATTTCCATAAAGTTGATTATCTAAATCGTTTGCATTCCAAAAGTTGTTGCACGTTCGCGAGCACCCAATTATCAAAACTTAACTGTTTTGTACCCTGTTACGTAGTGTTAGAACATACACTATACTCGAAAATATATTTCATCCGCTAACGGTAGCGAACCGTCCGAATGAGGGCTCGTCAAGCCCATGTGATCACATAGATATCTTCTTGGGAATTTGAGGAAGTTCTCGGGCCCGGCTCATCATCTGGAAAGGGTTGAGTTTCTTAATTTCGATGGAGAAAAGCGAAAACTAGATGAAGTTTCTTTCTTTTGTAATTGAACAATTAAAATATTACAACATTTTGCCTGATCTAAGAACATGTTCTTTTTTCGTTTTTAACGATCGTGAATTACACACTTTCAAAACCTAATAATATATTAAAAAAAATAAAAGAGAAACAAAATTGAGTAAACTAAAATGATATTGCAAGTAGTAATAGTAATTTAATATTAAAATCAGGAATCAAAAGTTTCATAGGTGTTGCACGAATTAAAGTTTCAGAGGTGTTTATTCACAATCAAAATTGCAAATGGTACATTGTTTCACGTATTATATCATTAAACAATTACTGTATAAATCAGTGTCACAAATGACTGTTGTGACCAAGCGCAATGCTTTTGAAGTATCTCTCGTCTTTGTACTTGGCGTATAAAGGAAGTTCAAGTGCATTCGCAGCAGTTTTACCATCTTCATGTATTTTTGCTACAAGGCTTTCGAGTGATGTGAAGTTCGCCTGTCATTATCCAATAATTAGTCTTATCAGACTGATATAATCCTTATTCCTATAAATAGGTATTGATATTGATATTTGATAATGATATGGGAGTTAATGTTTCTGTAAGTCAAGTATTCAAAGGAAAGGGAGAATACCTCAGGCCGAATATAGCCAACAATAACAAGATCTAATTCCTCACCATAAAAATCTTCGTCAAACTTATGAAGCAACCATGGTTCCTGAATTAGAAGAAGATGATAGAGAAAACATGGTTTAAAAACTGACGATTTGAAGATTTAATTAGGTTTTAAACTAGATAACAAACTCACTATGGTTTTTTCGGCATTATTGAAGTATGGGTTCCAACCAATGCTCATAGCCATCTTGTAAAACCCACGGGTTGATAGTTTGGCCCAACCAAAGTATACACCCGCAGGATGTTCAGAAAGAAGAGTTGCATACCCTTCCACTGATAAATTAGCTGATACATTAAACAGAACTAGTGATCAGTAAAATTAATATTGTATTGATATTCATAAAAATAATAACCTCTTCAATAACGTTTTCATAAATTAGATTATTAGTAGTAAATTAAGAGAATTTTGTAGTTTATATTTGATGCCAGTTCTTTGTAAATAGGTAATACGGAGTAATATTTATAGAAAGTGTTTTGGGTCAAACCCTCCTAAGTTGACCTGCTTTTAACATGTAAAACTCACTAACCCGTTTTGGTTCGCTACCCAACCCATACGACCTGTCAATTCTGTCAGCTCTACTTAAAAGATACATAATTACATCATAACTATTCCTGGAAAACAGGTCTTGGGTAAAACGGGTCAGAATATTAGATGAGTCAAACGGGTTGGGTCTAAATGAATGGAGCCAGGTCAAGAGCCGTTTCTTGAAGTTTCTTAATCTCGTAAAACCTCTAAATAATAATATTATAAAAATCTCGTAAAGACCTATTAACGATCCGATGGACCTTATATATATTTGTTAGGCTTCAAGTGGGTCTAAATTGGACCCATTCTTTAACTTTTTTATGGACCCAATTGGTTAAATACCTAACCCAATGATGGTAAGATATATACCTGTTGGAATACCAAGAACCTTTGAGCCACGACCGTAACCTTTAATTACAGGACCACCAATATGCCAAGGTTCTAAGGGCAGGGTGCCATCTATCCCTGAAAGAATGATAAAATAAAATAAAATAAAATAAAATAAAAGATGGCTAACATCTCAGATATACGGTAAAAAGAGTAAATCGGCGAGAGATATTTACAATCTTCAAATGGAGGTAGGCCCCACTTTTCAGGACGTAGATCAAGGAGTGAATTGATCACCTCGTCGGCTGCAGTGTAAAGATGGGAATGATTTGGAAGAGATGGTACAGCAACCACTTCCATTTCAGCAGCTTTAGCAGCTGCAATACCCGGTCTGACATTTAACAAATCATTATTATTTAACAAAAATAATTTACTCAAAATATTATTTTATGCCATTATATAGTTTAACAGCTATTTCAGTTCGTCAACACACTCACAGTGAATCTTCGATGACCAGACACTCAGAAGGATCGATGTTTAGCCTCTTGGCTGCTTCGAGGAATCTGATAACGGAAATACGTACAAAGTAGTTCAAGACGAAGATCATCCACCTCGAATCTAATTATAAATAATTGAAAATAAAAAACACAAATTGTTTCATCTTACATTTCAGGAGATGGCTTGCCTGATTTTACTTCATCACCAGCAATAATGCTTGAAAAAGACTCTTTCAAAGCTACAAATGAGATAGCAATTTAACATGAGTAAAAATGACACACTGTTGGAAAATCGTGTGTACTTTTACCAAATCAGATTAACGCAGCGGATAGTTAAAATAATAATCTTTAATTATTTTATGAACAAAATTTATACAAGATTAAATTTTCACTTATTTAATGAAACATGCACACAATTAATCTTTCCCAGTGATCCAGTTACACCATAATAATTGTCATGAATATAAAATAAAGGAGGAGTTAACGATATACCTTTCTTGGAGAAATTGATGAGACGGAGAGAAACTTACGATCAAAAATATGACCGTCTCTTAGGATAGTCCACACTACACTTCAAACAACGTCAATGGATGCTAGTCCAAACCCAAGTAATAATTAATCAACCTTTGATTAATATTATGAACTCAAAATGATATTCTTACTTACTCTCTTTTTAATTCTCTCGTATCTTCTTATGAAGGCAAAAGAAAGGAATATATATTACACTTTAGAAACACCCGTGAACCTTATATCAATCCGTGAATATTTTACTTTTTGAAAGAATCTTTACTTTTTGAAAAAATCCAATTTAGGATATTGAATTTGATTTACGTAATATCATAAAGTCGTATTTCTCAAATACTTCAGGGGTAGTTTATGAAACTTATAATTAATAATTTCTATCATGTCACTTTCATGTGAATAGTAAATTAATTAATTTCGTTTCATTTACTATTCATATGAATAGTAAATGAATTAATTTCGATTTACTATTTTGTTACTTGAGTAATATATATACATCATATATATATTTATTTGACGTCTCGGTGTATATGTGTGTGACCCCGAAGGCTCAAATGAATTTGGCCATATAGTTATATGTTGTACCTTGCACATTAATCCTTCAGACTCCCACTTGTGCATGGCACAACACCAAGTAACTATACAAACAATGGTAAGCGTCTAGCAACACGTCATTGTCCCCAAATTCATGTGAGGGTAGTTTCTCGAAACTGTTTATGGTAAGTGTTAAATGTCATTCGTCCTTTTGTTTCAGATACTTTAGTTAAACTTGAGATATGGATCATCGGTCATTCTCATTTGTTTAACGATTTTATTTCTCGATCTTAGAACTGAATTAGATCACCAAATTAATTAAGTATCATCTTAATTACATCTGGGTGCGGCCACACAAATATCTTATTCATTCATCGAGGAGCTCAAAAAGTATCTAACTCCAAACATTTTAGAGGAACAAATCCTATATTGCATACACGTGTCTATCACGAGCTTTACATTATACCCAATGATGGCCTTTATAACAGCCTTATTCAGGACAGCGTTTAACCATATCAAAGTACAATGCTACACTCATCAAGACGGGCGTGCATCTCAAGTCTAAGGACACAAAGACATAATCACTAAAAGATTCACTACTGACTACGATCCATATAGTGACATCTCATGGTTGGGTCATTCCAATATTCATCATCAATGAATACATATGAATTTTGGTCTCAACAAGTTAACTATTCATCATCAATGAATATAACCAAAATTTCACATTAATCTTAATTCATGTTATTCCCATAACATGACCGATTATGGAGATTTTGAATAATCAACAATTATTCATGGATTAAACATGCTAATATAGAACACAGTGATATAAATGAAAACGACCATATCAAGTATGTCAGTTCATTAATATAAAACTGCTTAATGTTCCAAAAATATCCAAATATTAAATTACAAATGAAAAAGATCAGCAGCATAACGAAGTCCAATACTACTAGCATGATCATCATGCTTGTTGTGCATCATGGGCTTCGTGAACGGGTCAGCACATTATCATTTGTATGAACCTTTAAGAATACTAATATCATTCCTCTTAATGACTTAATGAATGTAGTCAAACTTTTGAAGAATGTGCCAGATACTTTTATGTACATGTGATTCTTTCAAAAGTATATTAACACTCAAACTATCACAGTACATATTATAGAAGGTTAAATGTTGTGTATTACTCTGAGTATAACAACAAACTTCCTTATCCAGACAGCTTTCTGAGCAGCTTATCAATCAACAATGTATTCTGCTTTTGTTGTAGATTGTTCAATAGTGCTCTTCCTAGAGCTCTTCCAATCAACTGTCTTGCCCATCATGACAAAGAAACAACGTGACTGGATCGAGAATCATCTTGATCAGTTTGGAAACTAGAATCAGTATAAAAACTTAATACTTAACTCTTCTTCCAAACCACCGTAAACCAAGAACATATCATTAGTACTCTACAAATACTAAAGAATATTCTTAACAACAATCCAATATATTTCACCTGGATTATGTTGACAATGACTCGTCAAACTCAAAACTAATGAAACATCGAGTATAGTACATATCATGGCATACATAATGGATCATATAGCCGAAGCATATGTGATACATTTCATTTGTCTCATCTCATCTGCTGTGATAGGACTTTTGAGACTTTCTCACGGTTATGCCCTTTTTCATTGGCAAATCTCCATGCTTGGAGTTTTGCATGCTAAATCTCTGCAAGATAATGTATGTACTTTGATTCAAACGAATAAGCCAATTGGATCTATTGTATAGATCCTCATTCCAATAATATAAGTAGCTTCATCAAGATCCTTTATGGAAATACATTTTTCAAGCCAAGACTTGACATCTTGCAAGTTGGAATGTTATTTCTAATAAGTAATATGTCATCAACATATAAGATCAAGAAGACTACTCTGCTCCCACTAGCTCTAATGTAAACTCAGAGCTTATCTTGGTTTTGAGAATTGATTTTCTCATTAAACTTAAGATTCTAGCTCCTGGATGCTTGCTTTTATCCATAAATGGATTTTAGAAGTTTGCATACTTTATTAGGATGCTTAGGATTCATAAACCCTTCCGGCTGAACCATATATACGTCCTCGCTTAGGTCGCCATTTAGGAAAGCGGTTTTGACATCCATTAGCCATATTTTATTATCATGAAAAGTAACCATGGCAATAAGTATCCTAATTGTTTTAGGGCTCACAACTGGTGAAAAACTTTCATCATAACCTTTTGTCACCAATCGAGCTTTAAAAGTGTTTACATTACCGTCCATATCAGTCTTCCTTTGAAGACCCATTTTTACCTCATTGTCTTACAATTGGGTAGAAGATCAATCAAGTCTCATACTTGATTATCCTTCATGGACTGCATATCTGTATTCATAGAATCTAGTCATTTTCAGATTCAGGATCTGATATGGCCTCACACAGCTAGAGGGTTTATCAAAATCCCTTAGTTGAGGTTTATCTGAATTAATCAGATAATTAAACCTCATAAGCCGATGAGCTCTACTAGATCTATAAAGTGCAGGTGTAACACGTTCTGGATTACCAACAGTGTGCTCAGTTTCAACGTGTGGATTGCTAGTGCTTATTGAAGGTATGTTACTTTAAAGTACTTGAATTTCTTCAAGATCTACTTTACTCCCACTGACTTCTTGTAAGAGAAGATCTCTTTCTAGGAATTCAGTAGACCGAGCAGAAAACACGTTGTCTTCAGCTTGGTAGTAAAAGTAGTAACATATTGTTTCCTTTATGTATCATACAAAGTAACATTGGATAGTTCTGGGTACTAATTTGTTTGAAGTGTCATGCTTCACATACGCTTCACAACCCCAGACTTTGAGATAAGACAACTTGGGATTCTTCCCATGCCATAACTCATATGGTGTCTTTTCTACCTTCATAGTTGGAATCACATTGAGTATGCCTGCATCAGACTCTCATACATATCCCTAAAAGACGGTAGTAGAGAAATCAGACTCATCATAAATCAAACTATATCAAGTAAAGTTGATTCCTCTTACTCAGACACACCATCATGTTGTGGTGTGTAAGGTAGAGTGAACCATGAGACAATCCCACAATTCTTTAGGTGGTCCAAAAACTCTTGACTCATAAACTCACTTACTCCATCGGAGCGAAGTGCTTTAATGGTCTTTCCAAGCTGATTATCTACTTCATTTTGGAATACTTTTGAATGGTAAAATAGTTGTATGTTTATGTTTCAGCAAGTGAACATAATCATAGCTACTGTACTCATCAGTAAATGTAATGAAGTAAAATTAACTAAATCTATACATTGTTCTTAAAGGGCTACATACAACAGTATGTATTAGTCCTAAAAGATCTTTAGCTCTTTTACCTAAATCGGAGAAAGAAGCATTTGTCATCTTTTCACATAAACATGACTCGCATACATCAAATGACTCAGAGCCAATTGATTCCAAAAGTCCATTAGACTGGAGTTTTGAAATGCATTGTTTGTTTATATGACTCATATGACAATGTCATAGATAGGTCTTATTCAAGTCTTGCTTGAAGACTTTGGCGATGTAGGTATACACAGAATTCTCATTTGAAATTACACTATGCATATCAATTTCAAAAATACCATCACGTTGATAGGTATTAAGATAAATATATTATCCTTAGAAACTGAAATATCTAAGTGTGTAAATGCAAGTTCAAAACTAGCATCTTTCAAACTATGTCGCTCGCAGTATTGAGAGCATAATGCTATTGTTCCAACAAAACAATAAGACCACTTAGAGAAGTAAGTTCAGAGGTACCAATAGCTTTAACAAAAGCTTGATCCCCCTTGCCTACTTGTAAATCCAGTGTGCCTTTCTTTAGTCTATTACTTCTTCTCATTCCCTTCATATTGTTACAGGTGTGAAGGCCACAACCAGTTAACAAAGATATAGGAATCACTAGAAGAAGTATATAACTATTTATGGAATATACCTGATTTGCTAGTCTCACCAGCGTTGCCTTTTCTCAGCTCAGATTGGAAGATAGGACAACTTCCTTCTCCAATTGCCAACCTTTCCACAATAGAAACATTCGGCGTCTTTTGTTGGGCTTTCCTTCTTGGAAGGTGGAATATTTTACCTAGCAAATGATTTGTCATTTTCCTTCCACAAAATATTCGGCTTATTCTTTTTCACCCTTCAATCATATTTCTTCCTGATCATCGAACAACATCCGATAGGAATTTTGCTGAGCAGCAGCAACTGCCACAACAGGAAGTATGAATAAGGGTTCTAAATTTTGTTCAACTTCCATGTATGCTTGAGAACAATTCTCAGGTTGCAGTGTCAGTCTAGGAAGTTTGAACATTGAGTTTATCCTTCTCCAACAAAGAAGGAAGTGTGTTTTGGTTTACGTTTTGATTATTTGACATCTACAATAGATATAAGATTCAATTTAGTATTTTCGATATTGAGCTTTAATAAATTAACTACCCAAGTTTTTTTTATAATATTTTAAAAAAACAATTAATTTACGAAAGCCTAAGATCCACATAGAGGTTCCATAGCCACATCTGTTGATCAGCTAGCAGTTATGGAGTCTATTGGTAGGTAACGGGTACCAATTGCATTACAAGTGCAACTCTTAGATCTTTATGAGACCTTGAGATATGTGTAGTTCAACAAACCACTATTATCTACTAACATGTTTATCTCATCCTTGCCTCGAACTCAGGTCTCACCGTGAATACGATTAAGTCGTCCAATTTGAAAACAGTGGAAATTCACGCTAGTCTCACTAGATCGAAAAATCCACCTCGTGGCTATAATTCAGCCTAGTCTCACTAGATCAGAAAAATAACGAGGAGTGTTTGCAAGCTCATTGGATGGCATGACTTAAATTTAACGGGTATTTTGGAAAAAGTTTGTGTCAACGAATAATGCATGCACACAAGATTCGTTACACTATTAGTTAAAAAACATTTTAACCAATTGTATATGTCGATTATGTTTGTGATCTAATTTGTTATTTAATTTATAGGATATAAAAATAACAAATACACAAACGTGTATCGTTTTAAAACAGTTTTAAAAGATGTCGTCCATATATTTTATTTGAGTTTCAAAATCATTTAACATTAAACTCGTTAGAGTTTAACTTATTTTAAAATCATCAATTTTAATCTTTGAAACTCGTTTAGAGTTTTAGTTAATGTTTTCATCAAAAAACATATATATAATTTGAGTCTCAAAATTATTTAACTTTAAACTCGTTAGAGTTTAACCTTTTAAAATCATCAATTTTAATATTTGAAACTCGTTACCGGTTTTATTTAATGTTTTCATCAAAAACATTTAGCATATATTATAATCAACCATTAAATATAAATGCGTAAAATAAAACACAACTATGCATCACACACACATAGCCTAGCCCAAAAATCCTATGCTTGATCCCATGAGCCGACATGAGATCAAGAGGTCAAACTAAGGGTAATATCGTAGCTCCCACTTAATTCAAGAATCAAGTGAAAACTTGACAAACGCCATCGTTGTCAAATTGACCTGTTCGCCATCTTCTAAGTCAAACTTCGCGTTGCATCCTTATCTTCAATTTTCATCTTGTTACATTTATTTAAAATTGAAAAATATAACTAATCTAATACTTTTACAATTTAGAATAAACTTAAAAACAGTACTATGAAAATGAAAAATAAATACAATACAACTTTGGCTTCAAAATGGCCTTTCTAATAAAATAAATAATCAACATGATATAATATTGCCGTAATCAACAATCACAACAATCACATAGGTCGGGGCATTACGGGCTATGTATGCAATCACAATTTTAATAACTACATTATTAAAACCTATATATGGCTTGTCCATGGTTACAATGCATGTGTATAACCATGGAATATAACAATCAATAATTATAATAAATATTCAAGCCATAACAATTAAATCTACAATTTAAAATAGTGATATTCTTTCAATCATATTTGTGCGTCATGAGGTTATGTCTAAATCAACCGCGTTGACTTTAAAAACCAAAAAGGTTTCGACTTTTACCAATTCACCACAAAGCTAAATTTAAAGAAAATCACGCGACAATTAAGATGGTGTAAAAGCGGCTCGGATACCACTGTTGGAAAATCGTGTGTACTTTTACCAAATCAGATTAACGCAGCGGATAGTTAAAATAATAATCTTTAATTATTTTATGAACAAAATTTATACAAGATTAAATTTTCACTTATTTAATGAAACATGCACACAATTAATCTTTCCCAGTGATCCAGTTACACCATAATAATTGTCATGAATATAAAATAAAGGAGGAGTTAACGATATACCTTTCTTGGAGAAATTGATGAGACGGAGAGAAACTTACGATCAAAAATATGACCGTCTCTTAGGATAGTCCACACTACACTTCAAACAACGTCAATGGATGCTAGTCCAAACCCAAGTAATAATTAATCAACCTTTGATTAATATTATGAACTCAAAATGATATTCTTACTTACTCTCTTTTTAATTCTCTCGTATCTTCTTATGAAGGCAAAAGAAAGGAATATATATTACACTTTAGAAACACCCGTGAACCTTATATCAATCCGTGAATATTTTACTTTTTGAAAGAATCTTTACTTTTTGAAAAAATCCAATTTAGGATATTGAATTTGATTTACGTAATATCATAAAGTCGTATTTCTCAAATACTTCAGGGGTAGTTTATGAAACTTATAATTAATAATTTCTATCATGTCACTTTCATGTGAATAGTAAATTAATTAATTTCGTTTCATTTACTATTCATATGAATAGTAAATGAATTAATTTCGATTTACTATTTTGTTACTTGAGTAATATATATACATCATATATATATTTATTTGACGTCTCGGTGTATATGTGTGTGACCCCGAAGGCTCAAATGAATTTGGCCATATAGTTATATGTTGTACCTTGCACATTAATCCTTCACACACATTGTTTAAAAAGATAACTTCAGTTGGTTTATCAAAATACGTTTATACTTACACGGATGATAGCTTAATTTTGTTTCAATGCTATCTCTTGGAGAGTTGGAAGCCAATGCCATTTGAACTCCATGTCGCTTCAAATGTTTAACCAAACGATAAGCACCTGGTAGTGCTTTAAGGTTGCACCATCTAACAATTTACATAGCATAATCAGATACTAACTAAATCATAAACATAGCTAAAGAAAAGCAGTTGCTCCCGTAAAAGTTAGCTTTTCATAACTTAGTTTTTCAATCAGTTTTATCCAAATTTTTGCTAAATGCGTGAAAAGCATGGTTGTAAAAGTCGTGAGTCGAGGACGAGTCAGTCGAATTTGACCCAAATTTTTAGCGTTGACCGACTTTTAAGGTGTTTTTGGGTGAGTCGGGACGGGCTAGTCCCAAAACCGACGTGTCGGCCGAATCGGACGAACTTTAAAACAGTGGTGAAGAGTAACAGCAATGATGGGGATAATTACTGATCAGCGAACATCGGGGTGAGTTCTGATAGCAAATCTTCTTTTGACAAAGGAAGTTGATACTCTTCAACAACAGCGGCTGCAGCTTCTAACGGTGTTTTCCCAATAATCTTTAGAGCCTCTCTCCCATCCCATTTCTTCTTGTATTTAACCAAGTCAACTTTCAAAACTTCAGTTACAAGGCCATCTGTCATGATTAGCAGATTCTTATACATAATCATATATAATATAATATATATAAATTAAATCGCAAATTTATTTATAACCAAATTCATAGTATACAAAATGTACATTATACTAAAACGGCCGGGGGATATATCCATGATCAGGGATAATACAATAAACGGCATAATTATTATTATTATTACTCCCTATCATTATTTTTAAGTAGAAACTAATAGTTCCTAATTATATGCATCTGGAAGCAAAAAGAGTTAAAAAAAACAAAACTAAATACTTCCAAAAATAGACGTTTACCAGTATTTACAAGCGTTCCATCCAAGTCTAGAATTACACATGAAACCTGTTTCCTTACACAATCCATCATCCAATTTACCAGATAAGAGCTCTTCCACAATATCCTAGTTTCATATTCACAATGAATAAATGAATACGAAATTAACAACTTTAGTACGAATCTAAATTCTAAATATAAATATAAATTCGTACATTAAATTGATATTCAAAATTAATTAAAATTATCGTCTAAATAAAGTTCAATTGCACATTAAATCAAGTATCTATTGGACGTGATAACAAGTACAGAAATTAAGATTTAAAGTAACGAAACCGATAATTTAATTGCAAGCAGTAGCTTAATTTGAAATTTTAAGTAAATTAGAAAGTAAAAACTAAGAGTTATGAACAAACGTACTTACTTACTACTACAGGAAGTGTAGCAGATTGATAATTTACGGTGGCGGAGACGTACGCTGCCGGATTTGTCGTTGGTGCAGACGGTGAATTGTGTGTGTGTTTTAATCGGACTGATAAAACAAAGCGATTTTGTTGGAGAGAAAGAGAACGTCTTGCTTTGCTTATTATGGAAGGAAACTTGAATAAATTATCAATTGAAAGCCGTAGAATAGAATATATATACTTGTAATATTTGAAATAGTGTAGTGGTCCTCTTATTATAACGAGACTTTAATTCTAACACACCCTTTTTTTTATCCTCACACACCTATTTTAACCTTTTACTCTTTTAATAATACTCCATTTCTTTAAATTAGTGTGTGAGGATCAAAAAAGTGTGTGTGAAAATCATCCCCTATATATTGTTTTTATTTTATTAAATTGTCTCTTTCTTAGTTTCTTCTAATCCCCATCTATCACCGGTAAAACATCTCGTTTTTTAAATGTCACATCATTAATTAAATTTTTTTCTTTATTTTAACTAATACAACAACAACAACAACAACAATACCCAATCCCACACTTGTAGGGTATGGGGAGGTGGGACGTAGACAATCCTTCCTCTACCCTAGGACAAAGAGAAGTCATTTCACCACCCCGAGTGAAACACTCACAAGAGTAGAGAAAGTCCTCCTTCTCTATGTTCGACAGATAAAGAGATTGTTTGCAACAGACCTCCGGCCAAAAAAAAAAAAATAAAAAAAAAAAATTTCGTAAAAAGTAAATGTCATCGCCATGAAAATGGAGGAACAAATTTCCATGGGTTTTAAAATGTTGCCTGGGATTCTATTTAGGCTCTAAGCGACAGTCAAGTCGCCAGAGCCGTAAAAAAAAAAAAAAAAAAAAAAAAAAAAACGTACCTTAGTGTTCTGCGGAGCACAAGACGTATAAAGTAAAGCTGCACTAAATAAGCAATAAACATATATGTCCACATACAGATAAAATCACATCATAGCAAGTCAGTCTATAAAAATAAACCTACAAACATACATAAAACCGTATCTACCAAAACCTACATAAGCATACAAACGTACATTCATAGATAACCACCTACACGCATACATACGGGAAAACCTACAAACACAAACATATATAGAAAACATACAAACATACGAATATACATACAATCATACATATAACTATACATACATATAAACATACAAACATACATATATACATAAATACAATCATAGGCAAGCAGAAATGCAAAGCGTACATACAAACAAACATACATAAACCTACGTACAAACTTAAATACATACATACAAACACGAACATCCAAACATACCCATAAAAACCAACATGTCTAAACCTACACCATCAAGCATGGGTCTAAAAAAAAAAAAAAAAAACATAGTGAAAGAAGACACCCACACAGACCCACAAAACCACATACACACAAACACACAAACAAAAGCAATCAACCTACTCGTCTATTCTAATTCTAGTCCTCCACGCAACCCTATCAGAGGTCATGTCCTCGGTCAATAAGAGCTCCTTCAAGTCTAGCTTTATTCTATCTTCCCACCTACGCGTAGGTCTACCCCTTCTTCGTACGCCGTCAACCGTAAGTGTCTCAACCCTCCTAACAGGGGCAGTAGGAGGTCGTCTTCTCACATGCCCAAACCATCGAAGCCGTTCTTCTCTAAGCTTGTCGATGATGCTTCTAACTTTCAGGTTCTCCCTAAAAACACTATTAGGAATCATATCTAACATGGTTTTACCACATGTCCACCTAAGCATCCTCATCTCTGCCACCTCCATCCTCCTCTCTTGTGCTTTCGTCATAGGCCAACACTCTGATCCGTATAACATGGCAGGTCTAATTGCCACCTTGAAGAATTTCCCTTTCAGCTTAAGGGGGATCTTCTTGTCGCATAAGACTCCAGTCGCTGCTCTCCACTTCACCCACCCTACCTTAATTCGATGCGGCACGTCTTCATCTATCCTCCCTGATTTGTGGAGCACCGAGCCCAGGTATCTAAACGAAGTTTGTGGATGCAAGATCTGGTCTCTGATACAGATGTTCACTCCATCACTTTGTTCATCAACATTCCTATCAAAATCGCAACTAAGATACTCCGTCTTTTGTCTACTAATGTATAGACCATTACTTTCTAAGGCCACCCTCCATTGCTCTAGTCTTCTATTAAGCCCCTCCTTAGAATCCGAAACGAGCACAATATCATCGGAAAAAATCAGGCACCAAGGGATGCACTCTTGTATCCCTCGAGATAGTTCATCAATGATCAAAGCGAAAAGAAAAGGGCTAAGGGCCGATCCCTGGTGCAGGCCTACTTCTATTGGAAACACTTCAGTATTTCCCACCGGTGTTCGAACACAAGACTTCGCCCCTTCGTACATATCCCTAATAACATTAATATACCTGCTCGAGATACTTCTACCCTTAAGGGTCTTCCAAATCAAGTTTCGTGGCACGCAATCGTAGGCCTTTTCTAAGTCTAAGAAGACCATCTCTAGGTTCTTTTGCTTTTCTCTATACTTCTCCATAAGGTTCCTAATAATATGGATTGCCTCTATCGAAGAGCGCTTTGGCATGAAACCAAATTGGTTCTCCGAAACATTGGTTTCTCGTCGAAGTCTAGTCTCAATCACTTTCTCCCAAAGCTTCATAGTATGACTAAGTAATTTTATGCCTCTATAGTTACCGCAACATTGAGCATCCCCCTTGTTCTTATAGATGGGAATAGTCTCACTCAGTCTCCATTCCATAGGCATTTTAGAGCTTCGAAACGTCTTGTTAAAAAGGCAAGTCAGCCACCTAACACCAGTGTCGCCCAGGCACCGCTACGCCTCAATAGGGATCTGATCCGGTCCCACTGATTTATTTCTCCCCATCTTTCGTAGTGCCAATCTTACTTCCTCTTGGCTAATCCTCTCGCAATCTATGTTGTTATGGGAATGTTCTACCTCAGCGTCTTGTAAGTCCTCGTGGCGCTCTGGTCTTCTCCCTACGAAGAGAGATGAGAAATACTCTTCCCATCTTTTCCTAATTTCGTCTTCCTTAACTAAAGTTTGACAAGCTTCATTTTTGATAAACTTGATGTTATCAAGATCCATGCGTCTTCGCTCCCTAGCTTTGGCTATCTTGTAAATACCATTAGCTCCCTCTTTGGAGTCAAGTTTCTTATACAGATCTTCATATGCCTTTTCTTTTTCTAGGGCTACAGCCTTCTTAGCTTCTCTTTTAGCTTCTTTATATCTCTCTTCAGCCCTAATTCTATCCGTCGGAGTCCCCTTCCCACCAGTGATGAGCTCCCTAAACCTTAGTTGCTTAAGCGCAACTTTGCTTTGAACCTCGTCACTGAACCACCATGATTCTCTAACAGCCCTATGGCCTCTAGATGTACCTACAGCCACACCTAGGGCTTCCTTGGCTACCTCTCTAATGGAGGACGCCAGACAGTTCCACATCTGATCCGCGTCATCATTGGATACCATTTCTAATTCTGCATCCACTCTACCTACAACCGATGTTTTAAAGGTCTCTGCCTTCTCTCCGTTCAACTTCTTCCACAAGATCTTAGGTTGGACTTGTCGCACACTCTTGGTGGCCCGTCTCTGGAGAACCAAATCCATGGCCAACAGTCTGTGCTGGGAGGAGAATGTCAAGGCAGTCAGGACCTTACAGTCTCCACAAGTCCTAAGATCCCCTTTGCGAATTAACAGATAGTCAATCTGGGTACTATGACCCCCGCTATGAAAAGTTGCTAACTGAGCATCCCTCTTCTTGAAAAACGAATTCACAACTGCCAAGTCGTGGGCAACAACAAATTCGAGAATAGAGAGTCCTTCCTCATTTCTAACTCCGTACCCAAAACCCCCGTGAACTTCCGCATATCCCTCAACATCAGATCCTATGTGGCCATTGAGATCTCCACCAATAAGTAATCTATGGTCTGGGGGGCACATCCTCACAACCTCGTCTAACGATTCCCAGAAGTGTCTCTTTTCAGCATCTCCACGGCCCGCATGGGGTGCGTAAGCGCAAATTACCGTGTAAGTCACCTCCTGAATTACCAACCTAACCGACATAATCTTGTCGCTCCGTCTACCCACATCCACAACATACTCGTTGTAAGGTGGGCCAATAATGATTCCAACCCCATTCCTAGCTACTCTCGATCCCGAGAACCACAACTTGTAGTCATTGATCCTAGCTGCCCCTCGACCTTTCCATCTAGTCTCTTGGACGCACAAAATGTCCACTTTGCATTCACGTAAAGTCTCGACCAGTTCATACCGCTTTCCGGTCAAAGTTCCCACATTCCAACTACCCACTCTAATCCTACCCGGCCTCGCTAACCTATTGCCGCTTCTAGGCCCAATAAACCTACCCGCCCCTGAACTAGAAGGACATGACCTCAAGAAATCATAAGAACGCCTAGTGTCTATCTTACCAAACTACAAGCAGCAAGTAGTAACTAAGATAAAGAAACAATAACTATAAGCGAGTAGTAAAAATATAAATAAATAAAAGGGAGTAACTAAAAACGAAAATACACCACTCACAGTAGGTAACTTATTATATATTATATATATTATATATAGAATTATAACTAACCTAACCAAAATTTTAGCTTGTAACAGATTAGAAGGAAAAATACTACAAGTATATTATAAAATTAAAATTAGCAATCCTATAATACGGAGCATATAAGTAGTATAGGAATTTAGATACCAGGTACCAAAACAGCAAGGTGAAACAAAAATAAAAAAAAAAAGCGTAGAGGGGAATAGAAACAAGAACCAGTCGGGAAACAAATTTTCCGGTATCTGTTGGCCGACGAAAGTACAATTCCGGCAAAGAGCCCCTAGCGGCGCGTGGATGCTCCATTTCCGGCAAAAATGGTATCGTTAGGATCTCAAAAACAAAATAGATTAATTGCAAGTGGAGGTGTCTTTTAATCTACTTATTTTAACTAATACATAGAAGATAAATACAAAGTATTGTACAAGATGCATTAAAGGTTGCATATGATACATTATATTAACCATCATCAATTATTAATAAACAAATATTTTATTTTATAGCTTTTCAAAAAACTGTTGTATAATATGATAAAATATCTCTTTTAATACCGACAATAACTTTTTTGCATTAAAAAAATAATTTGAATAAATGCTTTTACAATATGAAATAAATATTGATGACTGCATATACAATATGAATAAATGTTTGTACAATGTCCATCTAATAAGAGTTATATAATATGCATTAATGTTTGTATATACAGTGAAGAGGGTATTTTGATTAAAAAGGCAATATGTGAACCTCACTAATTCTAATATATGTTCGTCAAATCAGTGATGAAACCCTATAACGACTTGCTATGACGAATTGGTGCCTATGGCATTATAGCTATAATGAATGTCACATATGACATACCGAGAGTGGGTAACTAGCCATAGGAAGTGGTCTAAGAGCACGAGCTTTTTATGCCCATTTTTATTGTCCATTTCGGAGTCTAAAATGAAAGCCGAAATTGACTTTCAGTGACATGAGTGGATGTGTCTACGGTGTCCATTTTAGTGTCCTTTTTATTATTTTAAATATTTTTTAATACTTATTTTATTTATTATTTTTAATACTTATATATTTTATTAATTATAAAGTTATAAATAACAATAATCAAAGAGGCACAAATTTTATTCGTAAAAAAATTACAATTCTAAAAAAAGTTAAGCATACTACGATTATTCATACGAACGATTATTTTAAACAAACCCAAACCTCCACAAACTACCATCTACTCTGACTCCTCTTCATCCTCCTCCTCCTTCTCACGACCCTCCATCCAACACCTCATCGCATCACGTCTATTCCTCGCCTTATGCATCTCGATTATCCTCATATCCTCTTCATTCATATCAATCGACAATGTCCTCATTTCCGCTTCAATTTGTTTCGATTTTTAACACTTTTACTTATCTTCAGTTACGGAATCATGGTTTTTCTTGATTGATAAATACAATGACTAACGAGATGACGCCGATGGCGTAGAATCAGTAGACTTTTTCTCGACTTTCTCGGCTTACCCGGTGGACGGGCCAAACGATTAGATCAGGATGCAACCACGCCCACGCCCTATGACTACGAAAAGTCTTTCTGCGCTCGATCCTATACGCCGCATCACATCTATCATGAAAATCAAGATCACTTTCTCCACTCCTTCTATCGCTTCTCATTCTATTCACAACACCGTTATACTTATTAAATTCGCCACTCAACTTTATCCACTTGAAAGACAAAGCATCCTTTGATCGCTCAACTAGTGATCTCCGTTTGTGGTAGTCCTCGTGCACCAATTGTCAAAATGATTGCCCTATAATAATTATAAAATGTTAATAATAGTAATAACTAGAAAAAAATTCGACCGCGCGTTACTGCGGTTGTATTCAACGCGCGGTCGAATGTGGATATACGATGTTTGATACCTAATATATCTAGTTGGTTGGGTTGTTTGTTGGACTTGTCTGTATATGTATGAAATATATCCCGAAATACCTTTAGTGTTTTTTAACGATGTCTGTTTCGCGTATAGTTAGTCGCGTTGTGTTCGTAAAATTATTTCGAGTTGAACGGTGGTCTCGAAAAAATTTAACTCGCACCGAGCGAGACTATAAGACCCGTTATTTAGTGTTTTTTTAACGATGTCCGTTTCGCGTATAGTTAGTCCCGTTGGGTCCGTCTGATTTTTTCGAGTTGAACGGTGGTCTCGGAAAAATTTAACTCGGATCGAGCGAGAAGATAGGGCCCGTTAAAAATTTGGGTGGAATTATTTTTTTTAATTTAATAAAATTATATATTTATGCTTTCTACCCCTGAAAAGTGGAAACTTGAGGGCCGTTGTGTAAATTAAGTCGAAATTGAGGGACCGTTTGTAGTGTGAACGCAAACTCAAAACGACAATCCGATATAACTGAAACGACGATTTCGGCCATGCCTTTTAGTATTTAGGTATAAAATATAATATAATATAATAGCACTATTATACATTACGTACATAATCATAATAATAATAATAATAATAATAATAATAATAATAATAATAATAATAATAATAATAATAATAATAATAATAATAATAATAATAATAATAATAATAATAATATTAATAATAATAATAATAATAATAATAATAATAATAATAATAATAATAATAATAATAATAATAATAATTACAATAACAATAAGTAAATAATAAACAATATATAATAATTATAATTATAATTACAATTATAATAGTTATAATTATATTTATAATATAAGTATTTATGTATACCCGTCATTGCGTTTCGTCTAACCGAGTCTTCCGAAACCATAATCCAACATTCCACCAATCATAACTCGTCCCATTCATTCCAACCGTGTTGAACGATATACACCGACGTGCTTCTTTTAAACTTTCCGCCTTCAACCATCTTCTTTTTCCCTCTCACTTTTTCCCTGGCAATGGCGGAAGTCGGTGTAGGGAACTCCTCTTGTGTAAGATCCTGTTTTCTCAGAAGTATGGGACGCCGTCCAGAAGTGTGGGACGCCGTCCAAGTATAAAGGGCTGGACGCCATCCAGAATCCTGAACGCCGTCCAGTTGAACTGGCGGGCCAGCTGTGTTCTTTTAGATATTTTAATGGGGATAGTTTGGTATTTTCACTTTGTGGACGAATTTAAGGCTCTAGATCAGTTTTTTGGAGCACCATTTACTCCATCTTCAACAACCACATCTTTTCCACTTAAATTCTAGAGAGAGAAAGATCTAGAGTGAGAGAGCTCAAATCAAGGAAGAAGAAACTTGTTTCGAGTTAAAGTGCAAGTTCTAAAGTTGTCCATCTAGTCTCTAGCTACGTAGTGGTTGTGGTGGTAAGCCTTAACCTTGATTTCCTTGTTTTAATTGTTAAAGGGTTGGGGTTTGGGTTAGTGATGAACATAAAATCCAAATTGTTAGTGTTTTGGGGGGTTTTTGGGTAAGTTTGGGTCATGAGGACTCAAAGATGAGTAACCTAGGGTTTTGAAATGTTAAATGTGCTTATGGGTCTTAAATTGATTAGTTAACTACTAGCACACCTAGATGTTATGTAAGTGGGTATTAATTGGGTATGTGGTGACCCAAATGGGTGTGTAAACGTTGAAATGGGTCAAGGGAGTCTTTGATGGCCCAAGTTGTCTTATGAATGTGAAAACGCGATAACCTTGTGTTAAAATGTGTTTTAAGACCATATTTGGCTAATGTTGGGGTTTTGGAAAAATTGACCCGATGTTAGGGGTAAGTGTGCAAATGAGTCGAAGTTGCACCAAGGGTCAAAATGACATTAGGATGGTTAGCAAGTTGGTTGACCAACTTGAGTTTGTGATTGATTATATGCATAATGTAATAGGTACGTTACATTGAAGGTTGCAAGCTCGGTTATCTTTCACAAAAGACGTTAAGGTGAGTGGAATAATTATATAACGTATTTATTTGTTGTAGCGTGAGATGTGAAGTGTCGTAGTGTTAAGACACCACGTTTCACGTGACGAGTGAAGCGTCGAGGTGTTAAGACGCCAATCGGGGTGAAGCATCGAGGTGTTAAGATGCCACCTAGGAGTGAAGTGCCGAGGTGTTAAGGCACCGCTCCATAAGGTAAAGGGTGAAGTGTCGAGGTGTTAAGATGCCACCCGAGGGTTTAGTGATACGAAGTGTTAAGTACACTAACGGATGCTATGAACACCGTTGGCCTTTCGCGAGTGCCATTCCCTTGTACGATTGGTTAACCATGGTTATTGTGTTGTAGCGTAAGCATATTACATTGTTCGAGTTATATATATGCTATTGTTGTGCTAGCTTGTGGTATCGGAGGTTAATAGCTTTGTATTTGAGATGATAAGCTAATTGTGTTGCTAGCATGTATGCGGTATGTGCGTAAGTGGTTGCAAGTAGGTATATTATATATGTATGTGTATAATTATTGCATTCACTAAGCGTTTCGCTTACCCTCTCGTTGTTTACTCTTTTTAGGCTCCGGCGTGGACAAGGGTAAGGGTGTTCGATTGGATTAGAGGCCTCCCGCTCGTTTTGGACAAGGGGACGCTTTTGGAAAGTTTAGTTTTTGAAGTTTGGCCAAGATGTGGGTAGTTTAACCCCAAACACCATGCTCTAGGTGTCGTTTGGAATTTAAACTCTTATGGTCGAAACTCGTAATTTTGAACGAAATTCGTAAAACGACCGATGTGGGCCCGATGTTGTAAAACTTGGTTTTATTGTGGAAATCTTTTAATTTTACTTATATTGACATGTTGTAAAAAAGGTTTCGTTTGAAAGTTTCGGGAAGCGGGTTTTCCGCTCACGTAAGTTGAGCACGGGGAGCAGAAACTGGCAGTTCATTGGGACGCTGTCCCAAATGTTTGGATGCCGTCCTGGCCTTCAGAGCTGGATGCCATCCAGATAGCTGGACGCCGTCCAGATAGCTGGACGCCGTCCAGATGAACTGATCCAAATTTTTTTTTGAGGCGTGTTTTTGGTATAACGAGGTGCGGGTCGTTACAAGTGGTATCAGAGCATGGTCTAAGGGATTTAGGCGACTTGAGATAGGTGCCTAAACTTAGACTTTATTGTGTATGCGCCTTATGTGGGACTTGTAGGAGACGGGTCGGACCGGGGATTGGTTAGTGCCTAGGATTAGGTTAACTAACTATGCGCTAATTGTTTTGTGTTGTGTTTTGCAATCATCAAGAGAGATAGACATTGTACTAGCGAGTTAATGCGACGTGCTCGCGTAATAATGATTAGCTACCATTGTTACGGGTTCAAATCGTGTCAAAAAAGCGATGTACGACGATTGTTGAGCAAGATGGGGCGGTGTGAGAAATATATATATATATATATATATATATATATATATATATATATATATATATATATATATATATATATATATATATATATATATATATATACTTTGTGTTATGTCCTTTCGTTTCATTGTTTAACCAATTTCCGTTTTATAGTATGAAGACGAGAAACGGACCCGAGAACCATGAAAGAGGTACGAGCGAGGACCTCGAGTTTACGGCCAAGGTTGAGGCCATTATTAAAAAGCAAAGAGCGGAATTTCTTGAGGATGTCCGAAAGGTTTTCCAAGAATCGGTTGATGGGAAAGTAACCGAGTTAATAAATGAGCGAATGAATGCCGCAATTGAAGATGCATTAGAAGCTAGAAACATTCATCCTCGGGGCGAAGGGGGTGAGGGTAGTGGTGGGCATGGAAGGCGAGACTTCCACTACAAAAATTTCAAGGATGCTCAACCTCCTATGTTTAATGGAGTAAGGGATCCGTTGAAAAGCACATGTTGGATCTCCGACATCGAGGGGGCTTTCGTACAGCAGAGTGTCCTCCCGAGAAGAAAACGAGATACGGTTCTAGTATGTTGCGTGAAGAGGCAAAGTTGTGGTGGGATGATAAGATCAAGTTGTAGGTGATGACCGAATGTTGATGCTAGATTTTTATCGTACACTGAGCGATGAGTTGAAGCGTAAGATTAGTCGGGGAATGGCTAAGTCTTTTGATGAATTGTTTGAGTTAGCCCGGGGTTTCGAGCCGGAGGTTCCAAAAAGAAGTGATTTCTATTTTTCTAAGAGAAAATTTGAATGTTTGAGTCATTCGAGCTTTTCAAGCAAAAAGAGAAAGAGCAAGAAGGGTTCCGAAAGTGTCAATAGCGTGAAGAAGAGTGCTTACGGGGGTTTTTCATATACATGCTACAATTGTGGACAAATGGGCCATATGGCTCGTAATTGTCCGAACCCATCTTTCGGAAACAACCTCACATGTTTCAATTGCCAAAAGCGAGGACACCGAAAGTTGGAGTGTCCCGATTTGAACACCGATCATGTTAAACGGTTAGAGAAGGCGGCGGGTATGGCTCGGGGATGAAATTACTTGATGACCCATGATGAGGCCAAGCAATCAAATGAAGTTGTCTCAGGTACTTTCATGGTTAACTCTAATCCGGCAAGGATCCTATTTGATAGCGGTGCTAATTTATCGTTTGTTTCTCCAAGTTTTGTGTCTAAGCTTGATAAACTGCTAGCTAAGTTAAGTCATCCGGTGGAGGTGGAAATAGCGGATGGTAAGACGGTGCTAGGGGTTGATGTGTGTAATGATTGTGATATTGTGTTTGGTTCCGAAACGTTTAAAATTGATCTTATCCCGATGACCTTGGGTGAATTTGATATTGTCGTTGGTATGGATTAGCTCGATCGTTATAGAGCCGATATTGTATGCCATGAAAAATCTATTCGTGTGAAGACCCCAAGTGGGGGAGAGTTAATTATTCATGACAAGAGACGGAGAAGACTTGTACCGTTATGCACTTATGCACGGGCACGTCGTTTTCTTGTTTGTGGTGGCATGGCTTTCCTTGCTCATGTAGTTGATACTCGTGAAGAGCCACCATCCATTCGTGAAATTCCGGTGGTTAGTGAATTCGAAGACGTTTTTCCGGATGAATTACCGGGTGTTCCGACGGAAAGACAACTTGAATTTCGCATTGAGTTAGTTCCGGGTGCTACTCCCATTGCTAAAACACCTTATCGTTTAGCACCAATGGAAATGCAAGAGTTGTTAAATCAAACCCAAGAATTACTTGAAAAGGGTTTTATTCGACCGAGTGCTTCTCCATGGGGCGCTCCAGTTTTATTTGTGAAGGAGAATGATGGTAGTATGCGGATGTGCATTGATTATCGGGAGTTGAACAAAGTGACGATCAAGAATCGTTATCCATTTCCTCGGATTGACGATTTGTTTGACCAACTCCAAGGTGCGACGTATTTCTCTAAAATCGACTTACGGTCCGGCTATCACTAAATGCGGGTCCGTGAGGAAGATATTGAGAAAATGGCCTTTCGAACGCGTTATGGGCATTTTGAGTTTGTAGTTATGCCTTTTGGTCTTACGAATGCACCGACGGCATTCATGGATCTTATGAACCGAGTATGCCAACCTATGTTGGACAAGTCGGTGATTGTGTTCATTGACGACATACTTGTCTATTCGAAGAGTATGAAGGAACATGAACATCATTTGCGTGGTGTGTTGAAGACGTTGCGGAAGGAGAAATTGTATGCAAAATTCTCCAAATGTGAATTTTGGCTAAGAGAAGTTCAATTCCTTGGCCATATTGTGAACAAGGATGGTATTCAAGTAGATCCGGGGAAGATTGAGACGGTAAAAAGTTGGGGACGACCGACTACGCCTACGGAAATCCGAAGTTTTCTCGGATTGGCCGGTTATTATCGTCGGTTTATCCAAGACTTTTCTGAAATCGCTTCTCCTTTAACGAAGTTGACGAGAAAGAACGCGAGATTTAATTGGGAGAACGAGCAAGAAATTTCTTTTCAATTGTTAAAAGAAAAATTATGTCAAGCTCCGGTGTTAGTGTTGCCGGAAGGTGTAGAAGACATGACGGTTTATTGTGACGCGTCTTTAAATGAGCTCGGGTGTGTTCTAATGCAAAGAGGTAAAGTCATCCCTTATGCCTCTCGACAATTAAAGGAACATGAAACGAGATATCCGACTCATGATCTCGAGTTGGCGGCGGTTGTTCATGCGTTGAAAATTTGGCGCCACTATTTGTATGGTGTCAAGTGTACGATATATTCGAATCACAAGAGTTTGAAACATATTTTTGATCAAAGAGATTTGAATTATCGTCAACGTAGATGGATGGATGTGGTGAAAGACTATGATTGTGAAATCTTATATCATCCGGGCAAGGCGAATGTGGTCGCGGATGCATTAAGTAGGAAGAGTCAACATACGGCAATACGAGTAGGATCGTTACGCATGATTATTACTAATGATTTTCTTGTAAAGCTCGGTGAGATACAAATTGAAGCTTTTTTAACAATAAATATGAGGAACGAATCGTGGGGCAAACGGAGTCTATTACCATAGGCCCGCACGGTTTGTTGTCTTTTCAAGGAAGAGTGTGGGTGCTTAAAATGGGTGATTACCGACGAGTGCTACTTGATGAAGCACATAAGTCAAAGTATTCCATTCACCCGGGCGTGATGAAAATGTATCTTGATTTGAAGAAAGAGTATTGGTGGCCGGGTATGAAACGTGATGTTGTAAAGTATGTTGAACAATGTGTCACGTGTTTGCAAGTTAAGGCTAGCACCAAAAGCCGTATGGTAAGTTGCAACCGTTAGAAATTCCGAAATGGAAATGGGAGCACATTACCATGGATTTCATTACAAAGTTACCAAAGAGGGCGAGAACCCAATTTCATACGATTTGGGTGATAGTTGATCGTTTGACGAAAAGTGCTTTGTTTCTTCCCATTCGGGAAGCGATATCGTCAGAGACTTTGGCTAAAATATTTATCAAGGAGGTAATATCGAGACATGGGGTTCCTATATCTATTATTTCGGATCGAGATACCCGTTTCACATCTCGGTTTTGGGAAAAGTTTCATGAAGATATGGGTACACAATTGAAATTGAGCACGGCGTACCATCCTCAAACAGACGGTCAAACTGAACGTACGAATCAAACTTTGGAGGATATGTTACGGGCGTGTATTATTGATTTCGGCTGTAGTTGGGATGAGCACTTATCATTGGTGAAATTCTCGTACAATAATAGTTATCATACTAGTATCGGGATGCCACCTTATGAGATGCTTTATGGGCGGAGGTGTCGAACTCCGATTTGTTGGGGTGAAGTGGGACAAAGAGAAATCGGGAGTACCGATTTGGATTTGAAGACGAATAGCAAGATCGAGATGATTCGGACTCATTTGAAAAAGGCCCAAGATAGGCAAAAATCTTATGCCGATAAGCGTAGACGAAAAATTGAGTTCCAAGAAGGTGACATGGTGATGCTTAAAGTTTCGCCATGGAAAGGTGTTATTCGGTTTCAAAAACGAGGAAAGTTAGCTCCTCGGTTTATTGGACCATTCAAGATTTTAGCTCGTGTTGGTGAAGTTGCGTATCGTTTTGAATTACCCGAAGAGCTTGCTGGGGTCCATAATACATTTCATGTTTCCCATCTCCGTAAGTGTCTTGCGGATTATTCTTCATGGATGCCATTAGACGAGATTGAGCTAAATAATAAGTTAGAGTATGTTGAGGAGTCGATTGCAATACTCGATGAAAATGTTAAGAAATAAAGAGATGAGAACTTTTAAGGTTCAATGGCGTCGTAGTAAGGGTTCCGAGTTTACATGGGTATCCGAAGAGTTTGTTTTGGTGTATCTTCCTACTTGTCATGCGGCTTGGATTGCGAGGACGCAATCCGGTTCAAGTGGGGGAAAGTTGTAAGATCCTGTTTTCTCTCCGAAGAATTAATCGCATAGTAGCGTTTTCGCGTTTCGGGCTTCGATCGGGCGTTCGGTGTGATGACCCGGGAATTTCCGACCAAATTTAAATTTAATTTTATATGGTTTCGACATGATAAGCAAAGTTTATTTAATCGAATCTCAAAATCTTTGAACTGTTTACATGGATACATTTAAACCTTTGACCATCCACGACGATTCACGAACAATTGTTTGTAAATAATTATGTAAATATATATATATATATATATATATATATATATATATATATATATATATATATATATATATATATATATATATATATATATATAATAAATTGTAGAATTTATATACTAAATATAATTACAAGTTAATTATAGTTGTTATATTATTATTACAGTCATTATTATTACTATTAATAATTATATATGTACTATTAATATTATTAAATAAATTTAATACATTTGATTTGATATATTATTATTATTATTAGTATTATTCTTATTATTAATAATATTAGTATAATTAGTATTATTGTTAATAACAATATTATTGCTATACAATTATGATATTGTTATCATTATCATTAAAACTATTATTATTACTATTATATCATTATAAATTTGTATTATTATTATGTATAATAGTAAGAGTACTATTAGTATAGTTATATTTATATTCATTAATAATATTAATTATAATCTATAAAAATAAATATATAAATATAATAGATATACATATATAGAGATAGATATATACAGATATATATAATATATATATATATACATACGCTGTTATATATATAGAAATATAGAAAATCAGTATTAATTCTATTTAAATTATTAATATAATTATAATTATTAATTAATATTATTATTTATATAAAATCACAAGAATTATAATGTAATTCTGTGTCACGTATCCATCCTACTTTAATCTATTTTATTTTTGTCCCTAAATCTGATACACAAATGAATCTGAGTCCAGATATATCCAAATTCAGTTAGAGGTCACGACTCATTTTTTTATTTTATTATTTTATTTTATTTTTTCTGAATTATTCAAGCTGTCAAGGAAGACTTTTATAAAACGTAGTAGAATCCAGTTGTAAAGGTTAACAAATGACTTCACATTATCAGTTATAAATTACAAACACTCTTAATATATCTCAATGAATCGAATTGAAACAGAAAGAGTTGAAGAACACAGCTTATGCTCTGTTCTTCATTTATTTTTGTCAACACTCGAATCCTAATCAAATTTGAAAATGTATTAAAGCCAAGATGTTAGAAATCTTGTATTCAAATTAACTGGAAAGTTTCAAAGTCCAAATTTCTTATCGAGTTCCAATTCTTGAGTCAAACTTTAATTTCTAAAAAGTCAAAAAATGTTCTATGATCGAATTGAAGTTGTAATTGTTGCTTCTAGAAAAATTGTTGATTCATAAAGTTTCTAATGATAATCTAACATCTTTTTCATGTTGGAGTCATGGTCTAAAACGTCCTCAAAATTTAAAATCAAATGATGAGTTGTTCATCGTGGGTTCTTTCTGTTACAGCTCGACCTTATCCTCCTCTTTTAAATTAATTCAATCACTCTTTGAGTAACGTTTCTGTGTAAAATCCACAATATATTGTAGCTGTTATGATTTGTGTTTGGATTACAATCGATTGAATCGATTTGAATTTTGAGAAGAAGGAAGAAGATGAAGTCAGTAAGTATTGGGTTAAATTTAAACTGATAGAGAATTAAGTCAGGAAAATTGAGCCAGTGTAATGGTTGGGTGTTGGTGCGGGTGAGCGAGAGGTCTCGAGTTCGAGCCCTGCAATGGCCATAATTTTTTTAGAACTCGATTATAAGGTAGTTTACTATCATTTTTATTATTATTATTATTATTATTATTATTATTATTATTATTATTATTATTATTATTATTATTATTATTATTATTATTATTATTAGTATTATTATTATTATTATTATTATTATAACTATTATTATTATTATCATTATTATTATGATTATTATTGTTATTGTTATTACCATGATTATTAATATTGTTGTTGTTATTATTATTGTTATAATAAGAATTATAATAATAATTATTATTATCATAGTTATAAGTATTATAACAAATATTATTATTATTGTAAGTATTATTAATGTTATTATCATTAATTTATCATTTTAGTATTATTATCATTACTACGATTATGGTTATTATTATTATTATTATTATTATTATTATTATTATTATTATTATTATTATTATTATTATTATTATTATTATTATTATTATTATTATTATTATTACTATTATGATTATGAATATAATAAAAATTTATTATTATGTTCATAAACATTAGTATTAGTATCATTAGATAAATATTAGAGTTATTACTATTATTATTATTATTATTAACATATGTATTATTATAAATATTATCATTATTATTAATATGATTACAATTACAATTATTAGTATCATTATTATTAAAAATTACTATTATTATTATTATTATTATTATTATTATTATTATTATTATTATTATTATTATTATTATCATTTTTACTAAAATTATTATTTTTGACATCACTAAAACTATCATTATTATTGTTATCAGTATTATTATGTAGTTACTAAAATCATTATCATAATTATCATTAACAATAAAATTAATATCTTTACATTTATTAACATTAATATCATTATTATTATTATTATTATATTATTAATAGAATTACTAACATTACTATCTTATTAATAATATTAAATATTATAATCATTTTTACTACTACTAATATTATTTTAGTATTATTATAACTATTATTATTAATATAAAAATGATATATTTAATACACATAACATAACGAAAATTAATATTTTGATATATAAAATGAATATATGAAACATATATATATATATATATATATATATATATATATATATATATATATATATATATATATATAAAGGATATAACTAATAAATTTATATATATATATGTGTTCGATTACAATTATGTATATTAATAAATATACAAATGATATAGGTTCGTGAATCCGAGGCCAACCATGCATTGTTCAATATCGTCATATGTATTTTTACTACAAAATACAGTATTGTGAGTTTCATTTGCTCCCTTTTTAAATGCTCTTGCAATATATATTTTTGGGACTGAGAATACATGCGCTGCTTTTATAAATGTTTTACGAAATAGACACAAGTAATCAAAACTACATTCTATGGTTGGATTATCGAAATCAAATATGCCCCTTTTTAGCTTGGTATCCTAAGAATTAGGGAAATGGCCCCTAATTGACGCGAATCCTAAAGATAGATCTATGGACCTTGACATGTCTCATTCGGGTTACGAATGCTTTAGTACTTCGATTATCATGTCCGATGAGAGTCCCGGAATGATGGGGATATTCTATATGCATCCTGTTAGTTCGGTTATCAAGTGTTCACCATATGAATGATTTTTATTTCTATGCCGTGCGAAATGCCTGATATGAGATTATGTTTATGAGAAATGTAAATGAAAATCTTGTGGTCTATTAAATTATGGAAATGAATGATTATGTCAAACTAATGAACTCACCAACCTTTTGGTTGACACTTTAAAGCATGTTTATTCTCAGGTACGAAAGAAATCTTCCACTGTGCATTTGCTCATCTTAGAGATATTACTTGGAGTCATTCATGACATATTTCAAAAGACGTTGCATTCGAGTCATTGAGTTCATCAAGAATATTATCAAGTCATTTATAGTTTAGATATATTATGAAATGGTATGCATGCCTGTCAACTTTCAATGAAATGAAAGTTTGTCTTTTAAAAACGAATGCAATGTTTGTAAAATGTATCATATAGAGGTCAAGTACCTCACGATGTAACCAAATGTAACGTATTCGTCCCGATGGATTAGGATGGGGCGTTAAATTCGGGCCACAAGCAATTTATCAAATAACAAAATTGGGCTATGTGGGCCCCACCCCACTCATTTGTTCGGCCGAACCCTCATGGGAACAGGGTATAGGCTCACTTGCTTCCCATTTGTGATTTTATCATTTCATTTCACTAAACTTTCCCTAAACCTAATTTTTATTTTTCTCTCATCCTTCTCCTCTCCCTCCCTCATAGCCGCCACCATCTACCACCATTAACATCATCATCTTCATCAATTAAAAGCTTGGATCAAAGGGCTTCTTGTATAATCGGATTCTACTCTTCGTTCTCTACGCGACTACATCATTTGATTCTTGATTAGGGTATAAACCTTAACCCTAACTTTTGATTTGTACATTATTTTTCTTTTTTTGATGATTAACAAGATTGAAGGTACGCGCTACGCGGCTAAATATTATTGATAAAAATTAGACAAATATAAGGGTTTGAAAAAAAAAAGTAAACAGTTCAAAATTAACCTTCAGAGGTTATAGTCATTCATTAGAAGTGGCATACCCATCGGAAATCGTTTACCATAATTTACATCATCAATAACCTAAGTACTACAAGTTTAATGTCTAACCATCAAAAGACAAACACACTAGGTCAATAGATATATAAAAAAACTTCTAATAATTCTGCATATGGTGCTGAAAATGTGCAGAATCTTAAGGCTTGCATTGCTAAACAGATCAATCACATAAGCTCATTAAAGTCGGAACGTCATCCCATGCAACGCAGAACCTGGTTTCAGTACGCTCAAAACTTCAATCATCTTCGATCATTTGTATTACTACTACTACTTTATGCATTATTTAACAAAGGGAATGAAAACACGATGTAAATATGCATAGCAGATGTAAACATTAATAAGTTGAAAATGGATAGAAAGGGTTTTAAAGAACCTGCTAAGGAAATACAAAGCGTGACCCAGTTGAAGTTTCTTAGCAACAACTTGCCATTTTCTACTTCACCACTTTTAGAGACAAACATAAAAGACAATGACTTTATATAACAATTATTTTAACAAATATGACATCTAAAGCCCTAGATAAGAAGAGTGTGAATTTTAAAAATTATCTCATACACAAAAACAACCCATCACTTTATCTTGTTGGTCAACATTTTAATTATTATTATTATTTATTATTATTATTATTATTATTATTATTGTTATTATTATTATTATTATTATTATTATTATTATTATTATTATTATTATTATTATTATTATTATTATCGAGAGGTCTCGAGTTAGCGAGAGGTCTCGAGTTCGAGTCCCGTCTTGGGCATTTTTTTTTTTGAAGAGCTCCTAAGGTAGTTTTCATTATTATTATTATTATTATTATTATTATTATTATTATTATTATTATTATTATTATTATTATCATTATCATTATTATTATTATTATTATTATTATTATTATTATTATTATTATTATTATTATTATTATGATAATTATTATTATCATTAATCTAATTAGTAGTAGTATTATTATTATTGTTACTAGTATTAAAAGTATTATTAGTATTACTAGTATTATTATTATAATTATTAGTATTATCATTATAATTATTGGTATTTTTATTAAAACTATCATTATTATTATTATCATTTTAAATATTATTATCATTATTATGACTAGAATTATTATTATTATTATTTTGAAAATAATACAAATTATTATTATCATTATTGTTATTAGTACTAGTATCATTTTATATTTATAAGTATTATTAATGTTATCATTATTATTATTATTATTATTATTACTAATATGATTATCTTTATTAGTATTATTATTATTAAAAATTACTATCGTTATTATCATTTTTACAAAAATTATCATTTTACTATTATTAAAACTATCATCTTTACTTTATAATTATTAGTAAATCTATCAATTGTATTAAAATTACTATTATTACCATTATTATTATAATTATTAGTAAATCATTATTATCGAAACTAATATTTTTATAAATAAATATTTTGTACATTGAATACACTTATTTCATATACTACAATTATATTTCATATAATTATATAATAAACATATTAACATTTTTATATAAATATTTATATATAACAAATTAGGTATTTTTAATATAATACAAATCAAATATATATATATATATATATATATATATATATATATATATATATATATATATATATATATATTAATATAACTACAGAAATATATAACAATTGAAATAACGTATATAAACTTATTCGATTACGAGTATATGTGTTAATATATATACTTGATATAGGTTCGTGAATCCGAGGACAACTCTGCACTTGTTTAGTGCCATCATACACATATTTACTACAAACTATCGTATCGTATCGTAAGTTTTCATAGCTCCATTTTTAATTGCTTTTGCAATCTATATTTTTAGGCTGAGAATACATGCAATGTTTTATAACTATTTTACAAAATAGACACAAGTACTAAACTTAATTCTACGTGGGTTAGAATCACAAATATTCCCCTAGCTTGGTAACGTAATCTATTGGTTTATGAACTGGTAGGCGCGAATCCTATTGATAGATCTATCGAGTTTGACAACCCCATCCGGGCTAGTCGCGCTAGCAGTCAATGGATGTTTAGTACTTCGAGGTTATTATCGCACTTGATTCGGTGCACTATATACATCAGGGGTATTCATTATTATTGTTGTTAAGGATTGTTACCAAGTGCCCATGGTTGTAGAATCTTTTTATAACACTGTGGTGTAAGGAAAATTATGAAAACTGAAATCTTGTGATCTATTACTATTATCAAAATCATTGTTTATGATAAATCTATGAACTCACCAACCTTTTGGTTGACACGTTTTAGCATGTTTATTCTCAGGTACTTTTTGCTTCCGCTGTATAACTTTGCTGTTACATAGAAGTCAAGCCAAGCACTGGGACCAGAGTTAACATCGCCGTTAATGGATTTTGACGGGGTGTTACAGTTGGTATCAGAGCATTGGTCATAGAAAACTAGAATTTGCATTAGTGTGTCTAACCGGTAGTTGTTAGGATGCGTTAGTGAGTCTAGACTTTGACCGTATGTGTTTATTTTAAATTTTACTTATCATTTGTTGTCGGAAAATTTCAACTTATTTTTAAGTCAATTCTCTATATGATTGAATGCTTTCGAATCGATAAGCAAACTTGTTATTATGAATCTCAAAGTTTTGAAAGGTTTTATGAAGTCATTTTATGTGACTAAATTATATTCTAATATTCCTATATTATTTATTAAATAAAAAGGTGTGACTATGTGTTTGTACGTTCCTACGTATAACGATTTTATTCGATGAATCGTCTCAGTTTCCAAACCAACGATTAGACTTTCGAGATTTCCAAATTCGAATTATTTTAATTCGATATTCCGATGTCGTATGAGTTAATAAAATATTCCTATGTTTTATTTCTTAAATTATTATTCTTCTCGCGTATTTAATTTTCGTAGCGGTATTTTTCTCGGATCACGCTCGTTTAATCGTCGGGCCAATTTATAAAAATCAAATTCTGATGAGTGGGCCATCTAGGCCATGTTGGCTGAAATTCTCATGGATAACCCAGATTTATAGGGTGCATTAAAGTCTAGTCTACAGCCTGACCTATAGCTTTAGAACATTATTATTTGCATCATACATATGCATATATTTTATTCTGTCACTCCGAGAGGAACTCCCATTGGGATTCACAATATACTATAACTCACGCGCATTATCTTTATAAGATCACCTCGATTGGTGAAACCGAGGGATGTCACTCATAATTTCTAAAATTATTGACATTCCTATGTCATCTATCCCGGTTTTGTGTATTACGTATGTATTACATAAAATGTCATCCCTGACTTTTGAAATTTCTATGTTTGTTAATACTTATACTCAAACGTATATAACTCCCTGTTATATTACGTACCTATGTGCCCTTATGTCTTTGTGCATCGGTTTGCGAACCAGAAAATGTCATTATTGACTCATAAAGATTCTCGATAACTCAAAGACATTATAATGTCATCACTATTCATATTCGTTACTTTCAAAAATCTTTGCTTTCTCATTACTTTTGATCAATGAACTTTCTTGACGGGTGGCTTCTACGAAACTCAAGAATGGAAGGGTTTGGATTACCGGTTTAAAGGATCCTATAGCTCAAGCCCCTAGACCTGAATAGGCCATCATGAATTGAAAGTCTTTAATTGAAAGATTATCAGATTACATACTTATCATTTTTTTTATCTCGACACGTCATACTGCAATTATTGCATAAATGGAGTATAGACAAATCATATCTTATCATATCTATCCCAATAGACTTTGTCTAACACTTTTCCTAAATTTCCTCCGTAAATTACAGAAATCGTTTTGCTATATATACGTATTCAAGGAGACGAATATATCATCCGGTATCCAACACCCATTTCATACCAAACCCTATTCCAAACACATAATATGGATTTTTCGAACTCCTCGAGCTCCAATGGCAGCGTAACCGGAACGAACGAACCAATTAGCCATCATCAATTCTGGATGAATTGGTGATGGGTCCGTAATTGACTCAATCAATGGAGACAAGAAGAAGGAGATCCCTTCCACCAACCGAATTCACCTCTTGGCGAAGAACCTGAAGCACTTACCGGCGAACCAATCCGGAACACCATTTTCACCCTCATTTCCAGGATATCCCGTCACGAGTATATAATATCTAGAATTCTAGATCTTATTCATCCACTCGTCCTAACTGCCAATCATCCCGGAATAATAGAAGAAGTCAACGAGCTTCGCGCTCAAGTAGAAGCTCTGAAGAATATGGTGCAAAATCTAAGAGCATTAGCAGCATAACCAGCACCGAAAGCACCACCAGCATCACCACCAACAGCATCAGTACCACCAACATCACCAGCATCGTAAACACTGAAAGCACCAACAGCATCACAAGCTCGGCAAACTCTGAAATCACTGAAGACAGCAACACCACAGTCACCAATGAATATTAGTAATAACGAGTTAAGATGTATTGACTCATTCTTCCTGAAGAATTATATATGTATACATTATATATATGGTTTGGAACAATAATAAATCTTTTTCGTACTAAGCTATTATGTGTAAATCTTAACTAGTAAATACTACTTGGTTAATTCATATCACTAATATGCTATGATGTACATCCTTCGTTAACGACTTAACAATCGTTAACTACAATCTCTGTTTCAACTCAATGAATTCCATTTCATAATAAACCAAGTGTATTATTCGAATACATGTTTGATTGTATACTTTCATTTTTTGATGTACTCGAAACTTTCTAGGAAACATCATTTGTGCCTTGCGAAGTTCACAAGAATTCCACGAGCACCAACATCATATACCGAGGCATATCAATATCAATAACAATGAATGATGAAGTATTAATTCATAACTTCATTAGCAAAATATTCCGCAACGATTATGTAATCTCTAAGGTTTTGGAGATTATTTATTCTCATTCCAACCGTAAATCAAATGAGTTTAATATTATATTAACTCATTAAATCCATGATTACATCTGAAGGAAAATATATATGTACGTATATTTTCATAATGATTGTAATTAAATATTCTGTTGTACAAATTGTTGATGGTGAAAATATTTTAACGGGTAGGTAATACCCGAGAGATATTTAGATTTTACATTAATATGTTACACCGTACATTCTTCAATTCTGATTCAACAGTCATTAACTATACCACTTACATCTACAAATATATGTAACTGTTCACCAAAGAACAATCATTTCATACAAATCCAATTACATATAACAGATGACATCACTCTTAGATCCCTACGTCTTTTAAAGCTATACTTTGACTTCAAAACTGTGCTAGAACATCCCATCTATTCATAAAACCCAGAAAAATATTCATATCGTTCAAAATTCTAGAACATCATATGTATATTGACGATTACCATCTGCGTTCAAACTCTTTAAAATTCTTGAACACACCTCGGATTGATAACCAATGATTCAGATATGTTAACATTGTGAATGCTGATGAAGTAGCAAAAACTATAGATGGTCTTAATGGCCAAAAGCTTGATAATAAAGAAGGGTGTGTTGGAGACTGTGGAAAAATCACAAGGACTAAATCCGACTTCAAAGAATCCAAATGATTCAGTATCTGCTGAAGTCATTAACGAATACCTTGCTCCTGACTCTAAACCTTTACAGACAAATCTTCTTGATCATCCTTCGATATTAAAAATTCTAAGATATCATCGTATCTTTCATTATAAATATCCTCGATATTTCTGAAGATATTTTCATAACTATTCTTATCTGAAATCATTTATCTCCTCGCGTTATCTGTATTACATCATAAAGGAAACTGTTTAGTTTCTATATTCTGTAAACCTTCGAGTTTAAATTATGAATGTTTTTGAAGTAGTGTTGGGAATTGAAGCATGAATTAGTATAATATAATGACGTTGGGCCAACGTGATTATATTACAGTAAGTCATGCTGAGTTTATAATGGAACGTGATAAAGGTTCACAGATCATACCCTCATCATGAACCATGTTACATAACTCTTTCATTCTATTTAACCTCTAAACATATCAAGAAAATATTTTTCTTGATGATTCGGTCTTTTCTGGATATTCTGGTAATTTGACAAATTAAATCGTGCTATTACCTTTCCTTCTGCTTTGTATATTATGATCATTCGAAACTCCATACCTACGAATTCTGGACCATTATTCGCTTGACTTGAAGTCGGGAAGGAAAAACAAACGCATGGAGCTCCGAAATATAAAGGAAAATATAAAACCCGATAACAACACCGAAATTACAAACCGTGTATATCAATGCGTATAGCAATATAAATACATGGGAGAACTAAAAACACTATAAATCCAAGATCATAGTAAAAGTAAACTGACTCTTCCGGCGACAAATGAAAAAGAAGAACGATAGATATAAAAGTCAGGACTATATCCAGAATTAGAACTGGATGAAGCATATTGACGAATCTTTTGGAAGTATGAATTGAGGAAGAAAGTATAGAAGTGGTGAAGATAATGAAATGGAAGAACCTAATTTATAGCGAAATTCCAGGCACCACAGTCGAGGCAATTTGTCACGACCCTACTTTTTCCGTTATCTTTTATCGTTAATTATTTAACGACCGTTAACTATTATTTGTGCTACGTCATTTCTATGGCCTATATTATTATATTAATAATAATATATTAATTATTAAATGTTATGTGAATAATTGTATTCATATTTTAATTTATACGTTTCTACGTGTCGCGGATTTCTATCCGGCGAATCTTTTCGGTTTTTAAACCAACGGTCGCGTTTTTGGGATATTTAAATCCTAAATATTTTAAATATGATATTTTAAGATCATATTATTATATATAGTATTTATATTTATTTTTCGTCGCGCGTTTGTTATCTTTCCGAATTTATAATCGCGTAAGTGTGTTTTCGCGTTTCGGGACTCGTTCGAGCTTTCGGGCCACAAGGAATTAATCATTTAAAAAAATGGCCCACTAAGAGGCCCATCCCTCCCCATATTCAGCCGACCCATTTGAAGGGGGGAAGCCTTACACTTGTTTCCCATTTTTTTTACAATTCTAAAACATTTACAATTTATCACTTAAACCTAATTACTATTTTTGCTCTCCTTCTCCTTTTTCCCTTCCTCTTGCTGTCGCCACCAACACCATACATCATCATCTTCATCATTTTTCAAGCTTGGATCAAGAGTTCATTAGTATAAACGTGTTCCTCATTCCGTTCTCTACGCGATAACACCAATTGTTTCTCGATTAGGGTATAAACCCTAACCCTAGAACTTTCAAATTTTCATTTATTTTCTGTATTTTGATGATTATTTAGTAGTATGATGTTTGTGGATTATTGTAATGATGTTTGTATGCATAGAAATACTCATAATCACATGTTTTCGGTTTGTTAAATTCTGGACAGCAGCTTTTTCGTGTGTTTCTGATATTTTAACTGATGTTGATCAAAAAATAAAGTATATAAATGAGTTCCTCTCATCAAGACATTAATTTTAGACTCCGGATTCATGTCGTTTCGATTCCCGGAACCCTAATTATGATCAAAATGGTATTTTGTTAAGATTGAAATGTGATTTTGGTATGAACCAGGTTTGGTCCGACTTTGTGACCATATTTGGTGACTTTAGGGTGTGTTAGTGTGTTAGGACTGATGGTGGGGCGAACTTTCATGTTAGGGTCATCTCAATCCGAGCCACGAATCACCCGTTACTTCTAAAACACGTTTTTGATTGAATTGAAGTTGCAAGTAGTGTGTTGGCTGTACATCACGACTTGTGGACTATTATTGGGGTGTTCTTGAGTGTACCAAAGTGTCGGGTGGTTTGCTTAGGCGGAGATATATGTAAGGCTCGCCGAAAATCGACACCCGGGGCTCAGGATACGACCCGATGAACTTTTAATTTAAAACTTATGATTAATTATGAAACTTATGATATAAATAATGGATTTCATTATCATTTAATTACTTATGATAAAAAAAAGTAATTATTATTATTTACAACTTATGATATATATATTTATTATATCATTTAATTAATATTTATGATTTAATTAACTTTTTAATTAAACATATGATTAATAATACCTCATTATTAATGGAAAAATACTTATGATAACTATTAAACTTATATTATGAGATTATTATAATAAGACTTATAATAAGGATTAAATAATTATTTAATTATTATAAGACTTAGTTATTATTTAATTATAATTAAATTATTAAATACTTATGATTTAATAATTATAATTAGAAACTTATGATATGATTAATAATTCATTATTAATTAATAATACTTATGATATGATTTAAAATTTATTATTAATTAATAATATTTATATTTTGACTAATATTTAATTAATTAAATACTTATGTTATATTAATTATATCATTTAAACTTATATTAACTTTAATAATTCATTTTAATTTAAGTAAACTTATGTTATGACATAATTAGACATATTTAACTTTAATAAACGTTATAACTTATATTATTATTATAATTTACACTTTTAAAATTAACGTTGACTATGTTTGACCAAGGTTGACTTTTGAGTTGACTTTCGGTTGACTTTGACTTTCAGTTGACTTTTGTTGACTTTCTAATTAAGGAAACTTTTCTAGCTTATAAACTTTCCAAAAATAGAAACTTTCCAAAAATAGAAACTTTCCAAAAATAGAAACTTTCCAAAAATAGAAACTTTCCAAAAATAGAAACTTTCCAAAAATGAAAACCTGCTAAAAATAGAAACTTTCTAAAAATAGAAAGTGTGTGTCCGTCAGCTGTTCCGATCAAACCGATGCATATTGAGTATTGTTCTATGACTACTTGCAACATGTACAATAGCTATCATACTAAGACTTTACCTAAGTTAGTTATTTATATCGACCTGCTTTATTTATAGGTCGGCGTTGTGATCAATCCTGATCACTGTACTACATTTGCTGTTCGCTTAATTGTGTTGGTTACTTCATTACTATTAAGGTGAGTTATAGTCCCATTTTTACATACTATTCAAAGTATATTTTTGGGATGTAATTACATGCATTTTATTTCACGTTTAGACACAAGTGACAATTAAATTTAAATTATTCATTGTGAGTTGGACAAAAATATTCCCTAGTCTGGTAACTGTAATGATTGGTTTCTACCGGTGAACGCGAATCCTACGGATAGATCTATCGGGTTTGACAACCCCATTTCAAGCTAGTCGAGCTAGCAATTTATAATCAGAATGTTTAGTACTTTGTATTTTGTTGTAGATACACTGTTCAGTGTATATTATTATTGTGTTTGGCAAGGGTAAATAAAGGGTTAAGTGGTTACCAGGTGGCTCATTGATAATGGAATAATGTTTAATGTTTTCTAACATTTTTAAATCTTGTGGTCTAAAGTTTATTCAATTATTTAAACCTATAATTCACTCAACCTTTGTGTTGACAGTTTACTCGCATGTTTTCACAGGTACTTGAGTTTATGTGATGCTTCCGTTGTGTTTAGAAGAGTCTGCATGCATTTGGACAGATTTTTATGAAACAATTTATGAAACTTTGGCTTGCATTCGGTTTTTGAATAATTAATACTTGTGGGTTATTGACAATGTTTTGTGTCAACTTTGGATTATTAATATGTTGGGTTACTTTTAAACTACATATTTTGGTACGCTTTCCTTTTTGGGAAACTTTTGATATAAAAGAATGCAATGTCATTTATTAAATTCATTTAAGTTCGATCAAGCTGTGGGACCAGGTGACGGAGCCGTTAAGTGTTTTGACGGGGCCATCACACATTCACCGCATTTAATCAAAGAAAATCTCAAATTCCTTAATTACCGGAGAATCGAATCTTATAAAGATTACAAAGATTTCTTTAAATCCCTTGAATTCCGGAAATCAGTCATGACTACGGCGAACATTTAATTTCCTTATTTCAATCTTTTGCGATAACTTCACTTAGACTCTTCGCGTAATCGTATTGTTTTAATTATATTATTCAACGGGGATAAAACACTATTATATCAACTCATATTCGTCATGAAAACATTCTTATTGTTAGTCATGACAACCTCAATCAAATTTCGGGACGAAATTTCTTTTAACGGGTAGGTACTGTAATGACTCAGAAAATTTCGACTTATTTTTAACTTAAATCTATAAATGATTTCATAATTCAGACGATAAGCAAAGCCTGTTATCCCGACTATCAAAAATTTTGAACTATTTTCAAGAATTCAATTAACCTTCAAATGTTTCCAACGATTTACGAACAATTAATTGTATATATATATACATATATATATATATATATATATATATATATATATATATATATATATATATATATATATGAATATGTATATATGAATATGTATATATGAATAATAAAATACAATTTAATCATTAGCATTAAATATGTATAAAAATATTATTATTACTTTCATTATTAATATTGATATCAATATTATTAGTGTTATTAAACATTATCATGTATATAAATACTAATATTATTACTAACATTATTAGTAATACCATTATTACTAAAATTATTAAAATTATTATAATTATGGTTATTATCATTATAATACACCTTATGAATTTTTATCATAAATATTATTATTAAATCTATTATGATTATTACTAAAATTATCATTTTTATTATCATTATTCTGATATTAGCATCATTATTAGTATTGTTATTTTACAACTTATTATTATTATCATTAATGTTATTATTATTATTTGTATTATTAATTAATATTAATAATTATTATTATCTTTATTATTATTATTATTAATAGAATTATTATTATTAATATATTTATACTTATTTATTAATATTAAATCATACAGCAAATACCAAATTGATTATTCAGTATCTGCCTTTTCTGATTTTTTTTACATATTTTATATAAAGCAGTTAGGTATTAGGTATTAATGATCGAGCTTTATATTTTTTATATCCCACTTTTATTTTTTTGTTGTCTGATTTATTTTTATCGTGATCTTCTCTACTGGTTTGAATCTTGTTTTCTTTTGAATCCATAAACTATTATATATAAACATTCAGTCATTGCATCATGAATATCAATTACCAAAAACACTTCATCATGAAAATTAAATTAAAAAAGCCATTAAAACAGCTCGACATCTCTGTATTGTTCATATTTTCAAAAACCCAGAAATCGAATCCCACTTCAAAAACCATTAATGTAGTCTTGTTAGGAATTAATTACTCAAACTACCTGCAAAAGCCCAGCTTCCAATTCTTCGTATCGATCACGAATTTTCGAGTCAAAGTTGTAATTTAAAAGGTCAATCGATTTGTTCTTTGTAAAATTCGAATTCGTTTTAAATACTTTGATTCAATTGATTGCTCAGAAAGTTTCTAGGAGTGATTTGGAAAATATTTCAAGAAGGAATCGAGGTCTCAAAACAGTCCAATCTCAAAAATTGATTTTATGTTCTTCATATTTTTTTTCATTCAGCGACTATGTAAGTTTTTTTTTTGTTTGTTGAACAAGGAATCCAACCCAGGTCGTTTATAAATAAAAGTCAAGTTTTAATCCAGTTAAAATTCCTAGATATGATTTTAGTTAAATCCCTAGTCGATTTGTTTGATCTCATGAAGAAGATGAAAACGATATACGGGTTATATATTTTGAGATATCAGTAATAACAGAAAAGAAGCAGCAGCGTGATGGTTAGTATGGGTGTCGGGTTAGCGAGAGGTCTCGGGTTCGAGTCCCATCTTGGGCATTTATTTATTTTTTGAAGAGCTCCTGAGGTAGTTTTCATTATTATTATTATTATTATTATTATTATTATTATTATTATTATTATTATTATTATTATTATTATTATTATTATTATTATTATTATTGTTATTATGATAATTATCATTATCATTAATCTAATTAGTAGTAGTATTATTATCACTATTGTTACTAGTATTAAAAGTATTACTAGTATTACTAGTATTATTATTATAATTATTAGTATTATCATTATAATTATTGGTATTATTATTAAAACTATCATTATTATTATCATTTTAAATATTATTATCATTATTATGATTAGAATTATTATTATTATTATTTTGAAAACAATACAAATTATTATTATCATTATTGTTATTAGTACTAGTATCATTTTATATTTATAAGTATTATTAATGTTATCATTATTATTATTACTAATATGATTATCTTTATTAGTATTATTATTATTAAAAATTACTATCGTTATTATCATTTTTACAAAAATTATCGTTTTTACTATTATTAAAACTATCATCTTTACTTTATAATTATTAGTAAATCTATCAATTGTACTAAAATTACTATTATTACCATTATATTTATAATTATTAGTAAATCATTATTATCGAAACTAATATTTTTACAAATAAATATTTTGTATATTGAATACACTTATTTCATATACCATAATTATATTTCATATAATTATATAACAAACATATTAACATTTTTATATAAATATTTATATATAACAAATTAGGTATTTTTAATATAATACCAATCAAATATATATATATATATATATATATATATATATATATATATATATATATATATATATATATATAGGGGCAGGATCAATGGGAAAGTAACCAATCGGGGGGAAGCAAATTTTTTTTTTTTTTCGTTTTTTTGGATTTTTTTTCCGGCATCAAGATCACACGAAAATATGAACATTTAGAAGAGACACTTCGTGATGAATGTTATTATTTAGGCAGGAAAACGATCGACAAAAATAACATTCAAGATAATATTGTTCGTAAAGAATATGAACGTTTTTTTTTTTTTCATGTTTTGTGAAGTAAAATTTAGCCCGATTTAGAGTTTAGGGTTTAGGGTTTAGGGTTTAGGGTTTGGTGTTTTGGGTTTATTCCATAAACCCAAAACATCAAACCCCAAACCCTAAACCCTAAACTCTAAACCGTTCGTGTTAAAAACTCAATCTAAATCCTAAATCTAAACCCTAAATCTAAACCCTAAACCCTAAATTTCTAAACCCTAATATCTAAACCCTATAAACCCCAATATCTAAACCCTAATATCTAAACCCCAATAGCTAAAACCTCAAAATACGCTCAAAAAATACGATAATTGTTATATATTACTTTTTTGAGCGTTTTCCCGCCAAAATAAAAATATTTATCACAAAGTGTCTCTACTAAATGTTCATATTTTCATCTCATCTATAATGTTCGTGAACAAAGTTTTTTCAAAAAACGAAAAAAAAAAAATTTGCTTCCCCCCGCTTCCCCCCGAATGGTTACTTCCCTCTTGATCCTACCCCTATATATATATATATATATATATATATATATATATATATATATATATATATATATATATATATATATATATATATATAACTACCGAAATATATAACAATTGAAATAACATATTTAAACTTATTCGATTACGAGTATATGTGTTAATATATATACTTGATATAGGTTCGTGAATCCGAGGACAACTCTGCACTTGTTCAGTGCCATCATACACATATTTACTACAAACTATCGTATCGTATCGTAAGTTTTCATAGCTCCCTTTTTAATTGCTTTTGCAATCTATATTTTTGGCTGAGAATACATGCAATGTTTTATAACTATTTTATAAAATAGACACAAGTACTAAACTTAATTCTACATGGGTTAGAATCACAAATATTCCCCTAGCTTGGTAACGTAATCTATTGGTTTATGAACTGGTAGGCTCGAATCCTATTGATAGATCTATCGGGTTTGACAACCCCATCTGGGCTAGTCGCGCTAGCAGTCAACGGATGTTTAGTACTTCAAGATTATTATCGCACTTGATTCGATGCACTATATACATCAGGGGTATTCATTATTATTGTTGTTAAGGCTTGTTACCGAGTGCCCATGGTTGTAGAATCTTTTTATTACACTGCGGTGTAAGGAAAATTATGGAAACTGAAATCTTGTGATCTATTACTATTATCAAAATCATTGTTTATGATAAATCTATGAACTCATCAACCTTTTGGTTGACACTTTTTAGCATGTTTATTCTCAGGTACTTTTTGCTTCCGCTATATAACTTTGCTGTTACATAGAAGTCAAGCCAAGCACTGGGATCAGAGTTAACATCACCGTTAATGGATTTTGACGGGGTGTTACACATAGTGATTAAGTGGTAGAATATTGCTTTAGTTAGACCAACTAGGATTAAGAAAAGCCGAGACTTTCCTTAATTGGGTATACCACTTTGTTCATGTACCTAGGATTCTATCCATAAGGTCGTTTAAACCCTTTAGGTTAACGTTGGGAGTAGGGATATCTGTCTTAGCCAGAATCTTCAAGGCCTAAACTCTTAGTGAAAAATCAGTTAGGTTCATAGCCCAGTTGATTGAGGTTTAGTGTTTATCCTAGGAAGTTAAACTCTTGCGATAATTCCCCTTCAGAATTCTATTCTTCATACCTATCTATCTTTATCTTATAAGTTAAAATACTGTTTTATCTAGTTAATCTTAATCTATCACCTCTTGTCACTAGGGTTAACTATATAGGCACTTTTATCCCACATTGCTGAGCAAACATAAAAAAATACGAACCTGAGTTATATTTACCACTTACTCGTTAATGAAATGCCCCGTTCATATCGATTATAAACGATTCATAATAGTTGATTACATCGCGAGGTACTTAACCTCTATATGATACATTTTACAAACATTACATTCGTTTTTAAAAAGACAAACTTTCATTACATCGAAAGTTGACGGCATGCATGCCATTTCATAATAAATCCAACTATAATTGACTTAATAATAATCTTGATGAACTCAACGACTCGAATGCAACGTCTTTTGAAATATGTCATGAATGACTCCAAGTAATATCTCTAAAATGAGCAAATGCACAGCGGAAGATTTCTTTCATACCTGAGAATAAACATGCTTTAAAGTGTCAACCAAAAGGTTGGTGAGTTCATTAGTTTATCATAACAATCATTTCCATTATTTTAATAGACCACAAGATTTTCATTTTCATTTCTCATAAATATACGTCCCATACATAGAGACAAAAATCATTCATATGGATACCTGATAATCGACATTAACAAGATGCATATAGAATATCCCCATCATTCGGGGACACCCATCGGACATGATAAATTTCGAAGTACTAAAGCATTCCAAATTCCAGAATGAGGGTTGTTAGTTCCCGTAGATCTACCATTAGGATTCGCGTTAATTAGGGGCCAATTCCCTAATTCTTAGATTACCAGGCTAAAAGGGGCATATTCGGCTTCGATCCATTCAACGTATAATGTAGTTTCGATTACTTGTGTCTATTTCGTAAAATATTTATAAAAGCGCATGTATTCTCAGTCCCAAAAATATATATTGCAAAAGCATTTAAAAAGGGAGCAAATGAACTCACTATACGATATTTTGTAGTAAAAATATGCATTTGACGAAACTGCACAATGCAGGGTTGGCCTCGGATTCACGAACCTATATCATTTATATATATATATTAACACACATAATTGTAATCGAACAATATATATATATATATATATATATATATATATATATATATATATATATATATATATATATATATATATATATATATATATATATATATATATATATATATATATATATATATATATATTTATATTTATATATATTTATTAGTTATGTCATTCTTATATTAATAACCTATATGTTTCATATATTCATTTTATATGTTTAAAATAAATAAAAATATAAATTTTGTTATTTTATATGTATTAATATATATATATATATATATATATATATATATATATATATATATATATATATATATATATATATATATATATATATATATATATCATTTTTTGTTAAAATTATAATAATACTAAAATAATATTAGTAATGATAAAAATAATAATAATGATAATAGGGTTAAAAATGATACTTTTAATATAAATGAAAAAAATGATAACTTTAATAAAAATGATACTTTTTAATAAAAAAGTTAATTTTAAAGATAATGAATACTAATAATAATAATTATAAAAATAATGATTTTACTAATAATAATAATGATACTAATATTTATATTAATAACTATAATGATAATAATACTACTTATAATGATACTAATATTTATGATAATAATAATAATAATAATAATAATAATAATAATAATAATAATAATAATATAGTTGTAAAAATAATAATTTTTAATAATAACAATACTAATAATAATAACATTGACAATAATAATAATAATACTAATGATATTAGGAATGCTACCTCAATGTAACAAGCTTAAAAAAATGAACGTCTCTGCCAGGGTTTGAACCCGCGACCTCTCGAAACACTACAACTCCCCTAAACCATTACACCATTTCTATTTTTCTGTTTAATACCAAACTTATATTTATTTGTATCCCGTTTCTGTTTTCTCCTTTTTAGAAAGCCCACTTCAATAGAACAAGCCTCATAAACCCATCGGCCCAATACCTAAAATGAGTTCATGGCCCAATTCCTTGTAGTCCTTAACCGTAAACTAGTCCATTTTTCAAAGGGTTTGCTTAACATAAAAAATTTCAGTTCTTGCTTTATTCGATCAGGATCAAAACAGGCTGGATACTATGTGTTGTTGTGGGGTTCGGTTTCCACCATGAATATAAAGAAACCACAGATCACAAATCATTCATAATCATCATCTTTTCTTTTTTCTTTTTTTTATCGGGTAGTATCACTCAAGCATTGTATCTTCATAGCTCAATTAGAAGTGTTATCAGATGTTATAACAACGAAAAATACAGGAAAAATAGCAGCAAGAGTTCGTGGTTTTGTACAGGTTTTCGAAAAATTAACAATTCAAAGTAACAACAACAATAACAATGAAAGTTTGAAATCTTCTAATGGCTTCGGTTGGTGGTGTTCACGATACAGAAACGAAAGAAGAAAAAAAATAATAATGATAATTATGGTAAGGGTTTCATGGTGGTTGTAGGGTGTTGGGTTTTGAAGCTGAAATAGAAACGTATAAACAGAAACAGTTGAAATTGTTTGATAACATGATTATTGATGTTAAAATGGGTGATGGTTGTTTGTGTTATTGAACTGAAACAGAAAAAAGAGTTGTAGCCGTTGGTGTGGTGGTGTGGAGGTCGATGGTGGTTCGAAAAGTTATTGGTGTAAAGAAAAATGGTGGTGAATTTAGGTTGCATAAAGATGGTGGTAGGTTGGTTATCAATCGAAAAGAAACAGAAATATGGTGTAGCAGTTATCATCGAATCATCATTTATTCATCATCACCATTGTATCATTATTATCTTCTTATCACTATCATCATTCACGTATCATCTTTAAATCGAATAATAAATAAACGGGTGTGTATGTGTGTGTGTGGTAATTGTTTGAATAATAGAAAGATTGTAACAGGTTTGTAATGTTTGTTGGCGTTCGTGATGTAAAACAGAAAACAAGAACTTACAGCTGCAGTTCATGGGGTATTGGTGTTGTTAGAGTGGTGGAGGAGGGAGAGCGACTTTGGAATGGTTGTGATCGGTGGTGGTAACACGATAGTGATGGAAGTTGGCGGTCTAGAGGGTGATAGTGGTGATGGTCCGATGATTTTGAAGTGGTGAAGTGATTGAGTGTGGATGAAGGTTTCAAGGTGGTGATACAAGATGGTGTAACAAGGAGGTTGAAGTTTCCTGGATATATATCTATCTATTATGTACAAGTAATATATATATATATATATATATATATATAGATATGGTGGGGAATTAGAAAATGGAAATAGATGGTGTCATAAAGGAAAAGGTAATGAAACAGAAGAATCGAGTGGAACATGGTTGTTACTTGGTGATAATTTTGTTCATGATTGACAAGTGGGTTTTTAAATTAGAGTTTGATAGAAGTAGTTGTAGTAGCACAGTTTTTCTAGTGATAATAGCAATAGGCAATGACAACAAAGTCTTGTGGGTTTTTGGATGTTTGGACAATTGTTGAATTTGATTATTGGTGGTTTGTTGATTTATCAAATACACGGAACATATACTCTTATATATAAAGTAGTACAGTAATTAAATATCATATTTTAATCTTAGCAGCCACTTGTTTTAAATTATCTGCCAACAGTTTTCACGGACTATTAAATCGTACTCCATTGTTAAATCAGTGGTGGATAAAAATGTTCAGAAAAATCCCATATTTTTAAATTAACTATATTTATTTATTTTGGTCATTATGGTATAAAATTCGATCATTAATTATTAAATAAATTTTACATTAATTATTCACTCCCAACCCCAAGTAAAATATAAAAAATTTTAAATGTATTAAATAATTTCTAAATGTATTATTAATAAGCTTATAATTTATAAAACTCATTTTTGGATCACCGTTTATTTTAAAATCATATATATCTAATATTCATAAACACGTTTTAATATACGTTGCAAGTTATTCATATATCTAACAACTCATATTCCAACTCACATTATTTAAACAAAGACATTAATAATCTAGTTTTATTATATCGAAAAATGTTTTTGTACATTAAATCAATTGATTCTTTAGTCTTCCACTAACTTTTGTCTAATTCTCGATAATAGAAACATTTGTTCTTACTTGTAAATCACTTTATCATTTTTCAAATATTGTTAAAATGGAAAGATTGCTTAAATCAAAGTGGACCTCTCAACAGAGACACGTGAATCATATCATAATGAATCTGATAACTCAATTATTTGGTATCAACTTTTAATTCCGTCGGTAAATACGATCATGTAAAGTATTATACCTAATACCTTGTTTATGTTTTCAAGTTATAATATATATACACGTATATTTTCTTATCCAATTATAATGGTTCGTGAATCGTCAAGGTCTGGTCAAGGTTAAATGAATGTATGAACAAAATTTAAAATTCTTGAGATTTAAACTTAACAAATTTTGCTTATCATGTCGGAATAATATAAAGATAAAGTTTAAATTGGGTCGGAAATTTCTGGGTCGTCACAGTTAAAAGGAAGACAAGTAGGTGAGTTATAGATAGGAACCCCAGCTAAATATAAATGATAAAACCATTACTCTCTTTTGGTAACTAATTCTGACGTGTTGCGACCTAACGACACCGCACAAATAAAACTGTCCGTTTTGGCCATATCACAGTCTCTGCATTCATCCATTGATCACTTCGACTGCGGGCAATAATAGACACAATCACATCTATAGATATGTAACTATACTAATTAGTAGATATATTCTGTAGATATCGAAAGATATAGTTCCTATTCTCATTCCAAAAAGTTTGGAAGATTGTTACATATTTCCTTGTATATCGATATAGTCTCTCTCTCTCTCTCTCTCTCTATTGGCTTAATCTGCACACAGATTGGATCAATCTGCACCACATATTGAATTCACATATTGAACTAAATCTACACACAGATTGGCTCAATCTGCACCACATATTGAGTTTAGTGTGTGAGTTCTCTCCTACCCTTTGTTCTCTATGGATCCTCACACACATATATATATATATATATATATATATATATATATATATATATATATATAGGGGCAGGATCAATAGGGAAGTAACCAATCGGGGGGAAGAAAAAAGAAAATTTTTTCGTTTTTTTTGGAATTTTTTTTCAGGCATCAAGATCACACGAAAATATAAACATTTAGAAAAGAAACTTTGTGATAAATGTTATTATTTAGGCGGGAAAACGATCGACAAAAATAACATTCAAGATAATATTGATCGTGAAGAATGTTAACGGTTTTTTTTTCTTCATGTTTTGTGAAGTAAAATTTAGCCCGATTTAGAGTTTAGGGTTTAGGGTTTGGTGTTTTGGATTTAGTCCCTAAACCCAAAATCCCAAACCCCAAACCCTAAACCCTAAACCCTAATCTCTAAACCGTTCCTGTTAAAAACTCAATCTAAATTCTAAATCTAAACCCTAAATCTAACCCCTAAACCCTAAATTTCTAAACTCTAATATCTAAACCGTTAGTGTTAAAAACTCAATCTAAATTCTAAATCTAAACCCTAAATCTAACCCCTAAACCATAATATCTAAACCCTATAAACCCTAATATCTAAACCCTATAAACCCTAATATCTAAACCCTAATATCTAAAACCTCAACATACGCTCGAAAAACACGATAATTGTTATATATTACTTCTTCGAGCGTTTTTCCGCCAAAATAAAAACATTTATCACAAAGTGTCTTTATTAAATGTTCATATTTTCATCCAATCTATAATGTTCGTGAACAAGGTTTTTTCAAAAAACGAAAAAAAACATTTTGCTATTGGTTACTTCTCCCTTGATCCTACCACTATATATATATATATATATATATATATATATATATATATATATATATATATATATATATATATATATATAGGGAGATGATCCAGTGAGAACTTTTTTAGTGTGAGAACTCTAGGAACTCCAAAATACACCCAAATACACTAAAATTCGAGCAAAAAAGGGGGGATTCGAGCAAAAAAAAAGGGAAGTCGAGCAAAAATTAAAAACACTGACGAACAAAAAAAGAGCCAATTTTTTTTTTTTTGTTCTAATACTAAAATGTAGAACACAAATTAGTCGAATATCGCATTTTTTGTTCGAATATCAACGTGTTATAAATATATATATATATTTTTTTTTTGAAAGACAAGGTTAGTTGTTAGTTGTTAGACTCGAACCTGGGTCACACTCGAATCCATGAAACATGGATACCAATGAAGCAAGGCCTCATTGGCTGTTATATATATTTTTGATCGACTATTAATATGTAGAACACAAATTGTTCGTCCGCCTTTTTTTTGTTCGAATATCACATTTTTTGCTCGAATAGCACGTTTTTTGTTCGCCCGTGTCCCATTTTTGCTCGAATTTCACCTTTTTTGCTCCAATTTCCCTTTTTTTCTCGAATTTCAGTGTATTTTTGAGTTCTCAGGGTTTTCACACAAAAAAATTCTCATTTGATCCCTCTACTATATATATATATATATATATATATATATATATATATATATATATATATATATATATATATATATATATATATATATATATATATATATATATATTGATGAATGAGAAAATGGCAACCGATTACATTCTTTCACTTTGTTAGAGGTGGTTTGATTTAACTTGTTTATTGTTCCTATCGTATAGGTTGTTATGGTAGTCGATCACTTTATTATACTCATTTGAAGTTTTTATCGTTTTAATGGCTTATTAAAATATTCATCGATTTAATTTATTATTTTTGTCATACAATAAAAAAGAACTGAAACATAATATTAATGAAGTGGGTGGGGACTAGAAGACTCCATTTGGCACGTGATAATTGTTGAACCCGCCGGCATTTAGATTAATCATCATGTATCAGTTTTTAATTTTTATAGACTCTGTATGTTTTAAGACTATTTGTTACAATAACGAGGATAAAGAACCGCGCTTTATTGCAGGGTGGTTTTGATCGGTTAACGGTCGTTGAACTTAACGTCTTAAAAACGGTTATCGGTCGTTTGGAAGGTTTTGGTCGATTAACGGTCAGTTAATTTAACATTTTAAACAACCGTTAACGCTCGAGTAGCTAAATGTTTAAAAGAGTGAAAAGAAAAAGGAGGAAAATGAAGTTAAAAAAGTGGTTAAAGAAAGTGATGGAAAAAAAGTTTTTAAAAAAAAAAGGTTAAACACATGTTTACCAAAATATCCGATTAACGGTCACTTAATTTAACATTTTAAAAAACGGTTAACGCTCGAGTAGCTAAATGTTTAAAAGAGTGAAAAGAAAAAGGTGGGAAATGAAGTTAAAAAAGTTGTTAAAAAAGTGATGAGGAAAAAGTATTTTTTTTTTTATAAAAAAAAAAGGTTAAAGACATGTTTACCAAAATACCGCCAAAGTTGGGGGCATTTACGCTTGTGCCATGGTGAATAGTGAAAGTCTCACCACTAAACGGTTAATGCTCGAGTAGCTAAATGTTTAAAAGAGTGAAAAGAAAAAAAAGGGGGAATGAAGTTAAAAAGGTGATGGGAAAAAAGTTTTTTTTTTTTTTTTTTAAAGGTTAAAGACATGTTTACCAAAATACCCTCAAAGTTGAGGGTATTTACGCTTGTGCCATGGTGAATAGTGAAAGTCTCACCACTATTAGTTTTTAAAAAAACAAAAAAAGGTTAAAGACATGTTTACCAATATACCCCCAAAGTTGAGGGTATTTACGCTTGTGTCATGGTGAAGAGTGAAAGTCTCACCACTAAACGGTTGATGCTCGAGTAGCTAAATGTTTAAAAGAGTGAAAAGAAAAAGGGGGGAAATGAAGTTAAGAAAGTTGTTAAAAAAAGTGATGGGAAAAAAGGTTTTTTTTCTTTTAAAAAAAAAGGTTAAAGACATGTTTACCAAAATACCCCCAAAGTTGGGGGTATTTACGCTTGTGCCATGATGAATAGTGAAAGTCTCACCACTATTAGTATTAGTTATTTATATATATACCAGTGAAAAGACCCGTGAAATCACGGGTTTTTCTTAAAAGAAACAGTTGAATAATATGTTACAGATATTAAATGAATGTCAATGCTAAAATCGTTGAGTTAATAGTACCTTGACAATCAGATACACAAATAGTATTAGTCGTTGAATGAAAATGCAAGTGATAAAATAGAATAAACTAAGAAAATATATTAAAGTGGAAGAAACTATAATTATGTTTAGTAAACAAACTTGAGTATGTAGTAAATAGAAGTAGTCACCACTTTCAAATGTAAATTAATAGATAACTGAAACATCTAAACCAGTCTAAAAAAGATAGTTGAGTCAACAACTTGCGTAGGTAGATGCTTGCAAATCAACCGAGAACCGAGAGAGCTTGAAGAAATCTTTCAATTTCGTTGCGTGATTATCCCATGTTTGACGATCATAGAAACAAAACTTGACATAAAACAAATATAGCTCAAGTCTATAGTTCTATGTTAAAGTTATTATTGTACACGAAATAATGAGTAGGATATAATTACGAACTTTAATATTAAGTAACAAAATGAACACTTAACATACATGTAACAAATTTCATATGATAAGTTTTTTTGGGTAATGGGTTATACCCGGTAAATATATTAATATCATAAATATAACAAGAAAGATCAAAATCAGAAAAGAGACATGCCTCTAAATTGAACAACCAGCACACACAGCTAACAAAACAAACCAAGTCGAATACTTAAACAGTATACGACAACCGAAAAACAAGAAACAAACACCTTACGACACCTTCCAAACAATCTTCATGTTACGAACTCGACTTGAATCCTTCCATCTAATAGCCATAATCTTTAAACGAACAGTGGAGTAAATCAAATCGCAAACATCCTTAGGAGACCGAGACTTCCTTGAAAATAGTCTTGCATTCCGCTCCTGCCAAATGTAGTAAACCGAAGCTCCAAACAAAAGTTTAGCCACAATCGCATTCATAGTCTTTCTGTGAATAACATGACTAAAATCCTGAACAACATCTTTCCACGTACTTCCAGTAGAAGGGATATCAATAAACCCCTTAGCAAACCTCCAAACCTGCATCGCATATGGACAGAGAAAGAATAGATGCTCATGGCTATCTGCGGTAGTGTAAAAGAAAGAACAGACAGTCGCTAATCCAGCATTGATATCCCATGCATTTAGTTTGTCTTGTGTTTTCAACTTTTCGCCCATTAAGAGCCACGCCATAAAAGCATGTCGAGGTATGCATTGGGCATACCAGACTAAGGAGTACCAAGGGACCTTATCCGCTCGATTTCGCAATACGTGCCATGCAGAACTTACTGTAAATCTTGAAGGTCACCATCAAAGTTCTTCCATTTAATCACATCACTACGGTTACGTAACACAGGAGTATGGATGAATTGAAGCAAAGGAAACTTTGTAAACCAATCATTCGGCCAAGTCCAACCATTACTATCAATGATGTCCCTAACAGTGGATGAAGAATTAAAACCCGCATTGTGAATTGTTCTGTTCGAAATAAACGAATCAAGGGGGCCAACATCCGTCCACGTATCATGCCACGCAGACGTAAGATCACCGTTTCCTACTTGATGAATAAAATGACCTCGGACAGAAGGTCTCATAGCCATAAGTTTCCTCCAACTAACACTCACATCCGCTACAATAGGCATCTCCCAAACACTCCGACCTCTCAAACGATATTCATGGATCCACCGCACCCATAGAGATTTCTTATCCGTGAGCAGACGCCAAATATGAGTGGTCATAAGAGCCTTATTCCAATCCTTTAGCCTTTTGATACTAAGACCGCCTTCTTCCTTGGGTAAGCATACCGTAGCCCATTTCACCTTTGCTTTGCCACGTTTAAACTCACCCTGACACCAAAGGAAGCCACACATCATAGCTTCAATTTCAGAAATTATCGCATTTGAAATAACAAATACCGAATGCCAGTAAACTTGCATGGAGGTAATAACAGAAATAATCAATTGAATACGTCCAGCAAACGATAAGAATTTGTTCTTCCAATCATTGAGTTTACTATTCACACGATCAACCAGGTGTTTACAATCCCGGTGCAATAAACTCGAAGAGACCAGCGGAACTCCAAGGTATCTAATCGGGAGTTTACCTTCATCAAAAGGTAGAACATTGAGAATAGCTTCCTTTATAGGTTGAGCAACATTAGCAAAAAAGGCTGTGCTCTTCGCAAGACTTGGAGTTAAGCCCGAGCAGTGTTTAATTCATCTAAGGCTGCAGCAATAACTCTAACCGAACTTGTATTAGCATGAGAAAAGAGAAATAAATCATCTGCAAAACAAACATTAACAATATTCATCTTTTCACATTTAGGGTGAAACTTAAACGTCCCTGAATCACGAACATGTCTTTGAAGCATCAAAGTTAAGACCTCCATAACGAGGGTAAACAAGTACGGGAACATAGAGTCCCCTTGTCTTAAGCCCCTCTTACCCTTAAAATGACCATGTAATTCACCATTAATTGATAAAGAGAACGAGGTGGATGTCACACAACTCATGATCCATCTAACCATGGCTTCCGGATAACCAAAGTGTATCAAAATATTATGAAGAAAATTCCAATCCACCGTATCATAGGCTTTTTGAATGTCCACCTTAAACGCACATCTAGACGGGCCAGTCGCTCTATGATAATTCTTCATTAGTTCCTGAGTAATTAAGATATTATCTGAGATACGCCTTCCCGGAATAAATGCCGATTGGTTAATACTAACTACATCATCCAAGTTACCCTTAATACGATTGGTAATAATTTTACTAATGCATTTATAGAGCACATTACAGCATGATATCGGTCTATAATCAGTGACTTTACTTGGCGATTCAACCTTGGGTAGTAAGGCTATAATCGTATGATTTATCTCAGAAAGAAGCTTCCCATTATTGAAAAAATCAATCACAGCCCCGGTAACCTCTTCCCCGATAATATCCCATGACTTCTTAAAGAAATCGGATGAGTAACCATCCGAGCCAGGCGATTTATCGCTCCCAATATAAAAAACAGCCTTTTTAACTTCATCACATGTAACGTTCCTGATCATGTCACTTGCTTTCGACTGAGAAACCGTATTCGTGAAAAGCAAATGCGGCTGTTGAATACCCCCAACAGGAGTCGAGGTTCCCAAAAACATCTCATAGTGCTTCACGAATTGGTCTATAACCTCAGTACCTTCTATTAGCTTCCCACCAGAATCCGTTATAGCATGAATACGCGCACGATGAGCACGGACTTTCACCACACTATGAAAAAACTTGGAGTAACTGTCACCCGCTCTGAGCCATTCTAACTTTGATTTTGCTTTAGAAACTTTTCCTCTTCTAAAAGAACAGCATTATATTCCTTAAGAAGATCACTCTCCATAGTACGAAGAGCAGGTGAGTTAGGGTCACGATCAAGATTTGTTTGAGCAACATCAAGTTGGTTTTGCAATAACCTGACCCTTTCATGCAGGTTCCCATTCTTCCAAGCTAACTTACGAAAAGGTTTCTTCAACACACGTAATTTCTTAACCACCTGATACATGCGGCACCCATGCACATTTAATGCCCAACCTAGTCTCACAATATCTTTAAAATCAGCATGATCAGTGGTGAAGTTACAAAACTTGAAAGGTTTTGGCCGACGAGCAATAAGTGAAGGAATTTTCAAAATGTCTGGACTATGATCAGAACTTCTATATGGTTGAAAAACCGCATACGAGTCAACAAACTCCTCCATTGTAACAACCCTGAAAATTCCGTTACTTCCGTTAACCTTCCGTTAGTTTATTTAACGGCGATTATTTAACTTTTATGCGTTTACGTGCATTAAATGCGTACTTGATCTTCGGAGGGTTTTAATAATTGACATGGGTTGATATTAATTCAAATAAATATTTCGGATAATGAAATACGATAAAAACGATACGATTTTGATAAAAGCTTTTTGAGCAACGAAACGCTCGGGTTTATTTTAATAATTAATTTTATTAATTATTAACTTTTTAAAATATTTAATTTATTGGGTTTTTAACAAATTAGACAATTGGTTGCGTTTGACAATCGGGTTAGCGTTCCGGGCCTTCGGTACGATTAAACGGCACTTAAAACGGACCACGATTACACGAGATTTCAAAAAGAGAGCCCGGGAACCCCATGTGGGCCCCATACGGCCGAACCCCCCTCCCTACCCCCTTTTATTTTAATTTTTGTAACTTTAGGGACTTATGTGTTAATTGTGTATTTATGGCTTGGTATAAATTAGAAGGTTAAACCTAATTTAGATAAAACCCTCACACAAAAGCTGCACCAGTCGATCCTCTCCCTCCCTCTGAGGCCATCGACCACCATCACCACTACCACCATTAAATTTTCACTTTTTGATAAAACCTTGAACACGAAAGTTGTAATTCCCGATCTCCTCTACGCGTTGATATAATTCTTTTCGCGATCAAAGGTATAATTGCATAAACCCTAATTCTTAAAAATCTGATTTTTATAAAGTTTCATAGTTATGTTGTCAATTGCTCAGGTCTATACGCGTACGTGTTGATTGTAATCGTTATTTTGATTGTTTGATGCGCTAGGGTTTAAAAACGAATTTGTATTTGTTTGATCAGAAAAATTAAGTTTTTCAAATGTTAATAAATATGATATAATCATATTCCTTACGAAAAACTATTGAGTTTAGGCTTTGGATTCGCTTGATTTCATTTCCGTATGATTAAGTTATGTCGATTTGAATTATCGTTGTGTTTTTGTTGCTTGATCAGAAATCTGGTATTGATAGAAAATGAATTGGAATGTGAGACTTATACCACTGGAAATATAATTTAAAAACACTCAAGTTAGACTAGGATATCACGTCGTTTGCTTATGTATAGCCTGAGATATGCTAGAATTAGTGTAAATGTAGTTTTATACAGCACTTGCATGAAAATAACCTTGTATGATAAAATGTATTAACTTCTGTGATTAAAGCTTTGAATATTTGAAAAGTAGACAAAAATTACTTCATCTTTCATGTGGATATCATAGGCTAATTGTATCTAGATCTTCGGATAATCGTATGCGAATGTGACTAACTAAATGAGAATCGAATCTGTAAATTCCACACGATTTTGTACTTTGTGAATATTGTGTATTGTTTGAGCTTGTATTCTTCTGGAAAATGAAACTTAACATGATATGTGACTTATTGTTAGTTTATGTCAATCTCTGAAATCTTATGCATTGTGCACAATAGAGCCATACTTTATGTGAATTCTGATTTGAGCTGAAAACAGAATGATCAACTTGCACGAATAAACTGTACAAATTGGCTAAACAAAAGTTGCTAGATTTTTATATGTGTTACTTTGATTTGTCCTTGAACTATGGCCACTGGTCTTGTATCAATTGCATGTTCCTAACTCCGGTTATAGCCAAAATGAAATCAGTGCGCGGTCAGAAAATGACTTGGCAAACCCCAAATGTATCCCTTCTGATTCCTGACTTTTAATTGTCATATGAGTCCCTGGCCAGACTTTTTGGAATCTATTTTAAGTGTAATTATGATCTGTAGTTTGTCATATGTACTCGAATTTTGTACTATGAGATAATGTGCTAAGTATGCTATGTGTTCATAAATTTTGTGCATGACGATAAACTAAAATTGTGAAAATGATCATTCATGACCGAAAACGTATTGTTTGACTTAGGTTTGACATATTGACCAATATTTGACATGAACTTACTGATGTTGACTTTAGTTGACTACTTTGACCAAGTTTGACTTTCGGTTTGACTTCGGTTGACTTTGTTTGACTTGCATGATATAGTTGACTTTTACTTTGAAACGCGTCGAGTCGAGCAATAAGACAACGTACACTATGAAACCACAGTTATTTAAGATACATATATTGACCAACCTACATATGTATACTTAGGTTACATTACTCGGGTCAAAACCGTACAAGTCATTTGTCTTTCATTCCGAGCTTATTCAAAGGTGAGTCTACAGTCCCGCTTTTTACATGTTTTCAGGGATGAGAATACACGCTGTTACATTTACGTTTTCAATTACTTTTATATTGACATGAGTACTACACATATGCATACTGAGTTTGTACACAAAGCCTCTAGCTTGAATACTTTTAATACCATCGGTGTAAGCACAATTTAGATGGACAGATCCGTTAGGTTGACAACCTCACCCACTATAAAAGCAGTGATGCATTTATTTTGAACATTAGATACACTCGTACAGGTGTATAACATTTTAGGAGGTAAATCCGGGTGTAGTGGCATCTATACTCGGGTCATTGCTAGTATTCAGGTGCTCGGTTTATGCAAGCGATAGAATCTCGTGGTCAAGGAAATCAAACTATTTTTCTGACAACTGTTTTTCTTCAGATACTGTTACATTACTTAAAACCTGTAGATTCACCAACATTATTTGTTGACCTGTTTTTGCGTGTTGTTATTCTCAGGTCCTTAAGAGGTATGCTTCCGCTGTGTTTGCTGCATGACTGGCCGTGGAGTCAGCATTTGATTTTAAAGAACATTATTTACTTTTGCATTTAAAACTTTTATAACTGTTTAAATACTGTTGGCTTGTGGTTACGGTCACAACAGTGTTTCTATTTTGGGATTATTGACTTATGTTTTTGAAAGTAAATATTTTTAAATAAAATTAAATGTGATTGCTTTAAACGTCTCATATAGAGGGCGTAACTGTTAACTATGGGACCGAAATTAACACGCCGTCAGATGGTAATTTGGCGGGGTGTTATAGTTGGTATCAGAGCTAACGGTTCGTAGGAAAACTAGGACTTGCATTAGTGTGTCTACTTTGGTCATTAGGACATCTTGATGAGTCTAGACTACGACCGGGACTTAGTCATTACATGAGTACTTTGTGACTAACGTTATTTACTTAACTAATCTGTTTCGTTTGTGTTCTTGTACTATGAGTTAGATGTCACATGATTCATGAAGCAGTGACAGCGACTCCAGTGTGGCTGAGGTGAATGCTCCAGCTCCAGCGCCAGCACCAGTACCTGCTCCGCATCGGATACCTAACCATCCCGTGAACCTTTATGCATTGGATTTGGTTCATACTAACCGTAACAGGGATATTGTTGATTGTGTTAACGCCTTGAGCGATATTGCTAGGACATATCCGCACCCCGATGATCTTGAGAGAATGGAGGAAAGAGTCACGGGTATAAATAATTATACGTACGAGGCTGAGACGAGGTTCGTTGAGATGGCGAGATTTGTAGCAACCTTAACTGCCAGGGTTGCTGCGTTAGAGGCGGAACTTAATAGGCCGAGGAATGATGGACCTGCCTTCCGTACCCGACAGAAGAGGAAGTGAAGGGTCGTTGACCATGAGCTTCTTTTCCTTTTTCATCCGCCATACTTTCTTTATATAAGACTTACCGAGTGTTATAAATCGGGCTATTAGCACATTATGTTTATTGTTTGGTTTACTACTTTGAAATTTGGTTTATCACTTTCGGATTTTATTTATATTAATGGTGGATTATGCTATTAGTAACTATTATCTTCTATTGCATGCGGTAATATTCTATATTTAGTAACTTTGTATGATCATAATACTTGTGTTATGTTATACTACTACTATTGCCATTAATGTTACTACTTAGTGTTACTACTATCACTACTATCACTACATGACACTAGTACCCCTACTACTACCACTAGTGTTACTACTAACACTACTATCACTACTTACACTACTTCTCACTACTAGCGAATCTTTTCGTACTATTATTTACTAGTCCTCAACACTCGTTGCTAGTATATTTTTAGTAACTCTGTTTTTCATTGATCTTACCTCGATGTATCGTTTGTGTAGAAGGAGACCATGTTTACTACGGAAATGCTCGAGGCTCAAGTGGAAGAACTCGTTAACCAGCGTGTGACGGAAGCTCTATTAGCTGCAGGTTTTGATTGCACGATTGAGAAATACTGTCCCAGACGAGAGCGGATAAGGTGGGAAAATGAACTTCTGAACTTAAGGGTCATTGGAACTGACATTGCTAGTTACACTAATTGATTTCGGGAGCTATCGTTGCTTTACCCATATTTGGTCTCATCAACGGAAAGAGCAATCGAGAGGTACATGTCGGGATTGCCGATGGAAGTGTTTGGTTTTGTCCTTTCCCATCAACCAAAGACAATACTCGGAGTCATCAACATGGTGATAAACAGGATGAAGCAAGTTAGACGATCAGAAGGAAAAGAGGTGCCTGTTACAGGAAATGAAGTTAATGGGAAAAGGAAACGAAGTGAGAACATAGTTGGTAGTCTTGCACAGAACCGAGGTGAGAGGCAAGGGATGCCCCGTAACTTTGAGAAGGGATCTTCATCCAACACGAGTTACAAGGGAAAACTACCACTGTGTGGAAGATGCGGAAAGCACCATCATGGGGAATGCAAAGTGCTGGTTTACACCAAGTGTAAGAAGTTTGGTCATTTGTCAAAAGATTGCAAGGTTAATCTCAACGGCAACACCAACAACAACAGCACTGCAAGCAACGCGAACAATGCTAATGGTGGTAAGAACTGTTATGGTTGTGGACAGCCGGGTCATTTCAAGAAGGACTGTCCTAAGAACAACAATGGGAATGCTCGAGGAAGGGCGTTCAACATCAATTCTGCGGAAGCTCGTGATGATCTAAAGCTAGTCACGGGTACGTTTTCACTTGATGATCAACCTGTTTATGTTTTGTTTGATACTGGCGCCGATAGAAGTTTTATATCTATGGATATTGTTCATAATGTTAAGAAACCTGTTTCTCCCCTAGATAACGTGTATTCCATAGAACTAGGGAATGGTAACTTGATGAGAGCTGATAAGATTTATCGTGATTGTACTTTGACGTTAGAAAGTAAGCCCTTTAGCATTAATGTGATACCTATTAAACTGGGAAGTTTTGATCTTGTGGTTGGAATGGACTGGTTAGCTGATAACAAAGTCGAGGTGGTCTGTAACCTAAAGGCTATTCGTATTCCTATTGCTGACGGTGAACCTATGATGATTTATGGTGAAAAGAATGGCTCACAATTACATCTCATTAACTGCTTGAAAGTCCAGAAGTATGTGAGAAAGGGATGTATCGCGTTCTTGGCTCATGTAAGCCAAATTGTACCAGAAGAAAGGAGACCTGAATTCGTTCCTATAGTTAAGGAATTTCTTGAAGTTTTTCCAGAGGAATTACCTGGTCTACCACCGCATCGAGAAATTGAGTTTCAAATAGACTTAGTGCCAGGAGCGGCACCGGTGGCTCGCGCACCGTACAGACTTGCACCCCAGAGCTTCAAGAGTTGTCTAGTCAATTGCAAGAGTTATTAGACCAGGGATTTATTCGACCGAGTTCTTCGCCTTGGGGAGCTCCGGTCCTGTTTGTTAAGAAGAAGGATGGGTCAATGAGATTGTGTATCGACTACAGAGAATTGAACAAGCTGACAGTCAAGAATCGGTATCCGCTACCGAGGGTTGATGACTTATTTGATCAGTTGCAGGGATCCAGTTGTTATTCGAAGATTGATTTGAGATCCGGGTATCATCAATTGAGAGTCAAAGAAGCTGATGTCCCGAAGACAGCGTTTAGAACACGTTATGGACATTATGAGTTTACAGTGATGTCGTTTGGTTTGACGAACGCACCGGCAGTGTTCATGGACCTCATGAACCGTGTGTGTAAGCCATACCTAGATAAATTCATCATTGTATTTATTGATGATATATTGGTGTACTCCAAGAACAGAGAAGAGCACGAGCAGCATCTACGTTCGATATTGACTATGCTTAGAGAAGAGCAGTTGTATGCAAAGTTCTCTAAGTGTGACTTTTGGTTACCAGAAGTACAATTTCTTGGCCATGTTGTAGGGGCCAATGGAATACAGGTCGATCCAGCAAAGATTGAGTCGGTTAAGAATTGGGAAACTCCAAAGACGCCAATGCAGATTAGGAAATTTTTGGGTCTAGCTGGTTGCTACCGGAGATTCATTGAAGGATTCTCTAAGATCGCCCGAACATTAACCGCATTGACTCATAAGGCCAAGAAGTTTGAGTGGTCAGAACCGCAAGAGACTGCATTTCAGTTGTTGAAGGAGAAGTTAACAACTGCACCAGTATTGTCTCTACCCGAGGGAAGTGAAGATTTTGTTGTTTGTTGTGATGCCTCACGTCAAGGAATGGGTTGCGTGCTTATGCAATGAAACAAAGTTATTGCTTATGGATCACGTCAGTTAAAGATTCACGAGCAAAACTACACTACGCACGACCTTGAGTTAGGAGCTGTTGTCTTTGCACTTAAAATGTGGAGACACTACATGTTTGGAACTAAGTTCACTATCTTCACCGACCATAAGAGTTTACAGCACATATTCGATCAGAAGCAACTCAACATGAGACAAAGACGTTGGATGGAACTACTTAACGATTATACCTGCGAACTTCAATACCATCTGGGCAAGGCGAACGTTGTGGCAGATGCCTTGAGCAGAAAGGAACGAGAGAAACCTCTTAGGGTTAAAGCGCTTAACATAGTTGTCCGTACGAATCTCACCTCACAAATCCGCGAAGCACAACAAGAAGCCATGAAACAGGAGAATGTTGATGTTGAATTTCTCAAAGGGATGGATAAGAAGTTTGACATCAAGGAGGACGGAACACGGTACTTTGCTAACCGAATTTGGGTACCAAAGTTTGGTGGATTGAGAGAACTAGTGTTGGAGGAAGCACACAAGTCGAGATACTCAATTCATCCGGGATCAGATAAGATGTACCAAGATTTGAAGGCATTTTATTGGTGGCCAAATTTGAAGGCTGACATTGCTACCTATGTCGAGAAGTGCTTGACTTGCGCTAATGTCAAGGCTGAGCATCAGAAGCCATCAGGATTATTAGTTCAACCAGAGATTCCCCAGTGGAAGAGGGAAGGAATTTCCATGAACTTCATTACGAAACTGCCGAGAATGGTGGGAGGTCACGATACTATTTGGGTTATCATGGATCGTCTCACTAAGTCCGCACACTTCTTACCAATAAGGGAAACTGATAAAATGGAGAAGCTGGCTCAGATCTACATTAAAGAAGTCGTCTCTAGGCATGGAGTGCCTATATCCATTATATCCGACCGCGATAGCAGATTTACTTCCAGGTTTTGGCAATCATTACAGAAAGTAATGGGAATCCGTTTAGATATGAGTACAGCATATCACCCCCAGATGGATGGCCAGAGTGAACGAACTATTCAGACTTTTGAGGACATGTTGAGAGCGTGTGTCATTGATTTCGGAAACGGATGGGATAAGTATTTACCACTAGCTGAGTTCTCATACAATAACAGCTACCATACGAGTATTAAAGCTGCACCTTTCGAGGCATTGTTTGGAAGAAAGTGTAGATCTCCCGTTTGTTGGAGCGAATTGGGAGATAGTCAGTTGAAAGGTCCTGAGATTATTCAGGAGACAACTGAAAAAGTTCTACAGATTCAGGAACGATTGAGAACAGCTCGAAGTCGTCAAAAGAGTTACGTCGATGTTAGACAGAAGGACATAGAGTTCCAAGTTAGTGACAAGGTTATGCTTAAGGTATCACCTTGGAAGGGTGTTGTACGATTTGGAAAACGTGGTAAACTGAGTCCTAGATATGTTGGACCATTTGAGATAATTGAAAGAGTTGGACCAGTAGCTTACAGATTGGAACTGCCACAAGCACTCAGCGGTATTCATGACGTTTTCCATGTATCCAATCTAAAGAAGTGCCTAGCCGATGATAATTTAATTATTCCTCTAGAGGAACTACGTATCGACGACAAACTTCATTTCATTGAGGAACCTGTTGAAATCTTGGGCCGAGAGGTCAAACAGTTGAAGCAAAGCAGAATTCCTATTGTTAAAGTTCGGTGGAACGCGAGAAGAGGACCAGAGTTCACGTGGGAGCGTGAAGACCAGATGAGGCTGAAGTATCCGCAATTGTTTCCCGAGGAAACCACTTCAGCGGACGATCAATAAAATTTCGGGACGAAATTTTCAATAACAGGTGGGTAATGTAACAACCCTGAAAATTCCGTTACTTCCGTTAACCTTCCGTTAGTTTATGTAATGACGATTATTTAACTTTTATGCGTTTACGTTTATTAAATGCGTACTTGATCTTCGGAGGGTTTTAATAATTGATATGGGTTGATATTAATTCAAATAAATATTTCGGATAATGAAATACGATAAAAACGATACGATTTTGATAAAAGCTTTTTGAGCAACGAAACGCTCGGGTTTATTTTAATAATTAATTTTATTAATTATTAACTTTTTAAAATATTTAATTTATTGGGTTTTTAATAAATTAGACAATTAGTTGCGTTTGACGACCGGGTTAGCGTTCCGGACCTTTGGTACGACTAAACGACACTTAAAATGGACCACGATTAAACGAGATTGCAAAACGAGAGCCCGGGAACCCTATGTGGGTCCCATTCGGCCGAACCCCCCTCCCCACCCCCTTTTATTTTAATTTTTGTAACTTTAGGGACTTATGTGTTAATTGTGTATTTATGGCTTGGTATAAATTAGAAGGTTAAACCTAATTTAGATAAAACCCTCACACAAAAGCTGCACCAGTCGATCCTCTCCCTCCCTCTGAGGCCATCGACCACCATCACCACTACCACCATTAAATTTTCACTTTTTGATAAAACCTTGAACACGAAAGTTGTAATTCCCGATCTCCTCTACGCGTTGATATAATTCTTTTCGCGATCAAAGGTATAATTGCATAAACCCTAATTCTTAAAAATCTGATTTTTATAAAGTTTCATAGTTATGTTGTCAATTGCTCAGGTCTATACGCGTACGTGTTGATTGTAATCGTTATTTTGATTGTTTGATGCGCTAGGGTTTAAAAACGAATTTGTATTTGTTTGATCAGAAAAATTAAGTTTTTTAAATGTTAATAATTATGTTATAATCAGATTCCTTGCGAAAAACTATTGAGTTTAGGCTTTGGATTCGCTTGATTTCGTTTCCGTATGATTAAGTTATGCCGATTTGAATTATCGTTGTGTTTTTGTTGCTTGATCAGAAATCTGGTATTGATAGAAAACGAATTGGTATTTGAGACTTATACCACTGGAAATATAATTTAAAAACACTCAAGTTAGAATAGGATATCATGTCGTTTGCTTATGTATAGCCCGAGATATGCTAGAATTAGTGTAAATGTAGTTTTATACAGCACTTGCATGAAAATAACCTTGTATGATAAAATGTGTTAACTTCTGTGATTAAAGCTTTGCATATTTGAAAAGTAGACAAAAAGTAATTCATCTTTCATGTGGATATCATAGGCTAATTGTATCTAGATCTTCGGATAATCGTATGCGAATGTGACTAACTAAATGAGAATCGAATCTGTAAATTGCACACGATTTGGTACTTTGTGAATTTTGTGTATTGTTTGAGCATGTATGATTATAGAAAATGAAACTTAACATGATATGTGACTTATTGTTAGTTTATGTTAATCTCTAAAATCTTATGCATTGGGCACAATAGAGCCATACTTTATGTGAATTCTGATTTGAGCTGAAAACTGAATGATCAACTTGCACGATTAAACTGTACAAATTGGCTAAACAAAAGTTGCTAGATTTTTGATATGTGTTACTTTGATTTTTCCTTGAACTATTTCCACTGGTCTTGTATCAATATCATGTTCCTAACTCCGGTTATAGCCAAAATGAAATCAGTGCGCGGTCAGAAACTGACTTGGCAAACCCCAAATGTATCCCTTCTGATTCCTGACTTTTAATTGTCATATGAGTCCCTGGCTGGACTTTTTGGAATTGATTTTAAGTGTAATTATGATCTGGAGTTTTTCATATTTACTCGAATTTTGTACTATGAGATAATGTGCTAAGTATGCTATGTGTTCATAAATTTTGCGCATGACAATAAACTGAAATTGTGAAAATGATCATTCATGACCGAAAACGTATTGTTTGACTTAGGTTTGACATGTTGACCAATATTTGACATGAACCTACTGATGTTGACTTTAGTTGACTACTTTGACCAAGTTTGACTTTCGGTTTGACTTCGATTGACTTTGTTTGACTTGCATGATATAGTTGACTTTTACTTTGAAACGCGTCGAGTCGAGCAATAAGACAACGTACACTATGAAACCACACTTATATAAGATACATATATTGACCAACCTACATACGTATACTTAGGTTACATTACTCGTGTCACGACCCTACTTTTTCCGTTATCTTTTACCGTTAATTATTTAACGACCGTTAACTGTTAATTGTGCTACGTCATTTCTATGACCTATATTATTATATTAATAATAATATATTAATTATTATGTGTTATGTGAAAATTGGTATTTATATTTTGAGTTATACGTTTCTACGTGTCGCGGATTTCTATCCGGCGAATCTTTTCGATTTTCAAACCAACGGTCGCGTTTTTGGGATATTTTAATCCTAATTACTTTAAATATGATATTTTAAAGTCATATTATTATAAAGAGTATTTATATTTATTTTTCGTCGCGCGTTTGTTATCTCTCCGAAATTTTAATCGCGTAAGAGTGTGTTCGCTTTTCGGGATTCGTTCGGGCTTTCAGGCCACTAGGATTTAATCACCTTAACAAGAAGGCCCCCAAGTGGGGCCCACCCCATCCAAATCGGCCGAAGCCACCAAGGGAGGGAGTAACACTCCCTTGTTTCTCATTTTGTGTATTATTTTGCAAAATATCAAAACCTAAATTATTTTTGGTGCTCTCCTCTCTCCCTCTCCCTCTTGATGTCGCCAACCACACATACCAACATCATCATCATCAATTTTTATTGCTTGGATCATCATTTGGTTTGCATATTCGTGTTCTACTCGTCATCCTCTACGCGATAACATCCATTGATTCTTGATTAGGGTATAAACCCTAACCCTAGAACTTTTGATTTTTCATTATTTTTCTGTATTTTGATTATATATTAATAGTATGATGATTACTTGTTGTTTTAATGGTGTTTGTATGCATAGAATTACTCAGAAACACATGTTTTCGGTTTGGTAAAATTGGGACAGCAGCTATTTCGTGTATTTCTGATATTGTGACTGTTATAATAGTTAAAATAAAGTATCTAAATGAGTTCCTCTCATCAAGACATTAATTTTAGACTCCGGATTCATGTCGTTTCGATTCCCGGAGCCCTAGATATGATCAAAGTAGTATTTTGTTAAGATTAAATTGTGATATTGGTATGAACCAGGTTTGGTTAGACTTTGTGACCATATTTGGTGACTTTAGGGTGTGTTAGTGTGTTAGGATTAATGGTGGGATGAACTTTCATGTTCGGGTCATCTAAATCCGAGCCACGAATCACCCGTTATGTCTAAAACACGATTTTGAGTGAATTGAAGTTCCAAGTAGTGTAATGGCTGTACATCACGACTTGTGGACTGTTCTTGGGGTGTTCTTGAGTGTACCAAAGTTTCGGGTGGTTTGCTTAGGCGGAGATATATGTAAGGCTCGCCAAAAACCGACACCCGGGGCTCAGGATACGACCCGATGAACTTTTGATTTAAAACTTATGATTAATTATTAAACTTATGATAAAAATAATGGATTTCATTATCATGTAATTACTTATGATATAAAAAGTAATTATTATAATTTAAGACTTATGATATATATTTATTATATCATTTAATTATTACTTATGATTTAATTAACATTTTAATTAAACTTATGATTAATAATACTTTTATTATTAATGGAAAATACTTATGATAAGTATTAAACTTATATTATAAGATTATTATTATAAGACTTATAATAAGGATTAATTAATTATTATAAGGCTTAGTTATTATTTAATTATTAAATACTTATGATTTAATAATTATAATTAGAAACTTATGATATGATTAATAATTCATTATTAATTAATAATACTTATGATATGATTTAAAATTTATTATTAATTAATAATACTTATATTATGACTAATATTTAATTAATTAATTAAATACTTATGTTATATTAATTATATCATTTAAACTTATATTAACTTTAATAATTCATTTTAATTTAATTAAACTTATGTTATGACATAATTATACATATTTAACTTTAATAAACATTATAACTTACGTTATTATTAAAACTTACACTTTTAAAATTAACGTTGACCATGTTTGACCAATGTTGACTTTTGAGTTGACTTTCGGTTGACTTTGACTTTTAGTTGACTTTTGTTGACTTTCTAATTAAGGAAACTTTCCTAACTTATAAACTTTCCTAAAATAGCAACTTTCTAAATTTGGAAACTTTCCAAAAAATAGAAACTTTCTAAAAATAGAAACTTCCTAAAAATAGAAACTTTCCAAAAATAGAAACTTTTCAAAAATGGAAACCTGCCAAAAATAGAAACTTTCTAAAAATAGAAAGTGTGTGTCCATAAGCTGTTCCAATCAAACCAATGCATATTGAGTATTGTTCTATGTCTACTTGCAACATGTATAATAGCTATCATACTAAGACTTGACCTAAGTTAGTTATTTATATCGACCTGCTTTATTTATAGGTCGGCGTTGTGATCATTCCTGATCACTGTACTTCATTGCTGTTCGCTTATTTGTGTTGATTACTTCGTTACTATTAAGGTGAGTTATAGTCCCGTTTTTACATACTTTTCAAGGTATATTTTTGGGATGTGATTACATACATTTTATTTCACGTTTAGACACAAGTGACAATTAAATTTAAATTATTCATTGTGAGTTGGACAAAAATATTCCCTAGTCTGGTAACTGTAATCATTGGTTTCTACTGGTGAACGCGAATCCTACGGATAGATCTATCGAGTTTGACAACCCCATTTCGAGCTAGTCGCGCTATCAATTTATAATCGGAATGTTTAGTACTTCATATTTTATTGTAGATACACTGTCCAGTGTATATTTTTATTGTGTTTGGCAAGGGTGAATAAAGGGTTAAGTGGTTACCAGGTGGCTCATTGATAATGGAATAATGTTTAATATTTTCTAACATGTTTAAATCTTGTGGTCTAAAGTTTATTGAATTATTTAAACCTATAATTCACTCAACCTTTGTGTTGACAGTTTACTCGCATGTTTTTACAGGTACTTGAGTTTATGTGATGCTTCCGCTGTGTTTAGAAGAGTCTGCATGTATTTGGGCAGATTTTTAATGAAACAATTTATGAAACTTTGGCTTGCATTCGGTTTTTGAGTAATTATTACTTGTGGGTTGTTGACAATGTTTTGTGTCAACTTTGGATTATTAATATGTTGGGTTACTTTTAAACTACATATTTTGATATGCTTTCCTTTTTGGGAAACTTTTGAAATAAAAGAATGCAATGTCGTTTGTTAAATTGATTTAAGTTCGATCCAGCTGTGGGACCAAGTGACGGAGCCGTTAAGTGTTTTTACGGGGCCATCAGAGTTGATATCAGAGCTCTGGTTGTAGAGAACTAGGATGTCTTAATGTGGTCAACCCGTGGTTCTTAGGGTGCATTAGAGTCTAGTCTACAGTCCGACCCTTTTGCTATTGCATTATTATGCATTTCATTTCATATGAGATATATCATAAGCATTTATATCTTTTGGTATGTGGTTTGCGGTTTTACTGTTTGCGGATGTCGACTTCGAGCGATAACTCCGTTGCTGCTCCTGCTCCTTCGTCTGCTGAAAGACGCCGTGCTGGTCAACCTTTGATCGATGATCCTGTTCACTACTACTTTTCAACCCTTACTCACATGAACATGGCTTACAATGAAGTGATGCGTATTAATGCTCTTAGTGATTGTATGCGTACTTTGCCACATAACGAGATGATGGACCAGATTCTAGCTAGTATGGATTCGTTTGTTAGCTTCAAGAACAATGTTGGGTTCGAGAATCGTAAGCGTAACCGTGAAGTTGATGCTAAGTTCGAGGCTCTCGAGAGCATAGTTCATGATTTGAAGGCAGAGTTGGAAGAAGTGAAAGGAAAGTTATGGAAGTATGAGACTCCGTCCGAGACTCATACTGGCCCAGCTTATCACACCCGCTCTAAGCAGATGTGATATGATGATTCATGATTGATTACTTATTTCATAAGACTTAATGTCCTTTCATACATACATTTTTGGGTTATGTACGGCGTTTTGCCGAGGATTTTATTAAGGTTTTGTTATGGGATATTTTTCATTATGTATGGATGGTTATTTTTATGACATCTATTATCATTATCACATTTTATTTCTGATGTTGTGACTCTTGGCATGTTATATTATGCGTAATGTAGATCATGTATGTAGGTGCTATGTATGTTGTATGATGTTATCATAAAATATGTATGCATGTGGTGGTTATTTCTATAATAATCATAACTGTCATGTTATTACTCATAGTGTTTACTGACTATTATTTTAATGGTTAATATTTTCGTGTTCGATCTATTCCTTTATAACACTCGTATTATTCTTAGTACTAACAGTTGTGTTATTCTGTTTTGAAGATCATGCCTCCTAGAGAGTCCAACGAAGCCCGTATGCAACGTCTTATTACTGAAGGGATAGCTGCTGCTATGGCAGCAAATGTAAATGCTAATGCTAATGCAAACAACAATCAGGTGGGGTGCTCCTACAAAACGTTTATGGCGAGTCATACACAGGAATTCAGTGGTACGGAAGGACCTATAGGACTTACCCGCTGGTTCGAGAAAATCGAGTCTATTTTCAGGGTTAGTCGAGTCTGAGAGGAGGACAAGGTTAGTTTTGCTAGCTGCACTTTGAAGGATAGTGCATTGACCTGGTGGAACAACTTGGTTAACAGTACAGGAAACGATGTGGCTTATGGTTTAACTTGGAATAATTTCAAGGAAAGAATGATCACCCGCTACCGTCCTAGGGGTGAACTTAAGAAGTTAGAGGTTGAACTTAAAAACTTGAAAATGAAGGGCACCGAATTAGATGCCTACGAGCAGAGATTCTTTGAGTTGACTTTGTTGTGTCCTAATGTTTATGCCGATGAGAATCTTAAGATTGAAGCTTACATCGATGGGTTATCTGAGAAAATCTAGCATGGGGTCGAGTCTAGTGAGCCCCAGACTATTGAGGCCGCGATGTCTATGGCTCATAAGTTGAATGATAAGATTTTGGGAAGAAGCAAGGCTGCTGTAACCGAACCCAGGGAAGAGACTGTTAAGAAAGCTGATAATGAGAAGAGGAAGTGGGATAATAACGGCAATCAAAGCCAAGTTCAGCAGAAAAAGCAGGATACTTCTGGTTCAAATAACCGCAGTCAGCGTGTGTGTCCTCGTTGTTACAAAGCTCATGATGGTTTCTGTACCGTGACTTGCAAGAGGTGTTCCAAACAGGGACACATTGCTAAGGATTGTACGGTGCTTCTGCCAGGTTCTGCTACTCCTACTGCAGGTGGTAATAATGGTAATAATGCTGGTAATAGAGTTAGGAATTGTAATGGTAATGGAAAGTCAAATAATGGTGGTAATCTGAGAGTTTGTTACGAGTGTGGGAAGCCGGGGCATTTCCGTGATGCCTGTCCCAACAAGAAGACTGCAGAGACTGACACGAGGAAGAGCGTTCAACATTAACGCTAGGGATGCTGAGGAAGATCCTAAACTTGTTAATGGTACATTCTCGGTCAACGATTTATCAGTTTATGTACTATTTGATTCAGGGGCTGATTTGAGTTTTGTGTCGAGTAAATTAAGTCCAAAAATCAAAACACCGTTAACTCCTTTTGACAATACTTATGTTGTTGAAATAGCTAATGGTAAGGTACTCACTGCTAAGACTGTGTATCGTTAGTGTAACATTAATTTGGCTGGCAGAGATTTCGAGATAGATTTGGTACCGATTGAACTTGGTAGTTTTGACATTGTTATTGGGATGGATTGGTTATCTGTGAATTGTGCTGAGATTGTGTGTTATGATAAAGCTATTCATATTACTAATGTGGTTGGAGAGCCGCTGATGGTTTTTGGAGATAAGAAATGCAGACAGTTAAATCTTATTAGCTGTTTGAAAGTTCTTAAACATCTTCGCAAAGGCTGTCATACTATTCTGGCCCATGTTGTTAATTCCGATAAAGAAACGAAGAGCGTTGGTGATGTTCATATTGTTAGAGATTTTCCTGAGGTATTTCTCGAAGATTTACCTGGCCTTCCGCCGCAACGCGCGGTAGAATTTGAAATTGATCTCGTTCCCGGTGCTGCTCCTGTAGCACGTGCTCCTTATCGTCTTGCGCCTTCTAAACTTCAAGAATTGTCGAGTCAACTCTTGTTAGACAAAGGTTTTATTCATCCTAGTTCGTCCCCTTGGGGAGCTCCTGTTCTGTTTGTTAAGAATAAGGATGGTTCTTTTCGTTTGTGCATTGATTATCGTGAGTTGAACAAGCTTACTATTAAAAACCGTTATCCACTTCCGAGAATTGATGATCTGTTCGATAAGCTTCAGGGTTCATCCGTTTATTCAAAAATCGATCTTCATTCCGGCTATCATCAGTTGCGTGTTAAAGAATCTGATGTTTCAAAAACTGCTTTTCGCACCCGTTACGGTCACTTTGAGTTTCTTGTTATGCCGTTCGGATTGACAAATGCACCTGCTGTGTTCATGGACCTCATGAACCGTGTGTGTAGACCCTATCTGGACAAGTTCGTTATTGTGTTCATCGATGACATCCTTATTTATTCGAAGAGTGATGAAGAGCACGAGGAACATTTGAGGTTAGTGCTTGATCTGTTGAGAAAAGAAGAGTTGTACGCTAAGTTCTCTAAGTGTGCATTCTGGTTACGAGAAGTTCAATTTCTTGGACATATTGTTAGCAAACAAGGGATACAAGTTGATCCTACTAAGATTGAGACGATTGAAAGGTGGGAAACTCTGAAAACTCCTACTCAGATTCGTCAGTTCCTAGGATTAGCAGGTTACTATAGAAGGTTCATTCAAGATTTCTCTCGTATAGCGAAACCTCTGACTGCTTTAATGCACAAGGGGAAGAAGTATGAGTGGAAGGATGAACAAGAGGCTGCTTTTCAGGTTTTAAAGAAGACGTTGACTACCGCTCCGATATTGTCACTACCTGAGGGTAATGATGATTTTGTTGTTTATTGTGATGCTTCGCGTCAAGGCTTTGGTTGTGTTTTGATGCAGCGAAAGAAAGTTATCGCGTACGTGTCACGCCAATTGAAGATTCATGAGCAGAACTATACAACTCATGATTTAGAGTTGGGGGCCGTTGTTTTTGCGCTTAAGATTTAGAGACATTATTTGTATAGGGTCAAGAGTACTGTGTACATAGATCACAAAAGTCTTCAACATATCCTCGATCAAAAACAGTTGAACATGAGACAACGAAGATGGATTGAGACGTTGAACGATTACGATTGTGAACTTTTGTATCATCCGGGTAAGGCCAATGTTGTGGCGAATGCATTGAGTCGTAAAGAAAGGGTTGAACCTCGTAGGTTTAGGGCCTTGAATATGACAATTAGAACAAACCTCGCAAGGCAGATTCTTGAGGCACAACAAGAAGCCTTAAAGGAAGAGAATTTTGTGAAGGAGAACGTAAGAGGAATGGCTAAGAAATTTGAGATTCGAGCAGATGGTACTAGATACTTTGCAGGACGTCTTTGGGTTCCGAAGTTTGGTGAACTGCGACAACTGGTTTTAGATGAGGCTCATAAGTCTAGGTACTCTATTCATCCTGGTTCAGGAAAGATGTATCATGATCTTAAAGAGCTGTATTGGTGGCCTAATTTGAAAGGTGATATGGCTACGTATGTGGCTAAGTGTTTGACCTGTGCTAAGGTTAAAGCTGAACATCAAAAACCGTCTGGACTATTGGTGCAACCTGAGATTCCCGAGTGGAAGTGGGATGGAATTACGATGGATTTTATTACTAAGTTACCGAGAGTTGCGGGTGGCTATGACACCATTTGGGTGATTGTAGATCGACTCACTAATTCGGCTCACTTTTTGCCGATTAGGGAAATAGATTCAATGGAGAAGCTTACTCGTTTGTACTTGAAGGAGATTGTTTCCAGACATGGTGTTCCTGTATACATTATTTCAGACCGAGACAGTCGATTTGTATCGAGGTTTTGGCGATCCTTACAGGAAGCCTTGGGAACCAGGTTAGACATGAGCATCGCTTATCATCCTCAAACAGATGGTTAGAGTGAAAGGACCATTCACACGTTGGAAGATATGTTACGAGCGTGTGTTATCGATTTTGGTAATGGGTAGGATAAATATTTACCGCTAGCTGAGTTTTCTTATAACAACAGTTATCACGCAAGTATTCAAGCCGCACCATTTGAAGCTCTATACGGTAGGAAGTGTAGGTCTCTTGTCTGTTGGAATGAGGTTGGGGATGCTCAACTCACAGGTCCAGAAATGATTCACGAGACTACCGAGAAGATTGTACAGATTAAGGAAAGATTGAGAACTGCCAGAAGTCGGCAAAAGAGTTATGCCGAAAGGGGAAGGAAAGATGTAGAATTTCAAGTTGGTGATCGTGTTATGTTAAAGGTTTCACCTTGGAAGGGTGTGATCCGTTTTGGTAAAAGGGGAAAGTTAAGTCCTCGTTTTGTTGGACCGTTTGAGATCATTGAGAGAGTTGGACCGGCGGCTTATCGTTTGAAGTTGCCACAAGAACTCAGTGCTGTTCACGATGTTTTTCATGTATCAAATTTAAAGAAGTGTTTGGCCGAGGCCGACAAAACTATTCCTTTGGAAGAAGTTCATGTTGATAAGTAACTACACTTTATTGAAGAACCTATTGAAATTATGGATCGAGAAGTTAAGACTCTAAAGCAGAGCCGAATTCCTATTGTCCGGGTTAGATGGAACACCAGACGCGGTCCCGAGTTCACTTGGGAGCGTGAAGATCAGATGAAGCAGAAGTACCCGCATTTGTTCCCAGATGCTGAGTCAACCCCTGCACCTGCTTAAATTTCGGGACGAAATTTCCGTAACGGGAAGGTACTGTCACGACCCTACATTTTCCGTTATCTTTTACCGTTAATTATTTAACGACCGTTAACTGTTAATTGTGCTACGTCATTTCTATGACCTATATTATTATATTAATAATAATATATTAATTATTATGTGTTATCTGAAAATTGGTACTTATATTTTGAGTTATACGTTTCTACGTGTCGCGGATTTCTATCCGGCGAATCTTTTCGGTTTTCAAACCAACGGTCGCGATTTTGGGATATTTTAATCCTAATTATTTTAAATATGATATTTTAAAGTCATATTATTATAAAGAGTATTTATATTTATTTTTCATCGCGCGTTTGTTATCTCTCCGAAATTTTAATCGCGTAAGTGTGTTTTCGCGTTTCGGGATTCGTTCGGGCTTTCGGGCCACTAGGATTTAATCACATTAACAAGATGGCCCACAAGTGGGGCCCACCCCATCCAAATCGGCCGAATTCACCAAGGGAGGGAGTAACACTCCCTTGTTTCTCATTTTGTGTATTATTTTGCAAAATATCAAAACCTAAATTATTTTTGGTGCTCTCCTCTCTCCCTCTCCCTCTTACCGTCGCCAACCACACACACCAACATCATCATCATCAATTTTTATTGCTTGGATCATTATTTGGTTTGCATATTCGTGTTCTACTCGTCATCCTCTACGCGATAACATCCATTGATTCTTGATTAGGGTATAAACCCAAACCCTATAACTTTTGATTTTTCATTATTTTTCTGTATTTTGATTATATATTAATAGTATGATGATTACTTGTTGTTGTAATGGTGTTTGTATGCATAGAATTACTCATAAACACATGTTTTTGGTTTGATAAAATTGGGACAGCAGCTATTTCGTGTATTTCTGATTTTGTGACTGTTATAAAAGTTAAAATAAATTATCTAGATGAGTTCCTCTCATCAAGACATTAATTTTAGACTCCGGATTCATGTCGTTTCGATTCCCGGAGCCCTAGATATGATCAAAGTAGTATTTTGTTAAGATTGAATTGTGATATTGGTATGAACCAGGTTTGGTCCGACTTTGTGACCATATTTGGTGACTTTAGGGTGTGTTAGTATGTTAGGATTAATGGTGGGACGAACTTTCATGTTCGGGTCTTCTAAATCCGAGCCACGAATCACCCGTTATGTCTAAAACACGATTTTGAGTGAATTGAAGTTCCAAGTAGTGTAATGGCTGTACATCACGACTTGTGGACTGTTCTTGGGGTGTTCTTGAGTGTACCAAAGTTTTAGGTGGTTTGCTTAGGCGGAGATATATGTAAGGCTCGCCGAAAACCGACTCCCGGGGCTCAGGATACGACCCGATGAACTTTTGATTTAAAACTTATGATTAATTATTAAACTTATGATAAAAATAATGGATTTCATTATCATGTAATTACTTATGATATAAAAAGTAATTATTATAATTTAAGACTTATGATATATATTTATTATATCATTTAATTATTACTTATGATTTAATTAACATTTTAATTAAACTGATGATTAATAATACTTTTATTATTAATGAAAAATACTTATGATAAGTATTAAACTTATATTATAAGATTATTATTATAAGACTTATAATAAGGATTAATTAATTACTTAATTATTATAAGGCTTAGTTATTATTTAATTATTATTTAATTATTAAATACTTATGATTTAATAATTATAATTAGAAACTTATGATATGATTAATAATTCATTATTAATTAATAATACTTATGATATGATTTAAAATTTATTATTAATTAATAATTCTTATATTATGACTAATATTTAATTAATTAATTAAATACTTATGTTATATTAATTATATCATTTAAACTTATATTAACTTTAATAATTCATTTTAATTTAATTAAACTTATGTTATGACATAATTATACATATTTAACTTTAATAAACATTATAACTTACGTTATTATTAAAACTGACACTTTTAAAATTAACGTTGACCATGTTTGACCAAAGTTGACTTTTGAGTTGACTTTCGGTTGACTTTGACTTTCAGTTGACTTTTGTTGACTTTCTAATTAAGGAAACTTTCCTAACTTATAAACTTTCCTAAAATAGCAACTTTCTAAATTTGGAAACTTTCTAAAAATAGAAACTTTCTAAAAATAGAAATTTCCCAAAAATAGAAACTTTCCAAAAATGGAAACCTGCCAAAAATAGAAACTTTCTAAAAATAGAAAGTGTGTGTCCGTAAGCTGTTCCAATCAAACCAATGCATATTGAGTATTGTTCTATGTCTACTTGCAACATGTACAATAGCTATCATAATAAGACTTGACCTAAGTTAGTTATTTATATCGACCTGCTTTATTTATATGTCGGCGTTATGATCATTCCTGATCACTGTACTTCATTGCTGTTCACTTATTTGTGTTGGTTACTTCGTTACTATTAAGGTGAGTTATAGTCCCGTTTTTTTCATACTTTTCAAGGTATATTTTTGGGATGTGATTACATGCATTTTATTTCACGTTTAGACACAAATGACAATTAAATTTAAATTATTCATTGTGAGTTGGACAAAAATATTTCCTAGTCTGGTAACTGTAATCATTGGTTTCTACTGGTGAACGCGAATCCTACGGATAGATCTATCGGGTTTGACAACCCCATTTTGAGCTAGTCGCGCTATCAATTTATAATCGGAATGTTTAGTACTTCGTATTTTGTTGTAGATACACTGTCCAGTGTATATTTTTATTGTGTTTGGCAAGGGTGAATAAAGGGTTAAGTGGTTACCAGGTGGCTCATTGATAATGGAATAATGGTTAATGTTTTCTAACATTTTTAAATCTTGTGGTCTAAAGTTTATTTAATTATTTAAACCTATAATTCACTCAACCTTTGTGTTGACAGTTTACTCGCATGTTTTCACAGGTACTTGAGTTTATGTGATGCTTCCGCTGTGTTTAGAAGAGTATGCATGCATTTGGCAGATTTTTAATGAAACAATTTATGAAACTTTGGCTTGCATTCGGTTTTTGAGTAATTATTACTTGTGGGTTGTTGACAATGTTTTGTGTCAACTTTGGATTATTAATATGTTGGGTTACTTTTAAACTACATATTTTGGTATGCTTTCCTTTTTGGGAAACTTTTGAAATAAAAGAATGCAATGTCGTTTGTTAAATTCATTTAAGTTCGATCAAGCTGTAAGACCAAGTGACGGAGCCTTTAAGTGTTTTGACGGGGCCATCACAACTCGGGTCTAAACCGTACAAGTCATTTGTCTTTCATTCCGAGCTTATTCAAAGGTGAGTCTACAGTCCCGCTTTTTACATGTTTTCAGGGATGAGAATACACGCTGTTACATTTATGTTTTCAATTACTTTTATATTGACATAAGTACTACACATATGCATACTGAGTTTGTACACAAAGCCTCTAGCTTGAATACTTTTAATACCATCGGTGTAAGCACAATTTGGATGGACAGATATGTTAGGTTGACAACCTCACCCACTATAAAAGCAGTGGTGCATTTATTTTGAACATTAGATACACTCGTACAGGTGTATAACATTTTAGGAGGTAAAGGCGGGTATAGTGGCATCTATACTCGGGTCATTGCTAGTATTCAGGTGCCCGGTTTATGCAAGCGATAGAATCTCGTGGTCAAGGAAATCAAACTATTTTTCTGACAACTGTTTTTCTTCAGATACTGTTACATTACTTAAAACCTGTAGATTCACCAACATTATTTGTTGACCTGTTTTTGCGTGTTGTTATTCTCAGGTCCTTAAGAGGTATGCTTCCGCTGTGTTTGCTGCATGACTGGCCGTGGAGTCAGCATTTGATTTTAAAGAACATTATTTACTTTCACATTTAAAACTTTTATAACTGTTTAAATACTATTGGCTTGTGGTTACGATCACAACAGTGTTTCTATTTTGGGATTATTGACTTATGTTTTTAAAAGTTAATATTTTTAAATAAAATTAAATGCGATTGCTTTAAACGTCTCATATAGAGGGCGTAACTGTTAGCTGTGGGACCAGAATTAACACGCCGTCAGATGGTAATTTGGCGGGGTGTTATATCCATGAATGCTTCATTCACCAAAATTCGATCAATATTTTTCAACATACCTTAGTGAGCATGCGGCCTTTGATTCCAAGTGAATTGAAGACCCGTGTAATTCACGTCGGATAACTGAGCTTGTTCAACACATTCCTGAAATTCCCTCATCATAATAGACATATTCGATGAACCCGATGATGATTCGTGCAACCATAGAGAAGCATTGAAATCACCCAAGACAACCCATGGTCTACTACCAACAAACTGTTTGTGCATACAAATATCCTTCCATAATTTTCTACGTCAAACATAATAGTTATGTACATACACAAAAGAGACATAAAACTGCTTGTTATCACGAATAGAATTAAGAATGCAATGAATCACCGGGTCCGTCATATTAATTAGCATAATGTTTACAGTATCTGGATTCCACCCAAGAATGATACGCGTACCACCATTACACATACTAGAATTTGAAGTCCACTGCCATCTCGGGAACACCTTATTAAAAATATGATTTAACTTTGGAGCTAAGACATGTGACTCGAGAATTACGCAAGTACATAGCTGATTACCAGACACTATATCCACAATCTCGTTTTGTTTGAGGACACGATTCAGACCCCTTATATTCCAAGAAGCGAGACTAAACATCGAAACCTCTTAAACTGGGAGTGCTTGCCCCCTCAGTATTTTTGTCTTCCATAAATGCCGCGGTTTCATTGTTCGTTTCCTCAACATCGCTACTATCCTCATTTTCCACCATACCTTTAGAGCGTAGCCAATTTAATGGCTTTCCATACCCCACTTCCTATTGCGTATCAGGAATCACAGTATCATCGTCCTCAGTTTGCAAAACCGAAAACTTATTCCCCACATCTACGTTTTTATTTTGTTCTTTCTGCACCCCTGACGTTCCACCTTTATCGTTCTCCTTAGGCTTAAACTTAGGACGATATACCAGTTGTTGCTTCGATTTACCCACCACAAATCCATCTTTCACTTTTGGCACCACTAATTTAGGAGCAGTTTTGGTCCCTTTTTTCCCCACTAATTGAAAGCCATCACTATCAATAATTTTTACCTTACCTTCATCCACTGGAATGTTATGAGGACATTGAGCATCCTTGTGACCGAATACATGGCAACCCGAACATCTCGACGGTTTCCATTCGTACACAATTCTAATGGTGTCCACCGTATGACCTTCACCCGAGAGATTAGGAGTCGCCACTTTAAGAGTTTCCTTAAGATCGACATCCGCAGAAACTTCAATCATAGCTCGAGCATAGTTCGGGCGACCCCATGACTCCATACACATGGTGCTTGTATATGAGTCTAACATCATTGGACGCCCAATCTTAGTAGCAATAGCACTCAGCCCATCTTTCGTAAACCCCGATAACGGAATTTCATACAGCTTAACCCAAACTGGGATTTTTGTCAAGTTTTCTTTTGTTAACGAGATCTTCGGAGACCACTTATTCAATATAATTGGGACATTTCGAATCATCCAAGGGCCATTCTCTAACACATCTCTAAGACCTTTTTCAGTTCCAAACTTAAAAAAGAAAAACCCTTTATCATTCATCATGATTTTCTCCAGACCATACTTGCTCCAAACATTGGTAACATAATTCTTAACAACTGGAAAAGCCATTCTATTACCAAGAAAATAATCATACAAAGTGTTATGGTACCTCTTTGGAGCCTCTCGAATAGAAGAGATCGGAATTATCACATCAATTCCGTCTTCCAGAACTCCTATCGATTCAAAAGGCCTAAAGTTTACTTGTTGTTTCTTATTTGAGCCATTCAACGCAGTTAAGTATGAACCTTTCTGTTCTTTACAGAACCCAGTACCATTGTTTTTACCATCCTTTCCATCCCCATCATGAACTGGTGGGGCTGGGTTATCATGTTTAGGAAGATTAGAACGAGAAAAATGATCCTCTTCATCATCTGATGACGAAGAAGCTGTATGACCATCTTCATGCATAATATCTTCCGCTCTAGATTTCACATGAGTATCTCCATCCGACTCCACTACATGAATCGTTTCACCAGTAATCGGATCCAGAATATTACGTTTAGACGTAGCATCATCATTCGTATTTTCAGCCTGTTCTTCCACGCCTATCGTTCGGCTACGCAAAACCCTAGGTTGGGATTGTTGCATAGCTTTCTTTTTCTTGCCCGCAGAATTCTTACCCATATCCAAGAGCCGTGAAGATTAAACCAGGAGAAGAGTTTGCTTGAAAAGATCGTCAGAAAAATTGCACCGTGAAAAATCGTTGTAATCGCCCTATTTTAGCGGAGCATACTAGGGTTAATAAACATAAATTCATATGATAAGTTTTGTAGAACTTTTTTGTAAACAACATTAGTTGTAATACGAAGTATAAAATAAGTTAAAATATAAAATAAGTCAAACACAAAATAATGACAATTCTAGACAACACAAACATGCAACTTAATATAAATTAAATAAGCCAAAATATATATTTAAAAATGCAATATACTAATAGTAACCTATATATACATATAAGTCAAAATATTTAAAAAGAGAAATTTAAGGATCATATACCATTCATGATCGTATCATTAATAGGATGCCTACTAAATATAATATTAATCATATTCTTTTAATAATCTTAGTAAAAGATTAGAATGTCTAAATATTAAAAATTTGAAAATAATGTATTAATATCTCATGCAATTAATTGAACGTGGTTTACCAAATATAATATTAATACACCGGGTTTACTTGAACGTTTAATTAATTGAATTAATAATTAGCTAATAATGACAATTATAATTGTATTAATATTTATTAATAATGACATCATCTAGATTTTAAAAAAAATTACATGTGGCAAGCTTAAGCAAAATGAAGGGTTAAATTGTGAAATGATAATATCATCATGATAGAGATTTAATATTAGTTATAGATTATTTATGGGAAATGGTGTCAAGTCCCTATTGATCCTCCACCCCAAAAACACTATTCACGCAAATAGTACTATAGCATTTTTTTATTATCTATTCACAAGGATAATTTATACATTTTACAACACTTCTTTTTAAAGTACAGGTACAGACTGTCCACCACCACCATCACTCCATCACCCAACTGCCACCACCACCAGTCCACCACCGTCAGCCTCTTGCCACCACCGCCACCTACAACTGTTTACCGCCACTGTCAAAATCACCAACACCATCATGGAAAGCCACTAGGGTAATTTAGAACCCATTTTGAATACATCAAATTAAAGAAGCTATCCAAACTTTGTACAAAATCAAATAAATACAAGCATTGCATTTGCCTGGAGTTGTGGGCAAGTATCTAAACCCAAATTAAAACCCATTTTGAATACATCAAATTAAAGAAGCCTATATACGCAAGAGAATTTGTTAACATATAAAAACACTGTAAAAAAATGCCAACCTTTAAGCAGCTAATTCAAACCCAAATAGTAAAATTGAAACCCAAAGACATAAATTTATACAAAAATATAATTTAATAGAGGATGGGGCAAAGTCAGTACGACCGGCGGAGACCCACAAACACCATCTGAGATGGTCCATCTCGGACAGAAAAGGAAGTCATTTTGTGTAAGCCGACGACTAGAAAAGAATGACAGAGACGTTTTCGTCGGTTTGGTGGTGCTGACAGAGTGATATGGTGGTGATGTTGGCGGATGGATATAGGAGGGACGGAGGCAGATAATTTCCAGATCTAGGGTTTGTCCTGATTGATGCAATTGAATTTTACAGAGTATGGGTTGTAATTTGATGCTGGTGAGTGGTCTATGCCCTTTTGTATCATAATAATTTACTTTTGGGCCTTACTACTGTACTTCATTCAACACTCATAGAGTTATAGGAATTAACACATGTTTAAAAAGTTTTCAGTGTTATAATTCAGTAGGCTTATAACTATCTTTAGTGGTTCTTGACTGTAGAAGGTATATAGAGATAGAGATACTGTAAAACGGAGAAAACAAAGGTTGAACAAAATGTATGAGTAATTGGTTTTTTATTTATAGAAAAATGTACAATGAGAGTTTGGTGGCATTTGGAATCTAGAGAGAGAGAGTGTTTTTGTTAACCAAAAAATACATACATTAAACTCTAACTCAACACACCTATTTATACTCAAAAAAATATACTATGCAATATCTATAATAATAATAAAATTATCATCCAATTATTACTTTTATAACACTCCCCCTTGGATGATAATTTTATTAGTGAATAACTAGTACTGCCTCGTTAAAAACCTTGCTAAAGAAAACCCTTTGGGATAAAACTTTAGCTAAGGGAAAAAGAGTGCAGCATAGAGTTGACTCCCCCTCAAGTAGGCAACGCCTGAGTTGTTACATCTTCTGAACATGCCTCATGCCAATATTATGAACGCGTGTTCTGAAAATAGCAGTTGGAAGTGCTTTGGTGAAAAGGTCAGCAGAGTTTTTGCTGGACTGAACATATCTCATTTCAATCTGGTTGTCCTTAATGAGATTTTGAGTGTATGAGAAGAATCTAGGGGGTATGTGTTTTGTTCGGTCACTTTTGATATACCCTTCTTTCATCTGTGTTATGCAAGCTACATTATCTTCATAGATAGTTGTTGAATTTTTATTGCGTTCTAGTCCACAAGAATCAGTAATGAGTTGTGTCATTGATCTCAACCAAAAACATTCCCGACTGGCTTCATGTAATGCAATTACTTCGGCATGATTTGATGATGTTGCAACAAGTGTTTGTTTTTGAGAACGCCATGATATTGCGGTACCTCCATTTAGGAATACATATCCATTTTGAGATTTAGCTTTATGTGGATCAGATAAATAACCTGCATCTGCATAACCAACCAAATCTTGTTTTGATTCGTTAGAATAAAATAATCCTAAATTAGTAGTTCCTCGAAGATATCGAAATATGTGTTTGATCCCATTCCAGTGTCTTTTGGTAGGAGCTGAGCTGAACCTTGCCAACAAATTAACTGCAAAAGAAATGTCAGGTCTTGTACAATTTGTAAGATACATAAGAGCTCCAATTGCACTAAGATATGGCACTTCTGGTCCCAGGATATCTTCATGATCTTCACAGGGACGAAATGGATCAGCGTCAACATTAAGTGATCTAACAACCATAGGAGTACTTAATGGTTTTGCCTTGTCCATATTAAAACGTTTTAAAATCTTTTCAGTATATGTTGTTTGATGTACAAGTAAACCATTAGGCATATGTTCAATTTGTAAACCAAGGCAATACTTGGTTTTTCCGAGATCTTTCATTTCAAATTCTTTCTTTAGAAGTTGAATGGCTTCATGGATCTCTTTATTTGTACCTATGTCATCAACATAAACAGCTATGATCACATATCCGGATGTTGTTTTCTTAATGAAAACACATGGGCAAATAAGATTATTGGTATACCCTTTGCTTATCAAGTAATCACTTAATCGTTTATACCACATGCGACCCGATTGTTTCAACCCATATAAAGACCTTTGTAACTTGATTGAGTACATTTCTTTGGGTTTTGCATTGGTTGCTTCTGATACCTTAAATCCTTCAGGTATCTTCATATATATATCACTATCAAGTGATCCATAAAGATAAGCAGTCACAACATCCATGAGATGCATTTATAAATTTTCAGAAACTGCCAGGCTGATTAAGTATCTAAAAGTAATTGCATCCATAACAAGAGAATAAGTTTCCTCATAATCAATTCCCGGTCTTTGAGAAAAACCTTGAGCTACAAGTCTAGCTTTATACCTTGTAACTTCATTTTTCTCATTTCTTTTTCGCACAAAAACCCATCTATATCCCACAGGTTTCACATCTTTAGGTGTGAGAATGATAGATCCGAAAACTTTTCTTTTATTGAGTGATTCAAATTCAGCTCGTATTGCTCCTTTCCAATGATCCCAATCATGTCTATTTTGACATTCCATGACAGATTTTGGTTCTGGATCATCATCATCATTCATGATGTCATATGCAACATTATATGAAAATATCTCATCAAGATTTTTCATTTCATTTCGGTTCCATAATATTTTTGAATGTGCGTAATTGATTAAAAATTCCGTATTGACATCATCAATCTCCTCTGCAGAAGGAGTATTGATTTGTAGTTCTTCTTGAACACTTTCTTTTACCTCATTATCAGCTGATTTTCTTTTCCGAGGATTTTTATCTTTGGAACCAATTGGTATCCCACGTTTCTGGCGTGACAAAGACTCAAGAATAACATTATTGCCAGTTTTTGGAATTTCAATTCGAGCTGGAGCATTTGCTGCTGGTATATATGATTTAGTCACTCTTTTTGTATCTGTAAATGCATCAGGCAATTTATTTGCAAGTTCTTGCATATGCATTATTTTTTGAACTTCGATCTCGCATTCTTTTGTGCGAGGATCAAGATACATTAATTGAGGTTCACACCATGAAACATCATTTTCTTTATTTTTTATTTCTCCCCCTAATCTAGGGAATAATGTTTCATTAAAGTGACAATCAGCAAAACGTGCTGTAAAAACATCACCCGTCATGGGTTCAATATATCTTATTATTGAAGATGTTTCATATCCAACATATATTCCCATCATTCTTTGAGGACCCATTTTAGTGCGTTGTGGTGGTGCGATAGGGACATAAACCGCACAACCAAATGTTCTAAGGTGGGAAATATTTGGCTGATGACCAAAAGCAAGTTGCAAAGGAGAATATGTATGACTTGCGCTTGGTCTAATGCGAATCAATGATGCAGCATGCAAAATTGCATGGCCCCATACAGATACTGGGAGTTTTGTTCGCATTATCAATGGTCTAGCTATTAGCTGCAATCGTTTAATTAATGATTCAGCTAAACCATTTTGTGTATGCACATGGGCAACGGGATGTTCAACAATAATCCCAATAGACATGCAAAAGTTATTAAATGCTTGAGACGTAAACTCACCGGCATTATCTAGTCTCACCCTTTTAATAGTATAATCAGGGAAATGTGCTCTCAATTTAATAATTTGAGCAAGAAATTTTGCAAATGCCATATTTCGACTTGATAATAGACAAACATGAGATCATCTACTAGATGCGTCTATTAGAACCATAAAATATCTAAATGGTCCACATGGTGGATGAATTGGTCCACATATATCACCTTGAATTCTTTCAAGAAACATTGGTGATTCTTTTTCAACCTTAAGAGGTGATGGTCTTATTATCAACTTTCCAAGTGAGCATGATGTACATGGGATAAGTGCATCATGAGGGATCCTTTGATCCGCCAATGGATGTCCATGTGTATTTTGTATTATTCTTTTCATCATTGTTGATCCTGGGTGACCTAATCTCTCATGCCACAAACTGATCATTACAGGATCACATAATTTTTCTTTAACTACCACATTTACTTCAGGTACATTTATATGTGTATAATGTAAACCAGAATGAAGTCTTGGTAGTTTTTCAATTACACGATTCTTATCAGTGATACTTAAATATTTTTCATTTTCTGTTGTCACTGACTGATAATCATATCCATTTTAGTATATGTCAGAGAAACTTAACAAATTTCTCTTTGACATGGGAGAAAATAAGGCATTATTTATCAGAAAATTCGTACCATTTGGTAACATGAATTTTGCCTTTCCCATTCCTTTTATTAAGTCCACAGGACCTGATATAGTACGTATAGTTCCTTCCGTTGCTTTCAAGTCTGTGAAATATTTTTTAGATTTGAGTATGGTGTGAGTGGCACCACTGTCTGCAATACAAATATCTCCACCATTTGACTGATTTTTTACTCCAGCAGTATACATCATGAACTTCAAAAAAAATATGAGAAACAAATAATGAGTATATAATTCATCAATATATTACATTCAAAACATGTTACAAACGATAGCACATAATAAGGAAATATGTAGTAAACTAGATATGGTGTAGATTGAAAATCTACAACCATTTATTTAACGAGAACATATAATAGGATATCTATATATATATATATATAGATATTAGAAATTTATTCATCAAAGTAGTCACAAGTTGGCTCAGTGATTTTTGTATCAAGGTCATCCACAAGATTTGCTTCTTTTCCTTTTCCCTTTAGGGATTCTTGATACCGATTAACAGAATGCTGATTTGTTCGGCAGTTTTTAGACCAGTGGCCAATTTTACCACATCGGTAACAAGAATCTTCAACATTATTTGAAGAGCCTTCTTCAACATTGTGATTTGTGGGATTGTATGGTGTTTGGATTTTATAATTTTGTGGATTATTATTTCTTTGTCCACGACCACGACCACCACGACCACCACGACCACGACCACCACCACGACCATTACCATAAGGTGATTTCGAACATAGTTATGATTTTTATTATTGTTATGGTAATTTCCATGATGATGGTTTTGGCCAATATGGCTACGACCTCTTCCACACCCTCGTCCATGTGCATTTCTTCTTTTATTATTATTATTATTATTGTTAATAGCATTAGCTTCAGGAAATGCTAGCGCACCGGTAGGACGAGATTCTTGATTTTTCATCAGTAATTCTTTATTAACTTCTGCAACTAAGAGATAAGTTTGAAGTTTGGAAAAAGTTTTATAATTCTGCAATCTTAAATTTTCTTGCACAGTTATATTTGCAGAATGCATTGTGGAGAAAGTTTTCTCCATCATATCAGCATCACTTATTTCTTGACCACAGAATTGAAGCTTTGAACGGATCTTGAACATGGCCGAGCTGTATTCACTTACCTTTTTGAAATCTTGGAACCTTAGATTTCTCCATTCTTCCCTCGCAGCTGGAAGTAATATTTCCTTTTGATTATCGAATCTACTCTTGATACTTTCCCATAAAACATGTGGATCTTTGATAGTGAGAAACATATGTTTTAAGGTGGTATCAATATGTTTGCGAATAAAAGCAATTGATTTTAATTTATCTTGATCGGAACAAGTATTATTTTCTTTTAAAGTTTCTAGAATACCCAATGATCCAAGATTTATTTCTACGTCCATAACCCATGATGTGTAGTTTGTTCCCGATACGTCTAAGGCATTAAACTCAAGCTTTGATAAGTTTGACATTTTCTATTTTCAGAAAGATGAACAACATAAATCATAATCATAATCATAATCATAATATTATTTTTTTTCGTAGATAAATAACAACATGCAATTAGAATTAGTTTAGATTCATAAGTAGTAAACAAAGGAATAATGGTATGATTATAAATAATAAAATCATAAGGGAATATAGGTTCATATTATATTATATTATTAATGATATTATTATAATATATATTAAGTTATAATATATATTATTATAATATTTTCTTTATTTTAACCTTTAAGATTTACTTTTAATAAAAATACAAACTACTTTTCTTATTTTAACTTTTAAGATTTACTTTTAATAAAAATACAAACTATTTTTTTTATTTTAACTTTTAAGATTTACTTTTAATAAAAATACAAACTATTTTTCTATTTTAACTTTTAAGATTTACTTTTAATAAAAATACAAACTACTTTTTTTATTTTAACTTTTAAGATTTACTTTTAATAAAAATACAAACTACTTTTTCTATTTTAACTTTTAAGATTATAAATTTAAGAATAAACATTAGTATGCATGAAATAAATAATGATTAATTGCATAAGTAATCATAAATGTTAGATAACATATAAAGACCCCATCGTATTCGTATTGATCGGAATTAATCTCGACCCATGGTACCGTGTTATCAAATGACGTGTTGCGTACATAAAGTACCGTGTTGTCAAATGACGTGTTGCGTACAATCATGAGGTCTTATTAACATAAATATAAATGTTAGTGAAGTTAATAAGAGTTAGATTACAGAAAATATAATTCAGGTGGTATAACCGACCATATATAACTTAAATAACATAAATATAAATGTTAGTGAAGTTAATAAGAGTTAGATTACAGAAAATATAATTCGGGTGGTATAACCGACCATATATAACTTAAATAACATAAATATAAATGTTAGTGAACATAACTGTAAATGTTAGTATACATAAATAAATGTTAGATAACATAAATGTAAATGTTAGTATACATAAATAAATGTTAGATAACATAAATGTAAATTAGGCGACAGTGTCGACCATATATCATTTAGGTGGTATAACCGACCATATATTAGTTAGGTGGCAGAGCCAACCATATTTAGTATAAATGTTGAGATAATCGTGCTGATAACGTGTTATAATTCAGTAGGCTTATAACTACCTTTAGTGGTTCTTAACTGTAGAAGGTATATAGAGATAGAGATACTGTAAAACGGAGAAAACAAAGGTTGAACAAAATGTATGAGTAATTGGTTTTTTATTTATAGAAAAATATACAATGAGAGTTTGGTGGCATTTGGAATCTAGAGAGAGAGAGTGTTTTTGTTAACCAAAAAATACATACATTAAACTCTAACTCAACACACCTATTTATACTCAAAAAAATATACTATGCAATATCTATAATAATAATAAAATTATCATCCAATTATTACTTTTATAACATTCAGAATATATTACAGAGTATATTAATATTTTTCGCATTTTGAATTAATTTGATGATGAAGTAAAAAAGGATAAAATTATGCCTAATCCAATTGCTTTTATTTATCGCAATTAAGATATTTATAGAATAATATATTTCCATCTTATTTTAATTTAATATTTTATCATGTATAACATATTATATTTATTTTTAATTTTTAATTTGATACTAATATTTTTCAATATACCAAGAGTGATAATTTTTTAAACAGTTTTTGTAAACCTGAATAAAATTCATTAATATTTTTTGCCAAAAACTGAAATTACTAAAAGATAGCACGATACTACTAAATCCTTTTAAATTCACGTAAGAAAAACTTACTTAATAACACCACCCGCAAAAAAGCGTGTTGTCTTTTTATTTTTCTGATAAAAAAATTTCTTTTCTTTATAATCATTTTATCAATTCCTTTTTCATCCAGATATTTTTTAAACGTTCAATTACTCGACCGTCAACCTATCAAAATCATCGATCGCTAACCGAGAAAATTATCGACCGTTAACCGATTGAAGCTATCCCGCAGCGAAGCGCGGGTTTGTTTTACTTTCTCCCTCATCACTTTCTTTAACAACTTTTTTTTAACTTGAATCTCCCCCCTTTTCTTTACACTCTTTTTAAATGTTTAGTGTCTCTAGGGTTAACCTTTTTTAGTCTTAAATTAACTGACCGTTAACAGACCAAAATCGCCCAAACGACCGTTAAACGTTTTTAAAATGTTAAGTTAAACGACCGTTAACCGATCAAAACCATCCCGCAGCGAAGCGTGGAACCAATCGACACCACTCTGCAGCGAAGCGCGGGTCCATTTTCCTCGTAATTATAATATAATGTAGGTGGGTTAATGATGTAAGGTATTTTTTTTAATGACTTAGCAGTGTGGATTGAAAATGTGAAGTTATGGTAATATGTGTTGGAGTGTAGGTGGCAGAGGTAGTGTTCATGTGTTAAAGTTATAACAACCCAAACCAAACCACGAACAATCCACTTAAAGTACCAAAAAAAAAAAAAAAATTGTTCGTTCAGCAACTGGCGCGGCGCGCCAAACTGGTCTGTTCCAAAAAGTTTGAAATGCGAAAAAGATTGGCCACTTCCCGACCTAATTAGACAAAACACTTTTAACCACATGTTCAAATATGTAAAACTAACACGTTCCATTTATAAAAAGGGTTTTACGACACCGGGCCCACATATGCCCAAATTACCCCTTTAAGTACAAATACAAGTTTTCGACCACAAGACTTTTAATACAAAACAAAGCCGAGCATGGCGATTGGGGATACACTACCCAATCCTAATCAATCCAAAAGCGAACCTTCTAAAGTAACTACGCAAGTCCACTAGTCCCCGCTTACCCGAGCCACCGCATCCATGCAATCTATAAAAAGTCAACAACGAGAGGGTAAGCTAACGCTTAGTGAGTGATAACATACTACATACATATATATTCATAAAATGGACACGCCATACAAATAATCAAATACCGCATACTGGAGTATCCAAGCATAAAGGCAAGCTAAGCTAAGCATACCGTATAATCACTAAGCAACAAGCTAATAACAACAACCATAAAGTAAGTCACCAACGACAATGTGAACAACGCCAACAAGCTACACCCGGAGGGTTAGCTACATCACAACAATACAACAATCTATATATAACAATATATATACGAATAAGGTTAACCCATTAACCCATTAACCCATTACCAAAATACCAAACACCACAATGAAGATTGGCCGAACTACACGAGCATTAGTAATCCGAAACCACACGAGATTACTATCTTCAACAAGACAACATCGAGGTTGGCCGAACTACACGAGCCTTAGTAATCCGAAACCACACGAGATTATTACCTCAATAAGATGACCGAACTACATGAGTCATCGTGAATCCGAACTACACGCGATTCACTTCTTCAATAACAAAACCCAGGGTCACGGGATATAAAGTCCACCACATCGGGGTTATCCAAAACCACATCACAATACATGTGATAACGTACACACAAGTGTACGCCTCGCCATAAGGAGGTCAACCAAAATGCACAACCGTGCTAATTGGACCTATACACAAATCCATCAAAACCACCTATATGTGAAGTGAGCTCTATAACCGAGAACCACTTCACCCGACCCGCTCCCATCCTACACATACATATGCACATAGGATATTAACACTCACCTTATTGCCTTGATGAAACGCTTCCAAATAATCCACAACTCGTCAATGGAAAGCACCTATTCCATAATCATAAATACCACAACACAATTAGGATGGATTTATAAACCAACCCAATTCGACCCAATTGCACTTTCAAGCATAAACCGTGCCCAAGCTAACCAATAATCACTAACACAAGTGATAATGGTCCTAATATGCCAATTAAACGCGAACACAAGTGTTAAACACCTATCGTTCTCAAAATTGCCCATAAACCCTAATTTTGACCCATTAAGTCAAAATCTCACCAATTACAAGTTTTGACACCAAAACATATTTAACTCGGTTTTATACTTCAACTTAATCCATTTTAAGTTTATAAACCTCATCGAATCGACATTCGGGTCATAATCATCAACAAACAATAACTTTGACCCTAGTCAAAATTAGTCAACCACAAGAACCCTAAAGGTCTCCAATACATCAATAATCACTAATACTAGTGATTATACACCATTCTCAAGTCTTAAACATGGTTAAATCATTAACCAACCCAAAACCCGCCTTTAACACTTATAAACCCGAATCTTGGTGTTAATCTTCAATTAACAACTAAATGGGTTCCATCTATGAATCATATAATCAAAAGCCCCAAATTTGAATGATGAATACAAAAACTAAATTCGGAGTTAGAGCTTACCACTAGTATCACCATGTAGCTAAGAACGAGGAGAACAAACTTGTCTACTACGCCAAAGATCAAAACCCGCTTCTTCCTTTCCAAAAATCCCTTTGAATCAAATGGGGTGTTTGAGTTTTTGAGAGAAAATGGAAAGAAAAGGAAAAGAAATAAGGAAATAAAATGGGTGGATGAGGTTAAGTCCTCAAATCTGGCTCAAACATAAAATGACCAAAATGACCTTTTAAAGCTCTTAAAATAATAAGGGAGTCTGCCAGCGACATATGGCGCAGCGCGCCATAACCCCGCGCGACGCGCGACTGGGCAGAATCAGAATCCAGGTCTTACGAAAGTATCATTGGTAAATTGAGCTAAAAGAAGATATAAAAATAATATATTAAAATCATCTAAAAAAATCAACCAATCAAAATTATTCAAGCCCATTAGTTTCAGAGTTGAAATCCCATCCACGCCTCACTGATGCCCCAAACCCACGCCGCGTTACGTGAAAATTGGGCGTTACTTTTGTGGCACCTAGGATCTGACGACATGGGTTTAGTACCAGAACTCATGGTTTAAGATCCGTGTCTATCATAATTATGATCTTCACATTAATTTAAAAGTTTATGTTAGAAATATATAATTAAGCCTTTATAAATGTTAAACATTTCATAAATAGATATTAGTACTAAAAGCTGAACAAACATAGAATAATATTTATAATTAAATATTTGACATTTCATTATACTTAAATTATCTTTTAAATAAAAGTATCCTCTTAGACCCTTCCCTACCGTTCTATTTTTTAACAGACATTCTCTTCTTTATATCAGCGCCATATCAACACAACACTTTTAACATTTCTTTCACATTCCTTTCACTATTTGCTCCATATCATAAACTACACCATTCCACTTTACCCATTTTCAATTACTCCGTATTATTTAAATACATAATAAAAATTAAACATTACAACAACAACAACAAAACCCAATCCCACATGTGTGGGGTATGGAGAGGTGAGACGTAGACAATCCTTCCCCCACATTTTATTAAAATAAAAATAACATTACATTATTATAAATTAAACATTCCATTAAATAAAAATATTACATTACATTATATTATAAATATAAATATATTCAATTAGAAAATTATCTACAGTAAAGTCAAAAACGATTTTGACTTTTAAAATCTTTTTCTAATAGCAGATATATAGTAGAGTAAAGCACAATGTTTGGATTGGAAGAGTGGTTAAGCGTACCTGTTGTTTATCAAGGGGTTATTGGTTCGAGTCCCTTCGCCTCCTTTTTTTCTATATTTTTTACTAATTTATCCCTCATTTCTTTTAACTTTTCATAATGCACCCTTTATATTTTTTATTTCTAATTCAGCCCTTCTACTCCCGTTATTTTATTTTTAAATCTTTTTGATCAAATATTTCTTACAACATTAATACTACTTCTTTTATTTTTTCTTGACCACTTTTTTTTTTAAATATTTTATTAAAAATTCTTTTTTTTTACTTCCATTTTTTTTATCTTTTTCCTCTTTATTATTTTTCTAATCCCACACTTTACTATTAAAAAACAAGAATATTCAAATTATGTTGATTTTAACTATTTTAATTATTCATTTGACACATATTTTCTCTTTGATTTTGTTAGGGTTATGAACGTGTAAGTAGTTAATTTAAAATATAAATTGTGTACAATGAAAATTTGACTAATTATGCTATATAAAAAAAATAAGGGATCCGCCGCTGCATCGCGGCTGACCTCAATACTTGTTATTATAAATTAAAGCATACAAAGATTACTAAAATTAAAGATAATAAATAATACTAATTATTTCGAACAAGATAATCATCAGGGAGTGTCCAAATGTGTTCGATTAGATGGTTACAGAGTGTATGATGCATGATTCGATCTCGCAACTCTCGTGACATTCGGGTCATGACCTTCAACTCGTTCCGACCAGGTACGTCGAGGGAGGTTAGTTGGATTTCTGAGATAGTCTTCTTTGAGGTCATATATATTGCGTCCATTATCTTCAGTTATCATGTTGTGTCGTATATCACAAGCGTACATGATTTGTCAGATCTTATTTAATTTTAACGGTCTTGCAGGGTGTTTTAATGTCACCCAACGACCTTCAATCAAATCTACATCAGAATCTGACGAAGGGCTTTCGTTATCGCTATCGGAATATTGAGAATTACTCATTATTATTAAGTTTATAATAGTGAAAGTATGAGAAAATAAATAGACTGAGTGTGTAAAGATGGTTTATGAGATATGTGTATTTATAGTGTAAAATTAAATGATTTAAAAAAATAAAAAATAAAAAAGGCTATATCCAAAATCCAACGACTATAATAAATATTTAAATAATTAATTGATTTAAAATAAATGAAACTTAAATTTTGTGAATATAAAAAAACCAAACAAGGCCCACTAGGACCCACACCAACTTCGTCAACATCCGTTGCAGTAGCAACGAATGAGACCAGTGGCGAGAAGATGCTTATGGCTGTTACTCGATGGCGAGAGGTGGCGGTAAGTGGCGGTACGAGGTCACGATAAGCAGTGGCCTTAACTTACATACGTTTTTAGAGTATAAATCAATACTACATACGTTGAGATTTCACAAACAACACATGTATTTTTATTTATTTTTTTCACTGAAAAGTATACAACAGAAAAATAGATCCGGATAACTAAGTTCCGAAATGAAAAGTTATCTTACAACTATGTAAACTCTAATTATTTACTTGAAAAACTTGAAAGTTTGGAAGAAAGTGAAAAAGATCAACCTGAAAGCAAAGTTAAAAAAAGACACCGAAAGATAAATTGAATGGCGCGAGCGAATGTTTGTGGTATTACTATTTTTGAAACGTTGTTATGGCGAATGACTTTCGAAGAAGCTACCTGATATGGCCGAAACGGACGGTTTTTATTCGCGTGGTGTCGTCAGGCCGCGGCTCGCCAGGGTCAGCCACTCGTGGGAGGAAGGTACTGTTTTAAATTTATATTTAGCGGGGCCTAAATCTTACTACTCCTTATAAGTAAGGGAAGTATGACCTAGGGTCGTATTTTTGAGATATCAGTAGAATCGAACCTATATTTAAGCCTAAGATAGTTAGGGAGTAGTGAATATTTATTTTGGGTTTTCTAATTTATAAGACATATAAAGTAAATGCGATAAAATTCGTAATTCAGATAAGGTTAAAGTGAGTGCATACCATGACTTCATCAGTTATTCTGCAGACATTGTGGAATGCTGGCTTATGAATAGGCAGAGGCCATGTATTCATTAAACTGGTCCTAAACGCCCCTGTCATAAGACATGTCACTGGATACTGCGTTAGGCTTGAAGATTCTGAATAGACAGCAACGTCCCTTATGTAGTGACCCGAACTTTTTCATGATTATATATTAATTGAAAACTATATTTGCATGATTAAATGTTTCCAACATGTTAAGCAATCAAACTTATTAAGACTTGATTATTTGAAATGAGTTTCATGTAGACAATTGACCACCCAAGTTGACCGGCGATTCACAAACATTAAAACTTGTAAAAACGACATGACAATATATATATATATATATATATATATATATATATATATATATATATATATATATATATATATATATATATATATATATATATATATATATATGGAATACATATAGTTAACATGAGATTATGATAAGTAAGTATCTCCATATGTATATTAATAATGAGTTATATACATAAAAATGAGACTACTAAGTTAAGAAACTCGAAACGATATATATAACGATTATCGTTATTATAACGTCTTAGTAAATACATATGTATCATATTAAGATATTGTTACACTATATTTAACATGATAAAATGATAATTAAGTATGTTAACAATGAACTACATATGTAAAACAAGACTATTACCTTAAGAATTTTGAATCGAGGCATATATGTAACGATTATCGTTTTAATGTATATAAATATTATATTAAGATATATTCATACATCATAATATCATGATAATATAATAATTTAACATCTCATTAGATATAATAAACAATAGGTTAACAACATTAAATGAGATCGTTAACTTAAAGGTTTCAAAACAACACTTACATGTAACGACTAACGATGACTTAACGACTCATTTAAAATGTATATACATATAGTGTATTTAGATGTATTAGTACACTTTTTAAAGACTTCAAGACACATATCAAAGTACTTCAACTTAACAAAAATGCTTACAATTGCATTCTCATTCATTTTCATCAATAATTCTACTCGTATGCAACCGTATTCGTACTCGTAAAATACCTAGCTCCTAGACGTATATACTATTGGTATATACACATAATAATTCAGCTCTTAGTAGCCCTAGATAGTCAACAAATATGTGGAACCAACAATTAGACAACTAGGATGACTTATGAGCAAGGAAACAAAAACAAGAACTCCTTTTAACCCCACTCACCTTCACCACTCACCACCTACTCCATTTCACTTCCAATTTTTTTTCCCAATTCTCTCTCAAAACACACACACTCTTCCATGAATGTCTAAGTTACTATTTTTCCAGAAAAAAATCATCAAATACAAGCTTTGGTTATTACCTATAATCATCATAAAAACAATTACTCAAGAACACATCAAGATCACTTCCAAGTTTACTTCCAAGTTTCCTAATCCATTCCAAGCAATCATCTAAGATCAAGAAACCTTTGTTATTTACAGTAGGTTATCTTTCTAAATCAAGGTAATATTCATATTCAAGCTTTGATTCAATTTCTATAACTATAACTATCTTAATTTGAGTAATAATCTTACTTGAACTTGTTTTCGTGTCATGATTCTACTTCAAGAACTTTCAAGCCATCCAAGGATCCTTTGAAGCTAGATCTATTTTTCTCATTTTCAGTAGGTTTATCCACAAAACTTGAGGTAGTAATGATGTTCATAACATCATTCGATTCATATATATAAAACTACCTTATTCGAAGGTTTAAGCTTGTAATCACTAGAACATAGTTTAGTTAATTCTAAACTTGTTCGCAAAAAAAAGTTAATCCTTCTAACTTGACTTTTAAAATCAACTAAACACATGTTCTATATCTATATGATATGCTAACTTAATGATTTAAAACCTAAAAACACGAAAAACACCGTAAAACCGGATATACGCCGTCGTAGTAACACATAGGGCTGTTTTGGGTTAGTTAATTAAAAACTATGATAAACTTTGATTTAAAAGTTGTTCTTCTGGAAAAATCATTTTTTTTATGAACATGAAACTATATTCAAAAATCATGGTTAAACTCAAAGTGAAAGTATGTTTTTCAAAATGGTCATCAAGACGTTGTTCTTTCGACTGAAATGACTACCTTTACAAAAACGACTTGTAATCTGTATTTATGTCTATAAACTTATACTTTTTTTGTTTTGATTCATAAACTTAAGTTCAATATGAAACCATAGCAACTTGAATCACTCAAAACGGATTTAAAACGAAGAAGTTATGGGTAAAACAAGATTGGATAATTTTGCTTGATGTAGCTACGTGAAAATTGGTAACAAATCTATATTAATCATATCCTAGCTAACTTATATTGTATCATACATGTATTCTAATATATTATGTAATCTTGGGATACCATAGACACGTATGCAAATGTTTTGACATATCATATCGACCCTTGTATATATATTATTTGGAACAACCATAGACACTCTATATGCAGTAATGATTGAGTTAGCTATACAGGGTTGAGGTTGATTCCAAAAATATATATACTTTGAGTTGTGATCTAGCATGAGACGTGTATACACTGGGTCGTGGATTGATTTAAGATAATATATATCGATTTATTTCTGTACATCTAACTGTGGACAACTAGTTGTAGGTTACTAATGAGGACAGCTGACTTAATAAACTTAAAACATTAAAACGTATTAAAAATGTTGTAAATATATTTTGAACATACTTTGATATATATGTACATATTTGTTATAGGTTCGTGAATCGACCAGTGGCCAAGTCTTACTTCCCGACGAAGTAAAAATCTGTGAAAGTGAGTTATAGTCCCACTTTTAAAATCTATTATTTTTTTTGGGATGAGAATACATGCGATTTTATAAATGTTTTACAAAATAGACACAAGTAATCAAAAATACTTTCTATGTTGGATTATCGAACCGAATATGCCCCTTTTTTAGGTTGGTAGCCTAAGAATTAGGGAAATGACCCCTAATTAACGCGAATCCTAAAGATAGATCTATTTGGCCCAACATGCCTCACCCGAGTTACGGATGCTTTAGTACTTCGATTTATCATATCCGATGAGAGTCCCGGAATGATGGGGATATTCTATATGCATTTTATTAAGGTCGGTTACCAGGTGTTCAACATATGAATGATTTTTATCTCTATGCAGTTTGCGAAATGCCTGATATGAGATGTGTTATAAAAATGAAATCTTGTGGTCTATTATTATGATTTGATAATATGTAGGTTAAACCTATAACTCACCAACAATTTTGTTGACGTTTTAAGCATGTTTATTCTCAGGTGATTATTAAGAGCTTCCGCTGTTGCATACTATATTAAGGACAAGATTTAGAGTCCATGCTTGTATAATATTATTTAAAAACTGCATTCGAAGACTTATGTTGATGTGTAATATTATTGTAAACCATTACGTAATGGTCGTGTGAAAGACGCTATATTTTAGATTATCATTATTTGATAATCATTGTAATATTTTAAAGGTTATGGTTTGTTTTAAAATCGAATGCAGTCTTTGAAAAACGTCTCATATAGAGGTCAAAACCTCGCAACGAAATCAATTAATATGGAACGTTTATAATCAATATGAGCGGGACATTTTAGTTGGTATCCGAGCGTTGGTCTTAGAGAACCAGAATTTTTGCATTAGTGTGTCTTACCGAGTTTGTTAGGATGCATTAGTGAGTCTGGACTTCGACCGTGTTTTTCTTCAAAAACGATTGCTTAACATTTTTTGTTGGAAACTATATATTATTAACATGTAAATATTATGTGATATAGTAATCTCTTAACGTGTTTGATATTATGTGATAGATGTCTACCTCTAGTACAAATCCCATTGACTCACCTAATAATAATGAAGAGTTGAATATATTTTGGGAAGATTCACAAATTCCCGAAGAGGAACCGGAAGAAGAGGAACCGGAAGAGGAGGAACCGGAAGAAGAGGAACCGAAAGAAGAGGTTCTGGAGGAAGAAATATTGATACCTACAGTAAATCAATTAAATAAAAGAAAATCCTCAACCAACGGACCAAAGTTAAAAATGGTCAATGGTGTTTCCTCCGAGGAAGCAAAATATTGGGAAGATTACCAAATTTCCGATGAATCGGATCCCGATGAGGATTCCGATGATGTTATAGAAATTACCTCGACCCAATTTAATAAAGCAAAATAAAATAATAAGGGAAAAGGTATAAAAATAGAGAAACCTGATTCCAACTCCGATGAACTTTATATGTATCGGCAACATCCGTATTTCCTAAATTGTAACAATAACCCGGGAACCTCTAAACCACCAGGTTTTTCTAAACCATTGTGAAAAATGACGGCTTGTATTAGAGGAACACCATATATCCCTAGAAAATTAGGAAAACAAACCAAGTTCGAAGAAAAAGAATCCAGTGATTCAGATTAGAGGGTTATAATCATGTTGTGTATTATATGTATTGTAGTGTGCTTGTACTTTTATGTTCTATGTAAAAATTGCTTGTATTGTTGTTAATTATCTTTTACGAATCTAATCTTTGTCTATTTTACAGTATAAAAACACAAAATGGACGTTAAGGGTAGACAACCGAATATTTTAGAAGACCTACAAGAGGATATGATTGATAAAATCTTGTCTAGAGTCGGTCAGAACTCATCAGCACAATTAGTTATGGCAAAATTAACTTGTCAAACATCTGAAAGACTTTCCAGAAATGCCTTAGTTTATAAAAGGGTTTCCTTTGATAGGTGGGGTATATCATATTAGGGAGACCGTAAGTTACGCCGTGTTTTCTTTAAAGCGTTAAGTGCGAGGAACCCAAATGTAATTTTACGCTACGGGTTAAGAACCTATTTTGACTCAACATATCCCAACATAGGATTTCGTGAGTTAGAAAGAGCTTCTAACATGCAACATAAGGAAGCATGTTATGCTTACGAGTTAGTGATGTTCGCTTCTCACCAAAGTGAGAAAAAGAACATCGGATTACAACTTTTAAATAAAACCTTTCTACAAGTGACGGATTTAGTAGTTGGAGCGAGAAACAAGGTTTTTATATTATTACGTGGCTGTTGGACATTACGAAACCCTCGTCCCTTTGACGACATTACAACATGCTGTCTTGTCAATGGTCACAACGGTTATGTTTCACAAGACCAAGGATGGGAAGTAGTATTAGTAAAACTAGAATGCATGACTTGTTTCTGGACGTATGAATTACATGTCTTTATTGCCTTTGTTGAACGACTTGCATATTAACTAGAATTGTCTTCGCAACTGTTTTGTATCAGAGTTTTTATGTGCTATATTTCATGCTATATGTAAAATAGTGGTATTGTAAGTTTGCAAAATATTGTATAAAAGTTTGAATGTGAAATATTATTATAATAAGTTTTTCATACAGAATTGTAGTAGTTGAATTGTATGTTAGCTACTAAGTATGAACTTAACGGGTAGGCATTACCCGAATTAAAACTTATAACATGCTAATATGAAGAAAAAGCTTTTATAAATGAGTTCATATTATGCTACGGAATACTATTGACTACTCTTAATATTCTATATGATTAACTTAATTTTTTTGGCTATTTTTGAAGGAAATGGCACCGACTACTCGTCAGAACTTGAACATGAGTGAGGAAGAATTCCGTGCTTTCCTTGCAGCAAATATAGCCGCAGTACAGGCTGCAATGCAAAACAACAATAACTCAGGGTCTAGCAGTGGAGTTAACTCCACAGGAAACCGTGTAGGATGCTCCTATAAGGCTTTCACTGCCTGTAAACCTTTGGAATTCAATGGAACTGAAGGACAAGTCGGACTGAAATGATGGACCGAAAAGGTCGAATCTGTGTTTGCTATAAGAAAATGTGCTGAGGAAGATAAGGTAAAGTACGCCACGCATACCTTCACAGGTACTGCGTTAACATGGTGGAATACCTATCTCGAACAAGTGGAACAAGATGCTGCTTACGCACTACCGTGGTCAGCATTTAAACACTTGATGAACGAGCAGTACCGTCCTAGAAACGAAGTCAATAAGCTCAATACAGAGCTTAGAGAATTACGAACGAAGGGATTCGATATCACCACATATGAACGACGATTCACCGAGTTGTGTTTATTGTGCCCAAGAGTGTTCGAAGATGAAGAAGAGCAGATCGATGCATTTGTAAAGGGGTTACCAGAGAGAATTCAGGAGGATGTGAGTGCAAGCGTGCCCACTTCAATGCAAAAGGCAATCCGAATGGCTCACAAACTTATAAACCAGATTGAGGGAAGGATTAAAGAGCAGGCGGCCGAGGAGGCCAAAATGAAACAAGTCAAGAGAAAGTGGGAAGAACCCAGTGACAAGAGTCACAATTTCAACAATCAACACCACAATCACAACCACAATCGCACCATTTTTTACAACAACAAACGCAACAAAAACCATTCCAATAACAACAACTACAACAATCATCCCAACAACAATACCAACCGCTACAACAAAAATCCCAACAACAATCTCAATAACAACACTGGTATTCAAAATCAGAAAATTCCGTGTCTAAAGTGTGAAGGGTACCATCCAACTACTTTTTGTCCAGCAACATGTACTAAATGTAATAAAAAGGGTCATGATACAACGAAGTGTGAAATTTATGGACCATCGGGTAAAGGAACAAGTAATGCCCACATTATTTGTTATAGATGCGGGAAGAAGGGCCACTACAAAATTACGTGTCCAAACCAGGGAAATAATAATGGGCAAAGCCGTGGGAGAGTTTTTAACATTAATGCAGAAGAAGCGCAGGAAGACTCGGAGCTTGTGATGGGTATGTTTCTTATCGATGAAAAACCTGCTTATGTTTTATTTGATTCGGGTGCGGATAGAAGTTATATGAGTAGAGATTTTTGTGCTAAATTAAGTGGTCCATTGACGCCTATGAATAATAAATTTTTACTCGAATTAGCAAACGGTAAATTAATTTCGGCAGATAAAATATGTCAGAATCGAGAAATTAAACTGGTTAGCGAAACGTTTAAGATCGAATTGATACCAGTAGAGTTAGGGAGTTTTGATGTGATAATCAGCATGGACTGGTTGAAAAAGGAGAGAGCGGAAATCGTATGTTACAAAAATGCAATTTGCATTGTACGAGAAAAAGGAAAACCTATAATGGTGTACGGAGAAAAGAGCAACGCGAAGCTAAATCTTATTAGTAATTTGAAGCGCAAAAACTAATAAGAAAAGGTTGCTATGCCGTTCTATCACACATCGAAGAAGTCAAACCCGAAGAAAAGAACATCAATGATGTTCCCGTCGCAAAAGAATTTCCCGATGTATTTCCGAAAGAATTACCGGGACTACCTCCACATCGATCTATTGAATTTCAAATAGATCTCGTACCAGGAGCTGCACCAATAGCTCGTGCTCCATACACACTCGCACCTAGTGAAATGAAAGAACTCCAAAGCCAACTACAAGAACTTTTAGAGCGTGGTTTTGTACAACCAAGTACATCTCCATGGGGAGCTCCTGTTTTGTTTGTCAAAAAGAAGGATGGTACATTTAGGTTGTGTATCGACTACTGAGAGTTGAACAAACTTAGCATCAAGAATCGTTATCCACTACCAAGAATCGACGACTTATTTGATCAACTACAAGGCTCGTCAGTTTATTCAAAGATTGATTTACGTTCTGGGTATCATCAAATGCGGGTGAAGGAGGATGATATTCTGAAGACTGCTTTCAGGACGCGTTACGGTCATTACGAGTTTTTGGTTATGCCGTTTGGGTTGACTAACACACCAGCTGTGTTCATGGACCTCATGAACCGAGTGTGTGGACCATATCTTGATAAGTTTGTCATTGTTTTTATCGATGACATACTTATTTACTCAAAGAATGATCAAGAGCACGAAGAACATTTGAGAAAAGTATTAGAGTTGTTGAGGAAAGAAAAAACTGTACGCTAAGTTTTCAAAGTGTGCATTTTGGTTGGAAGAAGTTCAATTCCTCGGTCACATAGTGAACAAAGAAGGTATTCAAGTGGATCCGGCAAAGATTGAAACCGTTGAAAAGTGGGAAACCCCGAAAACTCCGAAACATATACGCCAATTTTTAGGACTGGCTGGTCACTACAGAAGGTTCATCCAAGATTTTTCCAAAATAGTAAAACCCTTGACTACATTAATGCATAAAGGGAAGAAATTTGAATGGAAGGATGAGCAGGAGAAAGCGTTTCAATTGTTGAAGAAAAAGTTAACTACGACACCTATATTGTCATTGCCTGAAGGGAATGATGATTTTGTGATATATTGTGATGCCTCAAAGCAAGGCCTCGGTTGTGTATTAATGCAACGAACGAAGGTAATTGCTTATGCGTCCAGACAATTGAAGATTCACGAGCAAAATTATACGACTCACGATTTGGAATTGGGCGCTGTTGTTTTTGCATTAAAGACTTAGAGGCACTACTTATATGGGGTCAAAAGTATCATATATACCGACCACAAAAGTCTCCAACATATATTTAATCAGAAGCAACTAAACATGAGGCAGCGTAGGTGGATTGAGTTATTGAATGATTACGATTTCGAGATTCGTTATCACCCGGGGAAGGCAAATGTGGTAGCCGACGCTTTGAGTAGAAAGGACAGAGAACCTATGCGGGTAAAAGCTATGAATATAATTATTCGTACTAACCTTACTACTCAAATAAAGGAGGCGCAGCAGGGAGTTGTAAAATAAGGAAAATTGAATAAGGAAATACCCAAAGGATCGGAGAAACATCTTAATATTCGGGAAGACGGAACCCGGTATAGGGCTGAAAGAATTTGGGTACCAAAGTTTGGAGATGTGAGAGAAAAGGTACTTAAGGAAGCACATAAAACCAGATATTCAATACATCCCAGAGCGGGGAAGATGTACAAAGATCTCAAGAAACACTTTTGGTGCCCGGGTATGAAAGCCGATATTGCTAGATACGTAGGAGAATGTTTGATGTATTGTAAGATCAAAGCTGAACATCAGAAACCATCAGATCTACTTCAACAACCCGAAATCCCGGAATGAAAATGGGAAAACATTACCATGGATTTCATTACTAAATTGCCAAGGACTGCAAGTGGTTATGGTACTATTTGGGTAATAGTCGATCGTCTCACCAAGTCAGCACACTTTCTACCAATGAGAGAAGATGACAAGATGGAGAAGTTAGCATGACTGTATTTGAAGGAAGTCGTCTCCAGACATGGAATACCAATCTCTATTAACTCTGATAGGGATGGCAGATTTATTTCAAGATTCTGGCAGACATTACAGCAAGCATTAGGAACTCGTCTAGACATGAGTACTACCTATCATCCACAAACTGATGGGTAGAGCAAAAGGACGATACAAACGCTTGAAGACATGATACGAGCATGTGTTATTGATTTTGGAAACATTTGGGATCGACACCTACCGTTAGCAGAATTTTCCTACAATAATAGCTACCATTCAAGCATTGAGATGGCACCGTTTGAATTACTTTATGGTAGAAAGTGCAGGTCTTCGATTTGTTGGAATGAAGTGGGGGATAGACAGATTACGGGTCCTGAGATAATTCAAGAAACTACCGAGAAGATCATCCAAATTCAACAACGGTTGAAAACCGACCAAAGTCGACAAAAGAGTTACGCGGACATTAAAAGAAAAGACATAGAATTTGAAGTTCGAGAGATGGTCATGCTTAAGGTTTCACCTTGGAAAGGTGTTGTTCGATTTGGTAAACAGGGGAAACTAAATCCAAGGTACATTGGACCATTCAAGATTATAGATCGTGTCGGACCAGTAGCTTACCGACTTGACTTACCGCAACAACTCGACGGGGTACATAATACTTTTCATGTCTCGAATTTGAAGAAATGTTTTGCTAAAGAAGATGTGACGATCGCTCCAAATCCATATAGATGAACACGTCATTCATCGATTTCATTGCGAGGTATTTGACCTCTATATGATACGTTTTGTAAACATTGCATTCTTTTAAAAAGGCATACCATAAATGAATATTTAAATCAAAGGTTTTCGACAGCTGATGATTTCTACATATAGACAATCACCGTAAATAATAGTTTACAATAGTACTTCCGTTGACAATGCAGTCAAAATAAGATACATGGTGATGATTTGGTGAATGCAACGTTTCCTTGAAAAATATGCCATGTATGACTCCATGCACATAGCTTGTCATACATATAAGCAAACAGCGGAAGACTTCTAGGGAACCTGAGAATAAACGTGCTAACAAGTGTCAACATAAAGGTTGGTGAGTTCATAGTTTTAATGTTTTGCAAAATCTATACATAAAGGTAGATCACAAGATTTCAGTTGTTTCATCCAGAAACGTTTATCAAAATATTCTACAAGATTGAGCACCCTGGTGGCTAATCTTTAACGTTATAATAAGTACCCCTGTTTTAACATACATGCAACCAACATGTACAATACACGCAAACCAACGTGTACTAAACTCAAATAGCATACATCTGTTTTATAGTTCAGGCTAGGGTTTCTATACCTGGAACAGACGGGGATGTCAAGCCCTATGGATCCATATATAACTACTCGCGCCCACCAGTTCTTATAACCAGCAGTTACTAGTTACCAAAGCTAAGGGATTTTCGGTTCAAACTCGGTGTAGAATTTAGTATGTACTTATATCCATTGCGTTTAAAATAAAGTGCATGTATTCCCAGCCCAAAAATATATATTGCAAAAGCAATTAAAAAGGGAACAAATGAAACTCACCTTAGCAGCATATAAAGTCGTTCACCAAAATGTGATCGAAACTCAGATTACCAAATAACCGTAGATCTCAACCTAGAGAACATATGTTGGTTAATAAATGTCTATCAAGCTAAGTCAGGTCATAGTGTATCACAATCCTAATGCTCGAGATCGACATACAAAAGTTATCCAAAGTCGTTTCAAAAAGTCAATTTTGACAATAGTTCAACAAAACGAGACGTACCTTATATAAGGATTCATTTACTCGGTTGGTAATATTCAAAAATCCAATTTATCAATCTTACAAACAAGTTGTTTAAATATTAATTGCAGATTCAAAAGCAATTCTAATTAACGTCAATCATAATTCAGTTGATCATATCTTTTGATTCGTTCATCGAAATTACGCGATTTTTAAATGAAAAGTTATTGATTTTTTGCCAGCTTTCCAAAAACATGTATATCATATACCTTTTACTAGTAATATTTGTATTTAATTCGTGATTCATTATAAACTATTTAATGACGAAATTTAGCATACAAGCATGCATAAATATATATACTCGAGCACTAGACATGGATATACAATTAATATATAAAAGATAAAATATGATTGCTCACGTATCAATATCGTGATTCAATATTGCAGGGAAGTACGTAGACGCAACAGAGATGATAAATACTAGGTTTGACTTGCCAATAATACCCACGTACATTACCCATAACCTCCATAGCTATAACCCATAATTTTCTTAGCTCTATCCCACTTGAAAACCCATTTTGAAAGTGACACGCTCATGACTTCGTCGTAGTATTTTATATATAATAATACTACTAACAATAATACTAATAATAATATTAATCTTAATAATAATAATAATAATAATAATAATAATAATAATAATAATAATAATAATAATAATAATAATAATAATAATTAAATAAATAAATACAGAGAAAGATGGATGATATATGTGTAATCGAGCAAAAAAACGAATTCAATTTATAGACCTTTCTTGAAATCTGACCTCATGCGATCGCATGGGTTTTCAGTGCTTTTGCCATGCAATCGCATGGCTAGGCTGGACAGCTCATTTCTGCCTTGTTTTCTAGTTCGTCGACATCAAATAGTGTTTATTGTAGCAAATAGTGTTTCACTGTAGCAAATAGTATTTACTGTAGCAAATAGTGTTTTAATGTAGCAAAGTCTTTTTCACTGTATCACTGTAGCAAATAGTGTTTACTGTAGCAAATAGTATTTACTGTAGCAAATAGTGTTTAATGTAGCAAATAGTGTTTTACTGTAGCAAAGTCTTTTTCACGGTAGCACTGTAGCAAAGTCGTTTTCACTGTAGCAAATAGTGTTTTACTGTAGTAAAGTCGGTTTCACTGTAGCAAATAGTATTTTACTGTAGCAAAGTCGTTTTTACTGTAGGAAAGTCATTTTTACTTGTAAATTTTATAATATATATACAAACATATAATTGTTCATGAATCGTTAAGAGTAGTCGATGGGTAATTGAATAGTTCAAAAATTTTGAGATTCAGTTTTACAGACTTTGCTTATCGTGTCGGAAACATTAAATCATATCGAGAATTTGGTTCAAAGTAAGTCGAAATTTTCCGGGTCATCACAGAAGATCTCACCATTCCATTAGACGAGATTACAATTAACGAAAAACTACAATTCATTGAAGAACCCGTCGACATAATGGATCGTGAGGTTAAAAGACTTAAGCAAAACAAGATATCAATTGTTAAGGTTCGATGGAATGCTTGTAGAGGACCCGAATTCACCTGGGAGCGTGAAGATCAGATGAAGCTGAAATACCCTCACCTATTTTCAGAAGATGCGTCAACACCTTCAATAGCTTAAAATTTCGGGACGAAATTTATTTAACGGGTAGGTACTGTAGTGACCCGAACTTTTCCATGATTATATATTAATTGAAAACTATATTTGCATGATTAAATGTTTCCAACATGTTAAGCAATCAAACTTATTAAGACTTGATTATTTGAAATGAGTTTCATGTAGACAATTGACCACCCAAGTTGACCGGCGATTCACAAATGTTAAAACTTGTAAAACCGACATGACAATATATATATGGATATACATATAGTTAACATGAGATTATGATAAGTAAGTATCTCCATATGTATATTAACAATGAGTTATATACATAAAAATGAGACTACTAAGTTAAGAAACTCGAAACGATATATATAACGATTATCGTTATTACAACGTCTTACTAAATACATATGTATCATATTAAGATATTGTTACACTATATTTAATATGATAAAATGATAATTAAGTATGTTAACAATGAACTACATATGTAAAACAAGACTATTAACTTAAGAATTTTGAATCGAGGCATATATGTAACGATTATCGTTGTAACGACATTTTAATGTATATATATCATATTAAGATATATTCATACATCATAATATCATGATAATGTAATAATTTAACATCTCATTAGATATAATAAACAATGGGTTAACAACATTAAATGAGATCGTTAACTTAAAGGTTTCAAAACAACACTTACATGTAATGATAACGATGACTTAACGACTCAGTTAAAATGTATATACATGTAGTGTATTTAGATGTATTAGTACACTTTTGAAAGACTTCAAGACACACATATCAAAGTACTTCTACTTAACAAAAATGCTTACAATTGCATTCTCATTCATTTTCATCAACAATTCTACTCGTATGCAACCGTATTCGTACTCGTAAAATACCCAGCTCCTAGACGTATATACTATTGGTATATACACATAATAATTCAACTTTTAACAGCCCTAGATAGTCAACAAACATGTGGAACCAACAATTAGATAACTAGCATGACTTATGAGCAAGGAAACAAAAACAAGAACTCCTTTTAACCCCACTCACCTTCACCACTCACCACCTACTCCATTTCACTTCCAATTTCTTCCCAATTCTCTCTCAAAACACACACACTCTTCTATGAACGTCTAAGTTACTATTTTTCCAGCAAAAATCATCAAATACAAGCTTTGGTTTTTACCTATAATCATCATAAAAACAATTACTCAAGAACACATCAAGAACACTTCTAAGTTTACAAGTTTACTTCCAAGTTTCCTAATCCATTCCAATCAATCATCTAAGATCAAGAAACCTTTGTTATTTATAGTAGTTTATCTTTCTAAATCAAGGTAATATTCATATTCAAGCTTTGATTCAATTTCTATAACTATAACTATCTTAATTTGAGTAATAATCTTACTTGAACTTATTTTCGTGTCATGATTCTACTTCAAGAACTTTCAAGCCATCCAAGGATTCTTTGAAGCTAGATCTATTTTTTTCATTTCCAGTAGGTTTATCCACAAAAACTGAGGTAGTAATGATGTTCATAACATCATTCGATTCATATATATAAAACTACCTTATTCGAAGGTTTAAGCTTGTAATCACTAGAACATAGTATAGTTAATTCTAAACTTGTTCGCAAACAAAAGTTAATCCTTCTAACTTGACTTTTAAAATCAACTAAACACATGTTCTATATCTATATGATATGCTAACTTAATGATTTAAAACCCGAAAACATGAAAAACACCGTAAAACCGGATATACGCCGTCGTAGTAACACCGCGGGCTGTTTTGGGTTAGTTAATTAAAAACTATGATAAACTTTGATTTAAAAGTTGTTCTTCTGGAAAAATGATTTTTGCTTATGAACATGAAACTATATCCAAAAATCATGGTTAAACTCAAAGTGAAAGTATATTTTTCAAAATGGTCATCAAGACGTCGTTCTTTCGACTGAAATGACTACCTTCACAAAAATGACTTGTAATCTGTATTTCTGACTATAAACTTATACTTTTTCTGTTTTGATTCATAAACTTAAGTTCAATATGAAACCATAGCAATTTTAATCACTCAAAACGGATTTAAAACGAAGAAGTTATGGGTAAAACAATATTGGATAATTTTACTTGATGTAGCTACGTGAAAATTGGTAACAAATCTATATTAATCATATCCTAGCTAACTTATATTGTATCATACATGTATTCTAATATATTATGTAATCTTGGAATACCATAGACACGTATGCAAATATTTTGACATATCATATCGACCCATGTATATATATTATTTGGAACAACCATAGACACTCTATATGCAGTAATGATTGAGTTAGCTATACAGGGTTGAGGTTGATTCTAAAAATATATATACTTTGAGTTGTGATCTAGCCTGAAACGTGTATACACTGGGTCATGGATTGATTCTAGATAATATATCGATTTATTTCTGTACATCTAACTGTGGACAACTAGTTGTAGGTTACTAACGAGGACAGCTGACTTAATAAACTTAAAACATTAAAACCTATTAAAAATGTTGTAAATATATTTTGAACATACTTTGATATATATGTACATATTTGTTATAGGTTCGTGAATCGACCAGTGGCCAAGTCTTACTTCCCGACGAAGTAAAAATCTGTGAAAGTGAGTTATAGTTCCACTTTTAAAATCTATTATTTTTTTGGGATGAGAATACATGTGATTTTATAAATGTTTTACAAAATAGACACAAGTAATCGAAAATACTTTCTATGTTGGATTATCGAACCGAATATGCCCCTTTTTAGCTTGGTAGCCTAAGAATTAGGGAAATGGCCCCTAATTGACGCGAATCCTAAAGATAGATCTATTTGGCCCAACAAGCCTCATCCGAGTTACGGATGCTTTAGTACTTCGATTTATCATATCCGATGAGAGTCCCGGAATGATGGGGATATTCTATATGCATCTTGTTAAGGTCGGTTACAGGTGTTCAACATATGAATGATTTTTATCTCTATGCAGTTTGCGAAATGCCTGATATGAGATGTGTTATAAAAATGAAATCTTGTGGTCTATTATTATGATTTGATAATATGTAGGTTTAACCTATAACTCACCAACAATTTTGTTGACGTTTTAAGCATGTTTATTCTCAGGTGATTATTAAGAGCTTCCGCTGTTGCATACTAAATTAAAGACAAGATTTGGAGTCGATGCTTGTATAATATTGTTTAAAAACTACATTCGAAGACTTATGTTGATGTGTAATATTATTGTAAACCATTATGTAATGGTCGTGTGAAAGACGCTATATTTTAGATTATCATTATTTGATAATCGTCGTAATATTTTAAAGGTTATGGTTTGTTTTAAAATCGAATGCAGTCTTTGAAAAACGTCTCATATAGAGGTCAAAACCTCGCAACGAAATCAATTAATATGGAACGTTTATAATCAATATGAACGGGACATTTCAACTTACCCCCGATGCTCGTGCAGTCTGACTACAGGCATACACGTTCAGATGGCTCATCCAATTGAGTGACTCGGTTGAGTGACGTATTAACATTCTGAAATGGTCTAAACTTTCTTAAGCATAATAGAATGCATGGTTTACCATATCCGAGACACGTGATGTGCTGCAATGCTTTAGTTAATGATTGGTAAAAGGTAGTTAGGCCCTTAAAAAGAGTTCAACCATAAAGAACACCATGGCCAAGTCAAGCTGACTTCCATGAACACGTATGGTTATCCTAATGGTCCAATCCTTTATGTGTCTAAACAAACAGTTCATTAATTAACTAAGAATCCCTCAAGCGGGGTGCAATGCTTGAGACCGTGTTATGGTGCAGTGCACTGGTCAACACTAACCGGGTTCCATGGCCTTACTTAGCAGAGGTACAGCTTACAACAACCGCCGTACTTCAGCGTGCACATACGAAGTTTATATGCTTGGTGACTACACTAGCATGGTCTAGGACCGACAATGTTCTAAGGGTCTAGTCAGACGTTTCACTACGAAAGAGTCCCTAGTTGGAATCCAAAGCTCGATATACTTACTACAATCGGTGTGCCTCGGTCGATCTTACGTTGTATCCGATAGACTTCTCTTACCAAGGGGTGACACAGATAGTGTACTCTGAATCGGGGTTCGCGACTTCCCAATAATAGAGCCTATAACTACTTTCTATTAGTTAGAAAAGCGATTGAGTTTAAAGCATAATCGGAAAGTATTTCAACAGCATACACAAACCATAATATTATTTCGGCATTATAACTGCTTACATCATAGCATACACTAAAGATAACTACTCGCTAATCATGGAAACAATATCATAAAACATTATATAAGATAAAGGATAGAAGTACCAGTAGATTAAACGAGTTCCGAATACAAAAGTGACAACTTCAAGACTCTAGACCGTTCCTAATACAATCTTCAGCGTTCTTCTCCGGGTACTAGGTTTCCCACATGGAGTCGAAGGCCTTGAGAGTATGACTAATATTGTATAAGAGAGAGAAAGAAGTGAATTGAAGTGTGTATTGGAATGAATGACAAAGCCCTTTAAATAGACTAGGATTTTGCCAAAATACGACTGGCAGGCCGTTTGGCAGCCCGTTTGGTGGCCCGTATTTGACAGGCCATTTTCCTGGCAGCCCGTATGGCAGGACGCTTGGTGAACTGTATTTGGCAGGCCATTTCCATACTGGCAGGCTGTATGGCAGGCCGTTTTTGATGCTGGTCAGCCTTGATTCACTGGATCGTAACTTGATTTCTTATCTTTCACCGTTTTCGCTCTAGAATCTTCGTTTTAGCTCCGATTCTCTTGATTCTTTTTGCACCGCCTTCGTAATTACTTGTTCTTCAATTCTAACCGACGAAGTGGGTATTTTGCCGTTAAATTTTGAATCTTTGTTGTTTTTGGGCCTTAATACCGGGGTGAAAACGCGACTTTTTAGCCGATATCAAATATCCCACACTTAGACTTTGCTTGTCCTCAAGCAAACTCTCATTCTTAAGAATCTTTTCGGTGTTTCTTTTCTAATAGCCTAAGCGGTTTGCTTTTATTATAAGAGCAAAAAATAAGATGAGTTATCTATGTTAGGGTTGAAGTTATCTCTGCAAGCATGCGAGGAGGTTACATGACATAGGCTAGCTTTCATGGGTCACTCAAATCACTCAAGTGTTTAGGGTTCCCTATAGATCTAAGAAATAAATACACTCATAGCCAGTCATGCCGCACCCATCGTCATAGGCTTGATAAAGACTCAAATCCTTGCTGCTAATGCGAGAACGGTAGTAATCTCAGCTTTATAGGTCATTTGTCAATGACGAGAAAGGAATTTTGGAGTGGTAGTGAAGTTGTTTTAAGGGGTGAGATGAAAGGGTAATGTGGTCTTTGTACAGACTTTTATTCAGATTGATAGGAGTGCTGAAGTATTTTGAGAAGCACTTTGGAACTTTTCTTTAATTGATAATCATTTTCGGTCGAGTTCTCTTCGGCATTTCTCTTTATATAGTTCTGCTCCTTTTTCAGAACTTGAAAATCATTTTTTTTGGAGACTTCATCTCGAGAAACTTTTTGCCGGTAAACTTTTTCAAGACCTTTGCCATGATACTTGAGAGGTTTATAACATCGAGTTTTTGGAAGGAATCTCATTTTCTGAATTTTTTGAGAAATAGTGATGTGGATGTGGTGGTAGAGTAGAAGTAGTGGAGGTACGGAAGGTTTATGTTTGACAAATGGCTAGCTATTTTGATTACAACTGAATCGCGTTTTGCTGCTTGGAGATGTAGATCTAAAGCAAGTTCTGATTCTGAGCACAGACATCGGCACTCTTAATGGAAAATAGTGAAGCATTAAAGATGAATGCTGATCTTATTTGGGGTGCCACACCATAATCAATTTAGGTCGATAATGCCTTAGTCATGCAATGCTCTATTAGAGGTCTCAATCTAACAAGATTCCCCCTTACTTAAGCCTTATTTTTATTGACAAACGTTTTAGGTTTTTAAAAATACTCTTTCGAAAAGGGTTTCTTTTGCAAAAATTTTGAAATTTGGCTTAAGGACTTGGAATCTTCGTAATGGGTTATTATAATATAGCATAAAAAGATTATACCAACATCTCACACTTAGACGAACATTGTCCTCAATATTCCTAGTGTATCCCACACTTAGGAGTTTTAGTTGAAGATTTGGGAGTATTTGTCTAGTGTTTTAATTGGGTGTTATCCCACACTTAGTGATAAGCTAGGATGTGGCATAGTTTGAATCTTGAGCTAGTAGCGAAAAGAAAGAAATACCCCTAGCAGATGCGACTGGTTTCTAATCCTTGCATCTTTATCGGCTCATTTGTCGTTCTTTATTCTTCTACTCTACTTTATTGCACGGGTTGCCTCCCGAGAAGCGCTTTTGTTTAAGGTCGTTGGCTCGATCGTAGTGATACTTCAAAAAGAAAACATTCCTCGCTGATGGTTGTGATCTTGGTCTTCTTGAGGGAATGTGAGTCTTGGCAAAAAAATCCTGAGAAAGTGTCGGACCAATAGTGGTAACAGATCCGGTACTTCTCTTGAAGATCTTCTGAACGATAAGTAGTGCGCATTTTCAGCTCTTAATAAGTCTTGAAGTCCACTGAGGATATGATCCACGGCTTTGCTGGTTGACCCATGAATGTCAATCATAGAAGCAGTGCTAGTGTCGATGATTTCTCTGATGGGATGCTCATTTCGGAGGTCTTCAAACAATGTCAGAAACTGTATCTTTATAATTTCGAAGTCTTCGGAACGGTGATCTCCACAGTAAGAGTCAGTAGCTTTGCACAGATTTACTAAGAGGCGAAGCTGAAAAGAAGTGAAGAGAAACCCTAATCCGAGCATTAATTTCACCGTCTTTGAGTATATCTCCCTACATCCAGCTTTAAATGTTAAACTAGAATTCGTGGATTCTTGAAAGATACGTGTTATCTGCTTAGTAACGTAGGTGACAATGTTGACTCGTTTTGGTTCAAGATGAGAGAACGGATTGTTTCTCCTTGCTTCTTCCATAACAACGTCTCGTAGCTCTTTGATAATCAGATCGGCGTGGTGATCAATGGTTACGTAAATTACTAGCCTCTCTGGTGTGCTTTCGAAATTATCTCTTTCCAAGAGAGCAAAAAAGCTGTGAATATCCTCGATCATTTGCAAGTCGGAGTGATAAGTCGGGCATCCGGTGGAAAGATCCATATGCTTCCGGATGAGAGTCAGTAGTGCTCGTTGGTTTCGTGAGAACGGAAGTGCAGATCCGGCTAAGGCATTATAAACCTTAGAGTAAATGATCTTCTGATCTCGACAGAATCTTGTCTTGAGAATAGTGCGAACCACTGAATTGTGCTCTCGTTGCCTTTCTTCGTGATAGATATGACCGTGAAAAGAATTGATAAAGTCTTAAATGCGTTCTTCTAGGATTTAAACATCATTGCCTTCTTTTCGGAGATAGAGGTGGTGTTCTTCTCGGATAGCCATAATTCGTTCTGTTAAGCGTAGCGAAAAATCAATGGTTAATTTTCGGATGGCTTCGAGAATGTCTTCAAATTCATCTGTATCGTTGATGAAGGTTATCATGTCTGCGTGTGTGGATATAATCGGAATTCGATCTGAAGAAGAGTCCGGCTCCCCTTGATCTGGTTCAGTTGGAGAGTGTGAGTTATTCAGAATGTCTTCATGTTGCTCTACCTCGTCATCGTCGGTGTATTGTTCTTCTGAGGTTTCGTATGATGAACGGGTTTCGTCAGTATTCTGATTCTCCACTTTGATACTTGCAGGATCAATTTCTATATCCTTAACCTCAGCCTTATCGGTCTTTTTCTTGAAACGAATGATTAAACTGTGATCTGCCGTCTCAAGCCTCATTATTTCTTCATGACGCTCAATGCTTGGAGTGGGTATTATCGCAGTTTCTTTTACATCTTCCATTTCCTCTTCCTTTTTAGAGTCCTCCTCTTCCTCTATTTCTTTGCTGTGATCCTCTTCTTCCATTTCTGGGTCATCTGCAGACTGTGATTTGACACCCATCTCGACATCGTCGGCTGGTGGTGAAGACTCGTCATCGGAAGTGATCTGTCTGGTGGAAATAGCAAA